>NC_068453.1:17685803-17994970 GCF_023373465.1 Oncorhynchus keta
AAACGCAAAAGACAGGAAATGTGATCTTAATACCTGACAATAATACGTTAAAGCAATGGAAAACACTGTTCTACCATAGGCTATGGGCTAAAATAGCTTGCAGCATGTTCCTGCAAGAAATTCGGTAATACACTCTGATCGTCCAGTAGGCTGTAGCAGAATTGTGTACTGGGGGTTGTAGTTTTTGATATTCATTACTCTCAAAATAACTTATATTGAATAATAATGCATAGGTTGAGGTGTATTACATTTAACTGATTTAGACTTTGTAAATAACTTCTGCTTGCAATGGTAGTTGCCAAAAATTATGTAGGCCTATATAAGTATTAAATTGTAGGCCAAAAATCTACTTTTCTTTTTACGATAGGCTAAAACATGTAAAGGTAAGCTAGAAAGCTACATGCATCCTATGATAAATAATTTATGAAGCACAGTTGCTATTGTAGAGTGCAACGCAATCTCAGTAACTATCTACAAGAAGGAATGTGGCCGCAATCTCAGTAATTATCTACAAGAAGGCATGTGGCCGCAATCTCAGTAATTATCTACAAGAAGGCATGTGGCCGCAATCTCAGTAATTATCTACAAGGCATGTGGCCTCAATCTCAGTAATTATCTACAAAGCATGTGGCACGCTGTCCATGGGTGAACAAGATAAGACACATCTGGAAAGAACTTCCTGAAGAAGAAAAAAATATGTAAAGTTGAGTGGGTGAAGTGGCTTCTCTTTGTAGCATTTATTCAAGACCATGTGCAGAGACCGTGGATAGTTAAGCGTTGAGAATAATTGTGGCACCTTTCCCCGGTAAATTAATTTATTTTATGACACATTGTTGAATTTAGAGTTTTGCTTTGATTGTGTGCGTTGTTGTACATAGCTTGCATTGCTCTAAAGCTAGAAAAGTAGACACACCCCTTTTTAAGAAGGTAATATTCATATATATTTTTTAAAATCATTATCATAATCTACGTGTGATGCATTGAGTAGATTGCTATAGGATCATCTGATATTTTTAAAATTTCATTTGTGCAATTGTTACAAACTAATGTAAGGCTACTGTATTTCCTAGGTTGGATATCCGCTAAGTAGTTGCCCATAATGGAGAGGAAAAAAACATACGCTGTCCATGAAAAAGGTGTGCAACATGGCAGCAACTAGGCTACTTTGGAGCCTACTTTATGTTTCCTTATCATAGTTGAGGTAGCCTGTGTGGTTATGAAGCCAGACTATGGTTTTCTTCATGTGGCGTTAGCAGAGGCTGAGTGTAAAATAACAGTTGGCACTGACTTCTTTGACACCTTGAATGACGGTTCACTTTTGTGAACAAACTGTGCATTTCATTTACCAGAAAAGATAGTAAAATATTTGTTTAATGAGGATTCCCTAGTTCTTCTACATGTTTTAAATCTCACATACAGGAAGGAGGCTATTAAAAACAACTTCATCTTGTAAACTCCTGATTAAGCCATATTTATGACTATCCATCTCTACATTTAATTATTATTGAGGTTAGTTTGGATTCATTTAGAGAAAGTTGACCCAAAGAGCATGTGTGTAGAGAACACTGAAAAGTGTTCTAAAAAACAAATGAACACAATCCCAACTCTGTCACCATTTGTATGTTAATGTTGTATAAGACAAGGGTGCAAAACACTTCACCTAATGGATATTTTACAACCACTAAAAAACATTACCAAGTCGTTTCTACTGGCTCAGTCTTGGATAGTAATGCTTTCTACGGAGGAGAACTTGCCCAGAGAATCTGTCTGCAGCATGTGTGAAAAGTCTGAACTAATATAGATATTATTATTTATATCTGACATCAATGGAGTGGAAGAATTTTCTCTGAAAATGGGCAGAAGAGTACAGTATGATGATCTCACAGCTGAACTAGTTTTTGTTAGTTTACATGTGTGATGTCATGTAACTTTTATTGATTGTTTATAGAGTAGTTTACACCTCTCTATTGTTTACTTGCACATTACATCCAAAAGAGACAGTGGGTGAGAGAGACGGAGAGACATCAATGTCAAGAGTTAGGATTTAAGCATAACAAATAGAGGGATATAGAGTGTCTCTCTCTAGAGGCTGACTAAAGCTTACTGAAAAATGCCACTAGGAAGGAAGCACCAAGAGTCTCTTGACAACCAGATCCACATGCGTGCTGATTCACCAGGCCCTTAGTGTGCCATGTATATCACACAGAGAAACAGTGCAATATGTACTGCATACTACATTAGATATAACTGTATTAGCCAACACCTTGGGCTACAGTATACATTTACCATGCTGATAAAGTAATAGAGTGACCAGGTACAAAAGTCATGACATGCAATTCTCATGTCTGTTCAGTTCTGCAGTTGCGGTGTGTGGACAATCTCACCGTGTAGTGTATGTGATCCTCATAGCATAAACATGATAATGTTGCAGGATCTTTATTTCCATCAGCAAATGTTTCAGTGGAAACAGACAAGGGTGCAGGTAGCCTAGCGATTAGAGTGTTGAGCCAGTAAACGAAAGGTTGCTTGTTCAAATCTCTGAGCCGACAAGGTGAAAATTTGGTCCATGTGCTGTTGAGCAAGGCACTTAACCCTAATTGTTCCAGGGGCGGTGGACAATAGTGACCCCACTCTTTTAGGGTGTCTCAGGGGGAGTTGGGATATGCAAAAAAACTCTCCAATACACACATGTGTATAATAAACACTTTTACATGTGTGAAATAGGACAATGTAAGCACCCACTAAATGATTTAATATTATAAACCAGTTGGTCTCAACATTTGTTTTTGTTAACTGTACCCCCAATCAAATTTCACTCTGCCCAAAGTACTCCATCTTTTGCCTCCTCATCTGCAGCCAATCATTAGGCCTATGTTCTTATGACTCTTCCTAAGTGCCTCCTGTGGATAGGCGAGGTACCCTGATGGGTACTGGTTTGTTTACCAGTACCCATTTGGGTACCTTGCCTACTCAGGCTCATGTGAAGCCCAATATTAAACTATTAGTGTTGATTTGGAGATATGTTTGTCAAGGGGGTTTCCTGTGTTTAACAGCTGTGGTGAGGACTGTGACTATCTGAGAGGACTGCCAGATTTTGTTCTGGAGCACCTCTGGGAAGGATTTATGTCTGTGAATACACCCTTCTGGATCCTCAACTGTGCACCAATGCCAAGGAATATTGCAGTCCCTCCCTCGCTTACTCTTTGTCTATTTGTCTTAGGGTCTGTCTGCCTTTGAATCGCACTGCTCTCTGGGGTTCTCTCTGTCTTTTCAGATGTGGCTGGAAGAAACATGAACAAAGACTCTTTTGAGGAAAAGTGAGTGACCACAGGATTGCCCCTGTAATTAAGTTTTGACATCACTTTTTCATATATATTAAATGTGTAATAAAACATTGTTGCATGTAAATACTCTTGTAAACATAGTGGCTGTGGCGGAGATGGTAAAGCAACCCTCCCCAAATTCCTCTGGAGTATACTTTGCCTCAGCTGAGTTGTAACGTTTCCAACACCTCCATAAATTATGTTTGTCTCTCTCTCGCTCTCTAACCCCAAATGTTCCTCAACACTGAGGTAACCAGGAAAGCAGGCCTGTAAAATAGTCCCATTTCATCACCTCAGTCATCTGTTCTTCACATTCAATACATGATGCAACCATTCAAGGATTTTTAATTAGTTTCCACAACAGTTGTGCCTTGTTCTACACCCTTATTTTATGCAGTCTATTCTTTACTTAGAAAGTTAACAGATGCCTTTACTCAAACAACACAAACAGTTGATTTTTGGCACAGAGTACAGCGGGTAGCCTGGTTTGTAAACATTGCCAGAAGTGAAGCAATATTTTAATGACTATTTATTTGTTATTGTTGAGGCAGACAGTTTAGGTCATCCACGGGTGAACGTGTCAGCACAAGATTGATGCCACTCAGGTTGACTACAGCTGACACATGGTTGAGGTGGGTGGATAGGAAGAGAAGGACAAGTGCAACTATTTTATTAGGTAGAATTAGTCATGCCACCTGGAGGATGAGTCGTAAAAGACAATGAGTGCCATGTTATAGTATCTCAGCAATATGTGATCTGCCATGATTGGATAAGAGGTGACAGCATTACAGTGGAAACTGTGCTTAAGTAAAACTGATCCAGTTTGGAAGGACCTCTGCTTCAGTTCTCTTGCATCAGACTTTATTGAATGGTCCCTTTCTCTCCCTCTCTCTCTGCTGTGTCACAGTAAACCATATCCTGCTCATGATGCTGGTTCTCATAGTGTGTCTACTCCTGTACAGTAAGCTGTTCAGAGGCCCGTCTCGGCTCGAGAAGGGAACTAGGACTTGGCAGCACTAGAACCTGCCAAGAACAGCAGTTGGCATGAGGCTATGAATGCTTGTTGATTTAAAAAATAAGCATTTCCTCTGCCTCTTATGGGATAGCTTTTAGGGGGCAAATTACTTAGCAATTTAAATAATTGTAATAGCTTTTAAAAATAGAAAAATAGACTTCTTGTTTTTTTAGTAGGATCCCCATTAGCTGTTACAAAAGCAGCAGCTACAGTACTGTTCCTGGGGTCCACACAAAACATGAAACATAATACAGAATGACATAATGCAGAATATCAATAGACAACAGCTCAAGGACAGGACTACATAATATATATATTTTTAAAGGCACACTTGGCCTACATGTCAATGCATACACAAACTATCTAGGTCAAACTTGACCAAGCCCAAACTGGTTGTACTTTCCTCACAGAAACCAGGAAGGACCCAGAGCGTGCGCCAAAAGTTCCTGTGGAGAAGGCTGCGGAGGGAGAGGATGACATCCCAGTGGTCATCTGTGCTGTGGAGGAACGAATGGGCGGTGCCATGCCAACCATCAACAGCATCTATAGCAACACAGATGCCAGCGTGTTTTTCATTATTGTCACTCTTCGTGATTCCATCAAGCTGACAAGGTGTTTCACACTAATCTCTCCCCTTCCATTGTCACTGATTTGTAGCAATTTCAGTTCCTAGTACCAACCCAGGATGTTTTATTGAATTATCTGAATTGTTTCAATAAAGGCCTTAAAGGACAACTGATAAATGACTTTAAAATGGAGTGAGTAGAACTGTCATTATATTCATTTGTGTTTTCATAGACATTACATAGAGAAGACCACGCTGAAGGGCATTAAGTGTAAGCTTCTGGAGTTCAACCCCCATGGTTCTGAAAGGTGAAACCAGACTCCAGTGAGTAACATACACAAGCACCCACATAGGAACTAATTATAACCTAACCACAGTCACTGTCCCTAAAGTCCCTGTTTTGATTGTTTTGCAGCTGAACTTTGTACACTTTTACTTGCCGCTCCTTGATATCAGCCACAAGAGGGTGATGTCATTGTGCAAGGTACAGAAATGTGTCCTTATCTTTGTGCCATTCAGTCCAGTTTTGTCTTGAGCTGTAGTTGAGATAAATGGGTGTCTGCATTTTCAGTACTTACATTCAGTAACGACAAGTGACATCAAGGACTTGTACCATACCAAGCTGGAGAAAGGCCATGCTGCTGCCTTCGCCACAGACTGTGACCTGCCCTCCACCCATGAGATGGTGCGCAGCAGGGGAATGCAGGGTAGTACCTATTTATTTATTTTTGCACAAGAGGGCATTTTTTGCCAAAATAAGATTGGCTCTATTACAATCAATCTTGGTAAAGGACAATATATTGAACTTGAGTTTATCCTACACCTAGCCTAGAAGATACTCTAATTATCTTCTGAAATAACAACCCGACAAGCAGTCTCATAGATCTCAATGCTGAATAAACTTGATCAGTTTGTCTCCAAATCTGAATCCAAATCAAATTCCTTCCCTAATGAACCTGTCTCCCAGACAACGTACATGGGCTTCCTGGGCTACAGGAAGTGAGAGACCTGGGGATCAACCCCAGCGACTGCTCCTTTGACCCTGGGGTGTTTGTGGCTGACATTGGAGAGTGGAAGAAACAGAAGATCACCAAACAGCTGGAGAAATAGTTGCAGGAGAACTTAGATGTTTGTATGTTTGACTTGTGATCATATCTTTCCACATAACCACCAAACTGACCTAAGACCAGGTGAATCCATAAGTAATTATCCCTGCTGTCTAACAATAATAAATAATAAACAGATATTCCTATGAAAACTTAATTCTGTTTCATTTGAATATCATAAGGGAAATTAAATATAAAATGTTCTACTTTGATGCCCTCCTCCCCTAGGGAAAACATATACAGCAGTGCCATGGCAGGGGGTGTGGCGACTCCTCCTATGCTGACCGTGTTCCATGACAAATACACGATCATCGATCCCCTGTGGCACGTCCGACACCTGGGTGAGATCACCTCACCTTGATGACATCACCACACCTCATACATAGCACAGCAGAGCCATGTACAGAGATATGGGTCTGGTACACAGGCTTGGGTGTCATAATGTAGGATAGAGCTATCTCGAGAGGCTGATTTACTGTGTATTCTGTTCTCTTTTCCTATAGGCTGGAGCCCAGACGCCCGCAACTCTGAGACCTTCCTCCAGGGGGCACACCTGTTGCATTGGAAAAGCCGCTTCAAGCCCTGGGACTACCTACCCTTGTGTCCACCTGGACCGGTGGGAGAAGTGATTCATCCCAGACCCCTCCAGGAAATTCTTGTTGGTACGGCCTGAGGGTAAAATCTGAGGGATGTTGAACAGAGGTTGTGTAGGGTCATTTCAGACTGAACAGTAAATATTGTGGAGGCCTCTTTCTGATAAGTCCTATTGCTGTTTTAACATCTTTTGAGATGGTATTTCTTTGAGGGTTCCTATCAAAACGTCTTCAAGAACTCCAAGCTAGATGGGTACAGAATCAAAAATGTATATGGTCATTGTGAGATGAGTGAGCATAATTGTATTGGTTGTTTTGACTTGAAACTCAACAATGTGATCTCTTAAAGCCTTTTCCTAAATAAAAAGCTGGAGATTTGACTGTGGAAATTCTGACTTGGCTGACTATTGGCTAAAAAAGAACACAAATGACAGGTAAAAAGACACCACAGGTGAGAGATTACCTTTCCGGAAACATTTAATGGTTCTCGTGACAGGAAGTCGACACTCCATAACCATAACCGCCTCAGTTAAATAGTAACACATTTACAGTAATGTAGGAATGTAGAAAATAATCAACAGAAGCTACTAAAACCCAAACACCCACCTGATTATTTTCAGCAGAGAAAATGGACCTAGTTCCAGTCAAAGCTCTGCCCCCCAGTTCGCTCCCTCACCCTTCCCTCCCACCCCCTCGCTCAGTCCGTCTCACAGTTCATACCTTCCTGTGGCTCCCTGGAAAGAGCAAAGTGAAACACATCTGTACATGAAGCAAAAAGGACCATCACTATCCATTGTCTTACTATATATTGCTTTGCTTTAACCTCCTCCTCTGGATGTGACAGGTAAGGAAGTTAAGATAAGCGAAGATATACCTTAACATCTCTTCGTGCCCATTCCCCAAATCAGTTCTTGTATACAGAATCCAGCCATAATGTACTGCATTATAACACACTTTGCATAGTCGGTGTTTATTATATTGGTAAAGTAGCAGTAAGTATTCAGATCCTGTTTGCACGTGGGTGATATTAGTTATATTGAGCGTACCTCTCCATTGAGGTCCACGTTCATGCTGAGTCGGAGCATGCGTTCTATCCTGTCTCCATAGGCCTTGGTGTCAGCCAGCTGGTAGCCTGACCGTAGTGTGGCCGTCTCAACCAGCACTACAGCCAGGTCTGAGGCCGTCTGGTCCTCTGCATTATCCTGAGGTAGGGAGGAGAATTTGATAGGTTCCTAACAGTATGTATGATTCATTGGGGTACATTTGAAATAGAAGGGCGTATGCCCGGTAAAGCAATTTGTGTTGCATTCTAAATGGTACTCACATGTATTCTCTTCAACATTTCTTTAATCAGAGGGTGTTTGGTAAGGATCTCCAGTGTTTTCTTCTGGCTTGCATAATAACTGGACAACAGAAATAAAAGGTGTCAAAACTTAAGCAGAAACTATGTCGACACCCTTTAAGACTTGAGCCACTACGAGTTATTGGGAGTGTCTTATCCCACAGAACATATACTGTACATTAGGTCAAAATGGTTTCACATTGCTCACTTTGTGGATATGTCTTTTCCTGTCTGGTAGGCCTGTGCCTTTATGATCCTTTCCATGTTACCGGACCAGCCGTACTGGCTGGCTACCAGGGCACAGGGAGAGTTGCTCAGCCTCTGGGACAGCACAGCCTTCTCGATCTACAGACCGATCAAACAGAGAAGATTCAGCTTTAAGCTTCTTCAACACTTGGGCAAACATTTTCAAACAGAGGAGATGCCATCTGACTAGTGTCTATCCAATAACAATGCACATTCCCATTGAGCCTATTGAGAAGACCCCTAACCTTGTCCTTCAGGGCGCTGTCCTTCATCTAGGTTGTGAGAGGTTCATACTCCTTCTCCAGGGCCTCCCTCTTCTCCTTGGTGTTGTCGCTCTCGTCAAACTTGACACCCTCATTTTTAAAATTGTACCTTTTTAACTAGGCAAGTCAGTTAAGAACAAATTCTTATTTTCAATGACGGCCTAGGAACAGTGGGTTAACTGCCTGTTCAGGGGCAGAACGACAGATTTGTACCTTGTCAGCTCGGGGATTCGAACTTGCAACCTTTCGGTTACTAGTCCAACGCTCTGACCACTAGGCTACCCTGCCTTGGCCACGTTCTGGAAGTGCTTGCCGTCGAACTCCGGTAGGGCCTGGATACAGTACTCATCCACAGGCTCTGTCAGGTAGACGACCTCATAACCCCTGTTCAACAGCTTCTCCACAAAGGGAGACGACTCGGCCTACCGGATTAATATGGAGGGGAAATTAAGCTCAGGGTACGATTCAGCAAACTGTCGGACATTTGATATAGAAAGGAGGCTACTATGTTTTACAGATCCTGACTCTTCATTACAAGGTTTATAACCAACTCCGCTATTATGCTCTACATTTACAAACCTACATATTCTATTTTCTATCACAAGTAGTGCTCTCATCTAGACCCTCACCTCTTGTCTGCTGGTCCCAGCCAGGAAGTAGATCTTATCCTGCTTCTCCTTCATCCTTTCTACGTACTGTTCCAGGCTGGCCAGCACCGTGTCGCTGTTGGAGGTCTGGAAACGCAGCAGCTTGGCCAGACGGGTCCGGTTGGAGTGGTCCTCGATGACACCCAGCTTGATGTTGGTGCCAAACTCCTTCCAGAACTTCTCGTTGTGCTCCTCTGTGATCTTCTTGATCATGTTCAGGGTCTTGCGCACCAGCTTCTTGCGAACCAGCTTCTTTCTTGACCTGGCCGAAGAGGCATGTTAAGTATGTTGTTAGCAGAGTTGTTGAGTGAAAAGTGGTTGAGGTCTAGGTGGGTTTCGTTGTTTGATAGAGTGAATTGAAAGCAAGCCTCACCTTGAGAAGTTTGTGTTGCTGGAGAGATTCTCTTGATGTTCAGAGGAAGGTCATCGGAGTCAACCTGATGGAACAGAGAAGAAATTTAAAGATGCAATATGCAAAAATCGCTTTGCCATTTCCTGGTTGCTAAAATTCTACGTTTGTATTGTGTAGAGAATTACTGTACCATGTGAACCTCTGATAAATATATTTTCCATAACCAAATATATTGTTTTTTTTCAGCTGTTTGAAGCTGTTGTACAAAACCATAAGACGTACAACCATCTGAAATGATTTATATTTTTAAGTTTGATATTTAGGTATATTTAAACCAAATACTTTTACTCAAGTATGACAATTGGGTACTTTTTCCACCACTGGTAGTTAGTTGTTGATAACTGGTACAAATAGAGTATAACTTTGGGATCAGGGTGTTCAGAATCCTGCTTTTGTTAAGTCTGTGTGGTTGTGGAAGCAGAGGGCTTAGGTATGACATTGCAGTGTCAATATGTACATAATGTTCAGTAACACTAACGTGCCCATAAAGCAAACAATAACGTCCAGAAAAAAAAGAGACGCATTAGGCATTAGTCTGGCTCCACAGGAATCAGATGAAGAGAAAGTACCAAAAACCTGCAATTCAGTCCTAGGTCTTCTACGATGTAACCCCATTTAACACGCTCATCGGTCAACAAAACATTGCACTGCAATCAAAAGATGGCATTTTAGCACATTTACTGCTGCTTATCTTGCAACCAAGAAAATATCATGACATGTCAAGTAGCAGCAAAGAAGTTGAAATTCTATTCTATTATGCAATTTATAACTCATACTTACTGAAAGCTAGAAGAGCAGAAAGGAGGCATACATTCGCTTCATTTTAATAGAACAAAAATATAGCACTATAGTCCTCGTCCCGTATTTTACTATATTGTACTTTATTCCTACACCCCGGCATAGGCTTGAAACTGCGTCCAGGGTTGTAGACAACTTTATCTGATCCCCCTTTAGAGGCGGTGGGTTGATGAAGTGGACCTATACCTGCTCCCCACGCGCAACTGTAACAGTACTCTTCTGGCGTTGTGTACATCAGTCATCGACACGGAACTCCAATATGTAGCACCAATCATGTAGCTTTATTCTGATAAGAACGACACAAGATTGCACGTCATGCAATGCCCGTCTCACCATCCAACTCTGCACTCACGCACGCTGGTTTGGTGCTTGTTCACTGGGCAGTTACCAAAATAATACAATTACAATATAATATCTTTAACAATGTACCTGATAAGAACGACACAAGATTGCACGTCATGCAATGCCCGTCTCACCATCCAACTCTGCACTCACGCACTGTACAAAATATATGAACCCCCCCCACCAGACACAGTAAGTTGCTAGCTAATACTGGCGTGAATTCTCTACAACAAAATGCACAACAAATATTCTCCAAAAACCCCTGCATCTTATGTGTGATGTTTGAATAACATTTACAAACTATTTGATATAAATTGTACATTTAAATAATCACTTGAGAGCATAAAATCACTTTTGACGTACGGTGCTTTGCAACCAACAACTTACCGCTGGTTTGGTGCTTGTTCACTGGGACGATTCTAACTGGAACATCCCCCTCGTAAGCAAGCTACGCAAACCAGCCAATAAGATGCCATGTTGAGTAGGTGAAGGCAAGACAAACTCAAACCAAAAACCCATTGGCTTAACAATAAAGTGGCAAGGGGAATCACCAATATAACCCTGTTACACTCCCCCCTACTGAATTCCACTTGCAAAGAAAAATAACAAAATACAAAACGGCACTGTGCAAACATACCAGATACAGAGACACTCAACATATGTACAGAATAATCCAGAGAAAAAAAATGTACTACCTAATAGAGAACTAAAAGGTAACGCTGTGTATATCAAGGATGCAGACCCTGCTTTAAATCAGTCACTAAATATTCCAGTCCTTAGACTATTCTCCTTGAGAATTAGAGTGAAAAGCGGTTGATCAAACCCCTTAGCCCTCATAGGTAAACATGCCCTGTCACATGTTAAGTACACTCGGTGACTTTCAAACATCCAAGTAATAAAATAAACCACCATAAGAGACTTTATCATGTCACATTACCATCCTGCAACCTCTAATTATGGTCACAATGATGTAAAAGCAAAACAAATAAAAGATGTCAATACCATTGACCCTCTATTCACATATTTTACCTTCAAGAGCTAACTTTCTGCTGATTCATAATCTCAATCAGTCTTGACACTGGTTTAAATAGCCTTCCTGCCCTTGACCTAATATGACCCTGACTACCTTCAACTGCATAAGGGGTAACAGTGTTGTGCACTGTTGCAATAGTGTGTCCATCAACACAGTCAGTACTTAACTGATCAGGTAAGGAATGGTCCGCGTTTGGTAGGTCAGTACGGATATCGTAAGCAGACTGGTCAATTAGCTCACTCACTACACTGTTACAGTCTCGGTCAGATTCTTGAAGACTCTCTGATCGAGGCAGACCTCCCAGCTGCAGTATATCATCCACGGAAACCAAAGGTGGAATATCCTGAGCATCCAAGGATCGCACATCACCCTCCAGGCTTGTGTCACCTGTTCCTTCAGAAGACAACTCTGACACCCACACTCTGGTTCTGTACTCAGCACCATCATCCACTGCAGTGTCCATGGCAGCTGAGACCACTAGGCTGTCATTCATGTCCTCAGACTCTGTTAATCCAGACATGTCTGTTCCCTCCTCAACAGCAGCATGGGGAAGAGGAAGAAAGTTGACTGGCATTATCAGATTGCGATGTACCGTCTTCTCCCGTCCAGTGGAGCTGTTCTGAATCTTAAAAGTGTGACTGTCAGCATTCAATCCAGTGACAAGGTAGACAGTATCCTCCCAACGGTCAGCGAGCTTCCGCTTCCCCGCTCCCCTTGTTAGCCAGCAATACTCGATCCCCAATCTCCACTGGTGCTCCTCTGACTCTTCTGTCATAAAGGTCAGCATGCCTCTTCAACTGCTTCGCTGCAGATGCCTGTGCTGCATTCATGGCTTCTTTCAGATCTCTCCTCAAAGACTGAACAAACTGGTCATAGTCGACAACTTCTGGGTTCTCTATGACCGAGCCAAAGACTATGTCAACAGGCAGTCTTGGCGTCCTCCCAAACATTAGCAGGAAAGGGGCAAAGCCTGTGGTCTCGTGGATTGTACAATTGTATGCAAACGTAAGGGACTTCAGCGCCTGAGGCCATCTGTGCTTAGCTCTCATTGGCAGGGCCCGGATCATGTTTCCCAAAGTCCTATTCATCCTTTCGCAGGACCCGTTCCCCATCGGATGGTACGGCGTGGTGTGAGACTTCTGAACGCCTGCAACACTCAACAGTTCGGCTATTAAAGCGCTCTCAAAGTTGGCTCCTGGTCTGAGTGTATACGGCGTGGCATCCCGTAGACACAGAAATAGTTGTTCCACAACTGATGAGCTACTGACTTAGCAGACTGGTTCGGACACAAGAAGGCATGAGCTAATTTGGTAAAGTGGTCAGTAACAACGAGCACATCCAAGGATTTGTTTGAAGAATCTTCTGCAGACCAGAAGTCTATGCACACTAGTTCAAGAGGCTCAGTTGTTATTATGCTCTCAAGAGGAGCTCTTGCTTCCGGATCAGGAGTCTTGCTCACCACGCATCTCCTGCAGCACTTCACATAGGCTTTTACCTCCCTCTCCAGGCCATGCCAGAAGAACCTCTGTCTTGTCAGGTAGACTGTTCTCTGTTGGCCCTGGTGGCCAGCTTCATCATGGACACCCTTCAACACCATTGCTTTCATGGAGGCTGGAACCACATACAGATACATTTTCCTCTTTGTAACCACATTCTTTGAAACACGATACAGTACACCCATCTTCATGGTCAACTTGTCCCAACTTCTGAGAAGACCCAAAACCTCAACACTCTCATGGGCACGCTCTCTCCGGGATGGTCTTCTCCCCTCTCAACAAAGAAGATGACTTTGCTGCTCACGTTGTCATCACGCTGCTTACTCATCAGTAGGTCGTGTGGCAGAACATCGACATTGGTCTGCTCTGATGGCATAACAGCCTGTGGGAGCTGTGGCAACAGCAGTGCATGTGAGCCCACTTCACCCACCCAGCACCTATGTGAATGAAGAACAGCTGCAACTTCATGTCTTGATAAAGCACCAGATGGGGGTCAACAGTAGCCTGACAGCTAATGACCACTTCGTTGGAGTCAGAGGCTTTGTCAAAGGGGTGGCTGGACCAGCGAAACACATCTTGCACTCTGTCTGTGCACAGCGTCGGCTTCAGCTAGTAAGGTCTCGTACGGGACCCTTGTCAGGCGATGGAGTGCACTGGGTCGTACGAAGGGCTCTCTGCTCAAAGCATCTGCAACAACATTCATTTTTCCAGGGATGTATTTAATGTCAAACTCGTACGGTGCCAGCTTGGCACCCATCTCTGTTCACAAGCATCAAGTTTTGCTTTGGTCAGAATGTATGTCAAGGGATTATTATCCGTCCATACCGTGAACTGCTGTCCCCGTAGCCAGTGGTGGAACTTGTCACAGATAGCCCATTTCATGGCAAAGAACTCGAGCCTGTGCGCAGGATACCTTGACTGTGCATAACTGAGGGACTTGCTCGCGAAGGCTATAGGTCTCGCTGTAGCTCCCGGTTCTTGCACCTGAGATAGCACAGCACCTAAGCCATTGCTGGATGCATCCACCGAGAGTAGAAAGGGTTTTTCAAAGTTGGGGTGGGCCAACAAAACCTGGTCCAGCAAGGCTTGCTTTAGCTGGAATAAGGCCTGTCTGCATTCTGTTGTCCAGTCGGCAGCCGTCAACTTCCTGACAGGTGAGCTTCGCTTCTTTTTCCAGCGTGGAGCCTTGTGTCCAGTAGTCAATCCAAAGAGAGGCTTTGCAATGGTTGAGCAACCCTCAATGAACTGTTGATAATACACCACCATCCCAAGGAATGACCTCAATTTCTTCTGAGATGGAATGTCAGTGCCATCTTTCATCAGATCAGCTTCTGTTACTCCTGTAATGGCCCTCACCTTCTCAGGGTCTGTAGCTACACCATCCGCACTAATGATATGCCCCAGAAACTTCACAGACCTCTGCAGAAAGTTACACTTTTTTGGCGCCAACTTCAGGTTGTGAGCCTTGAGACGCTCAAAACCATTTCCAGGCGCTGTATAGCCAGATCTTCAGTGGGCGCATAGACCAAGACATCGTCAAGGTAACACAGCAGGCTAAGAAAGTTCTGATCCCCAAAGATGTTTAGCATCATCCTCATGAAGGTTGCCGGACTATTACATAACCCCTGTGGCATCGATTGTATTCGTACAATCCAAATGGGGACGTAAAAGCTGTGAATCTCCGGTCATCCTCATGCACTTCCACATTGTAGTAGCCAGAGGTAAGGTCCATTGTCGAGAAAAAGGCATTTCCACCTAACGCAGCCAGCGCGTCAGCCTGGTGAGGGAGTGGGTGGGCGTCTTTGATGGTGCGAGCATTGAGCAAACGAAAATCAGTACAGAGTCTCAGGTCTCCAGACTTCTTCCATACAAGGACAAGGGGAGAGGCGAACTCACTACTAGACTTCCTTATGATATCACGTTCTTCCATCTCATTCAATGCTTGTTTGAGCTTCTCATAATTATTTGGTGAAAGGCGTCGGTAGGGCATCCGAAAGGGTTTCTCATCACTCAGTTGAATGCGGTGAAGACATCCGGAAGCTTTTCCACAATCCAACTTGTGCCTGGAAAAAATAGACTGGTACTCAGCTATGAGCTGGGTGAGTTTCTTCTTACCAGCAGGAGACGCTTGACAGGAGGAGACATCAATATCAGTCAAACCTAAGTCACGTAAGACCTCAGGCTCGCTTGAACTGTCAGGTCCGTCAGTATCGTGAAGTTGGCTGGAACCGTCAGTCAGTGTCAAGTCATCTTGGCAGTCAGTGAGTATATCAGCCGTTCTCTGCACTTGCTGCTGTAAAGCTGCTGATGAACCATCATTCACACCCGAACAGTCAAAGTCCTCTAGAGCCATGCAAGGAAAGACATCGGCTAGAGTGGCGTTTCGTCTCAATGTCACTGTCTTCTGAGAAGGGTTTATCACTCTAACAGGGAGCCACCCATCCCCCGCAATAGAGCTACTGTCCTCCCTACCAGTATTGACCTTGGTGTTGACCTTGAACTGCTGGGCTCAATGACAACAGCACTGCCAGCTGATAGATTCTGAGTGTTTCGTAGTCTGCCCCAGACTAAGTGCTCCTGCATAGGCTCTAGAGTCACAGCCCCTTTTAGTCTCACAGTTCCAACTTTGTCAGGTACTTCACTGTCTCTCCATCTCTCCACATTAGCCATCATCTCGATTAGCTTGCTCTCCTCACCCCCGTCACACACAGGAGTGTAAACCCTCTTCCAGAGATCTCCATCCGTCTTCAGGTGGCGAATCAAGTGCTTTAGGAGATTGCTGCCCAAGATGAGGTCATCACTCTGGCCTTCAACCACCAGTGTAGGCACAGCGACTCTACATCCGTACACCTCCATCTCCAGCTCACATACTCCCAAAGGCCTCGTCTTCAACCCACCACAACCAACCAAGACTACCTCTGTAGGACTCAATGATGGACTTTTCAACACTCCTGCATGCAACAGTTCAGGTAAGACCCTAGAGCTCAAGGTACAAGCCATGGACCCACTGTCAAGCATAGCTCTCACTTCCACTTCTCCTCCTATTAACACCTTGGCATAGAATAAATCATCATATGGGGAAAGTCTCTGTGTGTTCTGCATTATGATACTCTTCTCAGTCTCCATTTCGTCACAAACACTTTTATATACAGACTCCAAATCAACAGCTCTCACTGATGGGGACTCTACAAAAGGCCCAACACTCTCCCCTTCTACATGCAGGCCTACTAGTTTTCCGGAAGCTGAGCAGTGATTACTGTAGGGACTCCACTAGCTGTGCTCAGAGCTGCGGCCTTGGGGCACTGAGAGCGTGCGTGGCCAGCTACATGACAAAGAAAGCAGAGGTGATTGGTCCTGCAGTGAAAGTAAGTATCATGTCCAGCATCCCCGCACACGTTACATGGCCCATTAGACTTCACTTTGCTCCTATTCCCTTTTTGGAACTTATGGTCAGACTGTTGTGGCCTCTGCTCCAGCACACGCTCCAGCATGGCAAGGATACGTTCCATGGGCTCAGCTGAGCCCTGAATAGGCTGGGCTGGGTAAGGCAACGTATTGGGTACTTCCATGGGACCTCACAGCAGGCATGGTAATCGGCATGACAGCACCAACTTCCTGCTTCATTGTTGCGATGGCTGGGGTCACCGTAGATAAGTGAGAGTACCTCCGCTCCCTCCTGTATTCATCCAGTCTCTCATGAACATCTGCAGCGGTCCATTGCTGTAATGGCTTGCACTTAAAGATAAGGGACAGTTCAGCGTTAGGGCAATGTCTGATGAACATGACTGTGAGCTCACGAGATGGGTCTTCAACACTTTTTTCTGTCTCTTTAGACAATCTTCTGCAAACTCCATAGCCCTGTTCAGTCTGAGCCAATATTCAAATGGTTGTTCATCAGTCAGAGGTAATGTGGCATAAAAGTCAGCAAGGGGCATGCTTGAAAAACAGCGTCACTAAAATGTTGTTTCAGTATGTCAAAGATGGGACTCGGGCCTTTAGATAAATCAATGGAGGGATTGCTGCGTATGCCAACTTTAACAACATCGCGGGCCCTTCCCATAAGCCTGCCCATAACCTCAACTGCTTGGTCCATCACAGACACGCCCCTCTTACGCATGTAAACCATGACCATATCCTCCCACTCATGCACTGTGCAGTTTTCATAGCCATCCCCCGAAAATACACCGGTTCCCTGATACCAGACTTCAATACCAGGTTCAGGCCTGACACATCAATACCCCTCGAGCTGCATACACTCCCCATAACATTGTCCCCAACATGTCCAGCAATTGCCTTTGACTCCAAACAGGAGGCAATGTTCTCCCCCAATGGAATGACCAATCTGCTGTACTATGTCTGCTATGAAATCCATGGAGACCTCCCCACTCCCTGTATTTGGCAAACCTCTTTCATACACATCCTTGGGCGTGTCCATGGATAAACTATCATCAAAACCCTCCAGTTTGGGCATAGGTGTAGAAGCAACTGGAATTTTGGCTGAACCCCTACCCACAGATGGTGACAGATTAAATGACAGGAAACCCCTACCTCTCCCAACACCTTCCATTTTAACAATGGGAAATCAACACCCTAATGAAAATGTAAACAGCAAAACATGTATAAATATATCACCTAAATCTCACCTATATCTAGTACACTGGTAAAACTCACCCTACTTATATCAGATATACATCAGAATTGCAAATAAACAAGTAACACAAAAGTTATCCTTTGTCTGTGAAGACCCTCAGAGAGAGAAATTATCAATTGCAATAATAAAACGTTCTAGTGGCGCCATCTTGTGGCGAAATGCGATATCGCCAAACTGCACCAGCAACGTCTTATCTGATTCTTCAACAGCAACCACGGCGAAGTTCTGGGATGGAAATCCAACGAAGGATGATCCGATCCAGAAGAACAGTCACGGCACCACTGTAACAGTACTCTTCTGGCGTTGTGTACATCAGTCATCGACACGGAACTCCAATATGTAGCACCAATCATGTAGCTTTATTCTGATAAGAACGACACAAGATTGCACGTCATGCAATGCCCGTCTCACCATCCAACTCTGCACTCACGCACGCTGGTTTGGTGCTTGTTCACTGGGCAGTTACCAAAATAATACAATTACAATATAATATCTTTAACAATGTACCTGATAAGAACGACACAAGATTGCACGTCATGCAATGCCCGTCTCACCATCCAACTCTGCACTCACGCACTGTACAAAATATATGAACCCCCCCCACCAGACACAGTAAGTTGCTAGCTAATACTGGCGTGAATTCTCTACAACAAAATGCACAACAAATATTCTCCAAAAACCCCTGCATCTTATGTGTGATGTTTGAATAACATTTACAAACTATTTGATATAAATTGTACATTTAAATAATCACTTGAGAGCATAAAATCACTTTTGACGTACGGTGCTTTGCAACCAACAACTTACCGCTGGTTTGGTGCTTGTTCACTGGGACGATTCTAACTGGAACATCCCCCCTCGTAAGCAAGCTACGCAAACCAGCCAATAAGATGCCATGTTGAGTAGGTGAAGGCAAGACAAACTCAAACCAAAAAACCCATTGGCTTAACAATAAAGTGGCAAGGGGAATCACCAATATAACCCTGTTACACAACAATAACCAATGGCAGAAGATTTCGCCGCTTCAATCTTCCAATCGTGGTATTACATGGCCGATTGTACATGTTCAAAGCGTGGCTAGTTTCCATTGGCCGAATAACACGTTTAACAAGGATTTTGTTATCATAAAAAGCGATAAGATCATGTCTGATACATTGCAACACGTCATTAGAAATATATACATTCATCAGCACATTTACAGTGTAACAATTTATGATAGGCTCATCCGGAAGCCCATACGTTCACCTTGACTACCACTGTTGCTATGGCTTGTCGTGCACAACTTCTCAGCGAAGTACCAGGCATGCATTGACATCGACGCTGTACTAAAACGATCAAGCACCTCAGACTACCTACAAACATACTTTTAGTTTGCCAAATGCATATATTTTGCCAGGAAAAACATCTACTCTACAGATAGCTTTCAGATGTATTTATAACGTGAGCCATTTTAATCGGGATCACACAGACAGCCTTGTGATCTGGCAACCATCTCTGGAACGAACTATTGGCCTTGTGATCTGGCAACCATCCCTGGAACGAACTATTGGCCTTGTGATCTGGCAACCATCTCTGGAACGAACTATTGGCCTTGTGATCTGGCAACCATCCCTGGAACGAACTATTGGCCGCTAGTACAGGTATCAAAACTTTTATGGAATTTTGTTTGTCAACTATTGTCCATTCACACGTGGCTTAGTCTGTGTGTGTCTCTCTGTGTGTGTGTGTCCAGGTGCGTGCTTTGATTTATGAAATGAGTCTATTTGGAATAGCTACTCATCTATTTCAAATGCCAGCATTCACTTGCTTGTGCAATTGTCACAGGCTGTAGATCTCAAAACAACATATTTGGTATGGAATAGACCCTCCCCTTTCTTTTTCATGTGATCAGAGTTTTTCTCCTTCCTCGTTTTGAAACCATGCCAGCGACTCAGATGCAGACACTACCAACCCACCTCTCAACTGCTAACAACATTCAGCTGCTCGTCTACATTCAATTGAACTCATTCTCCCTCATCTTCAGTCTCACAACGATTGACAATTTCAACTCCTCCACCTGTAACTCTTCCAACTTCAACTGCACCTCTGGAATCCCTGATTCCACCGACTGGCACCATGATCAGTGGAGTCGTCCTGGCTCTCTGCTATCTTCTGGGCATAACATAGCTGTGATCAGCTGTTGGCATCTGTACTAATACAAATTGAGTATGAAACTGTTCTTGAGCCTGGCGTGTCAGATATGCTGAGCCTGCTAATATGCGTGCTGCTATTGGTCTATGCAATACTCTTCAGCTGGGACTTGGGCAACAGTCTCTGCAAGCTGTTTGTCTTCGTTGCCTACTGCTGTACATTCTCCAGCCTGCTGACCATCCTGTTGATGAGTATCCAGCGCTACTACCAAGTTCTGCACCCCAGTGCTGGGTCAGGTGGCGTGAGGGGAGTTTGGGGAGGTGGTTGTTTCCCATACTGTGAGGTGTTGTGGTTGTAATATCTTCACTGTTCCTGACAGTCAACATGGAGGAGGGGGAGGACAACCATCTCCATTCTGTTTACTATAAGAGATGTAAACACAAGTATAGCCCTGGGGTGGGAGGTTTGGTGATTTCGATACCTGTCTCCCTCCGACTAACATCCTACATCCGCCTCCATAAGAGAGTGAAACATTCAGCTTTCTTCCCGAAAGTCCAGGATGACCAGACATGTGACCAGCATCATTGTGACTTTTGTCATCTGTTCAATGCCATTCCAAGTTGTTATCATGCTAAACATGTCAGGATATTTGGCCAAGTCTGAAAACTTGAAAAACTTCTCTAACCAGTTGTATTACAGACCTATGCCAACAGTTGCCTGAATCCATTTCTCTTTGACTTCGCTTCCTGTAACTTCTGCCAGAAGAATGGCCAGTCAGAAGACACCGCGATGCAGCTTCAAATGTGTCCTGTCCACAGTCCACCAAACATGTGACATATCTGACACACTCACACACAAGTGTTTTATTTATGTTACAGGTTTGGCCTACATCAAGCTAGATGTTTTCACAAATTGGGTTTTATTAGGTGTGAGTTCATCTTAATTTAGATGTTTATCTTATTTTTTTCTTATGTTCCCCTCTAGTTCTGTAGATATCTAGTCACTGAGCAGTTTTTTTGTGGGAAATATGCACTGTTCCCTGCATGTCATGAATTTGCAGTACATATTTACTAGAGGTCGACCGATTATGATTTTTCAATACCGATACTGATTATTGGAGGACCAAAAAAAGCCTATTGATTTAATCACTTGATTTTTATTATTAAAAATGTATACATATATTTGTAATAATGACAATTACAACAATACTGAATGAACACTTATTTTAACTTGATATAATACATTAATAAAATCTATTTAGTCTCAAATAAATAATGAGACATGCTCAATTTGGTTTAAATAATGCAAAAACACAGTGTTGGGGAAGAAAGTAAAAGTGCAATATGTGCCATGTAAAAAAGCTAACGTTTCAGTTCCTTGCTCAGAACATATGAAAGCTGGTGGTTCAATATTCCCAGTTCTTCAATATTCCCAGTTAAGATATTTAAGGTTATAGTTATTATAGGAATTATGACGCGTTGACTATTTCCCTCTATACCATTTGTATTTCATTTCCCTTTGACTATTGGATGTTCTAATAGGCACTTTAGTATTGCATGCCTAATCTCAGGAGTTGATAGGCTTGACATACATGATCAACGCAGTGCATCAAGCATTGCTAAGAACTGCTGGCAAACGCAGTAAAGTTTGAATGAATGCTTACGAGCCAGCTGCTGCCTACCACCGCTGTCAGACTGCTCTATCAAATCATAGACTTAATTAGAATATAATAAACACAGAAATACGAGCCTTTGGTCATTAAGTCCGGAAACTATCATTTAGAAAACAAAACGTTTATTCTTTCAGTGAAATACAGAACCGTTCTGTATTTTATCTAACGGGTGGCATCCCTAAGTCTAAATATTGCTGTTACAATGCACAACCTTCAATGTTATGTCATAATTATGTAACATTCTGGCAAATTAGTTCGCAACGAGCCAGGCGGCCCAAACTGTTATATATATATATATATATAT
Source organism: Oncorhynchus keta (assembly GCF_023373465.1). NCBI lineage: Eukaryota > Metazoa > Chordata > Actinopteri > Salmoniformes > Salmonidae > Oncorhynchus > Oncorhynchus keta. The sequence continues at coordinate 17,707,742 of NC_068453.1, forward strand.
ATATATATATATATATATATATATGCATATATAATTACTCTGCGTGCAATGAATGCAAGAGAAGTGACACAATTTCCCTAGTTAATATTGCCTTCTAACATGCATTTCTTTTAACTAAATATGCAGGTTTAAAAATATATACTTCTGTGTATTGATTTTAAGAAAGTCATTGATGTTTATGGTTAGGTACATTCATGCAACGATTGTGCTTTTGTTAAATCATCACTCGTTTGGTGAAGTAGGCTGTGATTCGATGATAAAATTAACAGGCACCGCATTGATTATATGCAAGGCAGGACAAGCTAGTTAACCTAGTAAAATCATCAACCATGTGTAGTTAACTAGTGATTATGTGAAGATTTATCTTGTAAAAAAAACAATCAGTTTAATGCTAGCTAGCAACTTACCTTGGCTCCTTGCTGCTCTCGCATAACAGGTGCTCAGCCTGCCATGCAGTTTACTCCTGAAATGCAATGTAATCGGCCATAATCGGAATCCAAAAATGACGATTACTGATTGTTATGAAAACTTGAAATCGGCCCTAATTAATCGGTCAACCTCTAATATTTACACCAATAATACCATGTACTTGCCAAACACTGTGGCTAGATATCTAGTTGATGATTATTCCCGATATGCTTGTTTTTCATTATTTTGTTCAGAGGGGCACAGCAGGTCACAGCTACAACGGCCTGAGATGGACCCACAGGAGGGAGGCCGGGGAGGGTCATACTCCACCGCCCCTCCTGTTACTGCTCCTCTCCAGCCCGTGCTGTGCTCCGTACCTGGAGATCTGTCTCAGGAGTGGCACTACCTGAGAACACAGGTGTTCCCCCACCTGGATGCCCTCTGCCAGGCCAGAGGCACCTGCTTCAGACCATTGGACACCCAGTGGGTTGACTGGGAGAGCCATCGTCCCTCTGACCTCCCTGACAATAGTACCTCCCTCTCCTCCCAGCAGTTGAAGATCAGCCTAGACCTTATCACCCGCTCCTCCTCCTTCCTCTGCCTCCTGGGCCACCGATACGGCCCCTTCAGGCTGCAGCAGGACCCCACACCTCTCCCAGCTGCTGGTCCAGAACGAGAAGCCCTCTCTGTGGTGGAGAGGAACCTGAATGTTGCAGCAGATGGAGGCTACCCCTGGGTCCTCACAGGGAGGAACCAGAAGTGCTCCCTGACAGAGCTGCAGATCACCCAGGCAGCCCTGATGGGTGATACCAGACACTGCTTCTTCTACTTCAGAGACTACTCTTTCCATGGGGAAGAGGAGGATGAAGACAGGTACACAGATGAAGGTCAGAGGTCGTTGCTCAGTGTGTTCTCCAAACTGACAGCGGAGGAGAGACACAGAGCCAGGGAGCTGAAGAACAGGGTAGTGGACAGCCTGCAACCTGTAAGGTTCTTCAGAACGCTGCAGGATCTGGGGGACCTAGTGAAGAGGGACTGGAAGTGCCTCATGGAACAGCTCTATGGGTCCCTGGACCTGCAGCCAACCTGTTCAGGTAAGTGAACCAGTGCAGCTCAGTTCTGTTAGTTGAGCTAGTTCTGTTTACATCTACTTTGTTTAATTCCATTTAGTTCAACCAGCTTTGAAAAGACGGCGAAGATGACTAACGTAGCTCAGTCTGGTTCATATTTGTGTTTTTCAGTGGTCTGCCTGATCTTCCAAGCCCTAAAGCAGTGTTTTCTCCCCTGCGCTTTAGGCCTCCTGGACTCCCTTGATAGATGTTATCATGAAGGTGCTGTCCAGGCTCTGTGTCGCTGGTTTGCCCCCTCCACCCAGACCACTGCTGTCACGGAGGCACTCAACACATTTACTGCCTCTCTCACTCATTCTGACACGTCTCAGAGTCTAGCAACCTCAAGGAATTCAACCATTAAGTTAACAGGGTAAGCATTTTGGTGTCCACATTAAGCTGGAATCAGTGGTGAATTACTGTGAGATTTGCCATACTTAAAAGTAGATGGAGTCATGCATTCATAGTGTTACGATATTTTTTTAATCAATGGAAAACATATTTTGACTGTCCTTCCTATTTTATTTTGCCCTCAGCGACTATGACAAACGTGATTCCGATGGGTCTATTTTCCTGCTCTGTGGTGAAAGGGGTTGTGGGAAGTCTTCACTGGCCGCCCGGTGGCTTCAGGAGTTCCGGAAGAAGAATCCTAGAATTCCAGCCATCCCTCACTTCTGTGGAATCAGCAGCTCCAGTGTGGATATCAGATCTGTACTGAGACGCATCACCACTGAGCTACGCCTGGCCCATTATGGTAAACACTCCGGAGTGTGATTGCCTATGTCTGTGAGGGATAGAAACGACTACAATGACATCAGCATATGACACTTCTGTCATCTAATTCCAAATGTAACCCGTTATAGCACTGTTGTATACTTACATTCCCAATTTGACATTTTATTCAGAAATTTGTTTACACTCAATTACTTTTCTGGTGAATATAACCTTTACTGCTAGATAAGATGTACTTCAATACTGACTTTAAAAAAAAAAGATGTCTTTACTCTGTGAGAAACCAAACACTGACCTTGATCTTAAGAAAGAAACAAGGTCAACAGTGTCATACCACTTGTCTGGTCTAGACCAGTGAGACAGACCGATGGTTCCCTCTCATCTCACTCTTCTAAGTAACTAGTGTGGTATTTCTATTTTTGATGTATACATTTGATTTATTCAGGGGAACCTAATTGAAACCAGGGTCTCATTCTCAATGGTGCCCTGAGAACAAACAATAAACAAATCAACATGGTAATACAATAAAACAGCAAAAAATCAACTAAAAGATATAACAACCATGTCATGCATGTAGATGCATTGTGGTTCAGTGACACACATGGCCATGGCATAAACAGACGGCCATAAACAGACGGCCATAGACAGACGGCCATAGACAGACGGCCATAGACAGACGGCCATAGACAGACGGCCATAGACAGACGGCCATAGACAGACGGCCATAAACAGACGGCCATAGACAGACGGCCATAAACAGACGGCCATAGACAGAGGCTATTAGTGCTTTTAGTATTTCTTTTTAGTGCAGCCCAGGAGGAAAACTGTTCAAATGTTTTTTTTATAAAAAAAACACTATTTTGGTATTTGTTTCATTAGTTCACGAATCAAACTGTGACACATATTTTGAAAGTTCTATATCTTGAAAACTTGATTGATGACGTGCAAAACATTTTGGGACTGTATCAACAGTGGGCTAATGAAACCAATACCAAAATATTGTTTTTGAGTGGTATTTCTCTTCAACTCGTTAAGGCTACACATTTACTGTTATTCTGTCTCTGTACTAGGGCCCCAGGCTGAGTGGAGTTAGGGGTTGTTATTGTGTCTCTGTACTTGGGCCCCAGGCTGAGTGGAGTTAGGGGTTGTTATTGTGTCTCTGTACTTGGGCCCCAGGCTGAGTGGAGTGAGGGGTTGTTATTGTGTCTCTGTACTTGGGCCCCAGGCTGAGTGGAGTGAGGGGTTGTTATTGTGTCTCTGTACTAGGGCCCCAGGCTGAGTGGAGTGAGGGGTTGTTATTGTGTCTCTGTACTTGGGCCCCAGGCTGAGTGGAGTGAGGGGTTGTTATTGTGTCTCTGTACTAGGGCCCCAGGCTGAGTGGAGTGAGGGGTTGTTATTGTGTCTCTGTACTAGGGCCCCAGGCTGAGTGGAGTTAGGGGTTGTTATTGTGTCTCTGTACTAGGGCCCCAGGCTGAGTGGAGTGAGGGGTTGTTATTGTGTCTCTGTACTAGGGCCCCAGGCTGAGTGGAGTTAGGGGTTGTTATTGTGTCTCTGTACTAGGGCCCCAGGCTGAGTGGAGTTAGGGGTTGTTATTGTGTCTCTGTACTAGGGCCCCAGGCTGACTGGAGTGAGGGGTTGTTATTGTGTCTCTGTACTAGGGCCCCAGGCTGACTGGAGTGAGGGGTTGTTATTGTGTCTCTGTACTAGGGCCCCAGGCTGAGTGGAGTGAGGGGTTGTTATTGTGTCTCTGTACTAGGGCCCCAGGCTGAGTGGAGTGAGGGGTTGTTATTGTGTCTCTGTACTAGGGCCCCAGGCTGACTGGAGTGAGGGGTTGTTATTGTGTCTCTGTACTAGGGCCCCAGGCTGAGTGGAGTGAGGGGTTGTTATTGTGTCTCTGTACTAGGGCCCCAGGCTGAGTGGAGTGAGGGGTTGTTATTGTGTCTCTGTACTAGGGCCCCAGGCTGAGTGGAGTGAGGGGTTGTTATTGTGTCTCTGTACTAGGGCCCCAGGCTGAGTAGGGCCCCAGGGAGTGGAGGGGTTGTTATTGTGTCTCTGTACTAGGGCCCCAGGCTGAGTGGAGTTAGGGGTTGTTATTGTGTCTCTGTACTAGGGCCCCAGGCTGAGTGGAGTGAGGGGTTGTTATTGTGGCTAGGGCCCCAGGCTGAGTGGAGTTAGGGGTTGTTATTGTGTCTCTGTACTAGGGCCCCAGGCTGACTAGGGCCCCAGGGAGTGAGGGGTTGTTATTGTGTCTCTGTACTAGGGCCCCAGGCTGAGTGGAGTGAGGGGTTGTTATTGTGTCTCTGTACTAGGGCCCCAGGCTGAGTGGAGTGAGGGGTTGTTATTGTGTCTCTGTATTAGGGCCCCAGGCTGAGTGGAGTGAGGGGTTGTTATTGTGTCTCTGTACTAGGGCCCCAGGCTGAGTGGAGTGAGGGGTTGTTATTGTGTCTCTGTACTAGGGCCCCAGGCTGAGTGGAGTGAGGGGTTGTTATTGTGTCTCTGTACTAGGGCCCCAGGCTGAGTGGAGTGAGGGGTTGTTATTGTGTCTCTGTACTAGGGCCCCAGGCTGAGTGGAGTGAGGGGTTGTTATTGTGTCTCTGTACTAGGGCCCCAGGCTGAGTGGAGTGAGGGGTTGTTATTGTGTCTCTGTACTAGGGCCCCAGGCTGAGTGAGGGGTTGTTATTGTGTCTCTGTACTAGGGCCCCAAGCTGAGTGGAGTTAGGGGTTGTTATTGTGTCTCTGTACTAGGGTCCCAGGCTGACTGGAGTGAGGGGTTGTTATTGTGTCTCTGTACTAGGGCCCCAGGCTGAGTGGAGTGAGGGGTTGTTATTGTGTCTCTGTACTAGGGCCCCAGGCTGAGTGGAGTGAGGGGTTGTTATTGTGTCTCTGTACTAGGGTCCCAGGCTGACTGGAGTGAGGGGTTGCAGCACCATGTAAAGCCAGATCATGTGGTTCAGGCCTTCTCTGCTGCGGCTGCTCTGGGACCCTGTGTTCTAGTTCTGGACGGACTAGACAGACTTACCGGGACCCTCGGGCTCTCAATGCAGGAGGTAATGCCTTACTTTGCCCAGACCACTACCAGTGGTGGTTCTTGTACAGTGTATTTTATATTGATAGCATTGAAATAAATCAAGACTAAAAACAAAGCATATTGTTTCATATAGTGAACATGAATTCATAACGTTTATTATTCATTGACAGGTGAAGGACCTATGCTGGCTCCCTGACCCTCTGCCTCCCCAGTGTAAGATCCTCATCACAGCGACCTCCACAGACGTCACCTACCAGAGGCTGACCCTCCGCCCAGACGTTCACACCCTCCCCTGGCCCGGCCTGTCAGACCCCTGGGTCCGCCGCAGCGTCCTGCTCCAACACCTTACCCTGCCCTGCCAGGAGCCGCACAGGACCCTACTGCAATTCATCTTGGGAACCACTACCAGGCCGGGAATGGGCCGCCTGCCGCTGTTCCTGGCGGTGGTGGCTAGCGAGCTGCAGACGTGCCGCATCCTGAGGGGAAAGGAGGAGGAGGAGGAGTTGATAGAGGAGTATGTGGAAGTGGATTCTATGGCGGAGCTGTGGGCCAGGGTGATTCAGCGCTGGATCAATGACTATGGCGGGGTCAGTGAGGGTACGGCCAGTCAAGCCAAAGGAACGGGAGGGCCTAGCTCTCAGGTGTCCAAGATAGGTGGGATCATCTTTACCCTCTCTAGTTATTCAGTTGTGATTTTTTTTAAGTGCCGTACAGCAAGAATAACCACTGTAATGTTTTCTCAATAAAGGTGAAGAAATAACATTGTTAGTTGTGGCACTCTATGATGAATTGTTGTATCTAACCTTACTGCTTCCTTCTCTCCAGATCTCAGAGGCTGGGTATGGGACACTCTATGCCTGGTTCACCTCTCCCATGCTGGGCTGACTGAGGAGCAGGTCCTGGTCCTGCTGGAGGTTCTTGGTTATCCTGGGTCCATACGGGTTCTACCTCTGGAGTGGGCCCGGTTCCGCACTGCTGCTGGGCCCTGGGTACAGGAGAGACCCAATGGAACACTGAGCCTCACCCATCAATCAATGGGCCAAGCCATGGACCTCCTCCTGCTGAGTGAGTGGCAGATGGGAGCGGAAGTTACAAGCCTAGAAATAGAAAGCATAGAATGGACATTTTACAATGGCCTTCATTTGTTGGTCCTTCAAACATGGTGGTGCTTTTACTTGGTTGATCATCTTTGTCTAACAATGAAAGTGAAGTATCTGCATGTAAGTGGAACTCTTCTGCACTAAGGAGTCCAACTGACCAATCATTTCAATTCCACTTCTCCTTAGTCTTCTACTTTTTGATCTGTAGGGGTCCGTCCCGGTAAAGGTTCAGGGGGCTTGAGGAGGACCAGACAGGGCTACCATCTCAGCCTGGCCCAGTTCTTCCAGAGGCAGAGCAGGGAGCTCTGTAGCTGGCCTCAGATCCTGGAGGAGCTCCCCTGGCACCTGGAGCAGAGTGAGGCCTGGAGGGAGCTACACACCTTCTTCATAGACCCACAGTAAGAGCATGGACATACTTCACACATAAGGACACTAGGGGCACACAAAGTTACTGTTGGGTAAAATAGTTTAGCCACAGATTAACTGTCATCATATATTTAACTTAACACTTTAAAACTGGGTGAGCCTTTTTTTTTATCAGATTACAGATTCACATGTTTATCCATCATTTATTTACATAACGGTATCCACATACTATCTGACCCGAGGACTGTAGAGCACCTGTCTACAACTTGGAGCCAGTCTCCTCAGCTGAGAATGGATGTTGTCAGGTACTGGACTGTCCTGATCCTCAGAGGTTATGACCCCAACACCTCGTACCAGAGCCTGCTGGGTAAGGGAAGCCAACCTCCTACTTTTATCCAATCAGGGCGATGGGCATTCCCTCCTGCTACACATACAGGTAAAATCATCATGGTTACATATTTCAACACGCATTCAGTGGCGATCAGTTATAACGACATGGAACTGTAGATATACCATCCGTAAATAATGTAGCTATTGTCTCTATTCAATCCAGAGCAGAGAGAGGCACACAGCAACATGGCCTTCATGACTGAGTCCCAAAGTAACGGCAAAGGTAATTATTCATCACTGATAACAAATTGATTATTGAGGATGTCTTAGTGTTACCAGTCATCATCAGTGATCCTATGTGACCAGTGATGATTATGACTGTTTTATATTGTTTGTTCCCCACCTGTAGAAGATGGTTGTCAGTGGGATCCAGGTGTGAAAGGGAGAGTGGAGTTGTTGGTCTCTGAGTTGCTGCTCTGTCTGAACAGGAAGGGGGAAGCAGAGCAGATCCTACTGCAGGCTGAGAACTCCCTCACACAGGTTAGTTAGACCCACCACTCACTCTTAAAGGGAAACTTTATTTTCTTTAGTTTATTTTCTTTAGCTTTCATTAGTCCACTGTCGATACTGGGTACATCATCATGATGATGAATGATGATGATGATGAAAAATAAAAAAAATTCAAGAAGATCGTTTTGAGTGGATTGTCCCTTTAAATCCTAGCCACGATGCTAAGACTTTGCTTTAACACTGTAATTGCTCTAGTAATACCATTTTATGTTCTTAGTGTATAGTCTTTCACTCAGTTATGAAAGGCTTTCATACAGCCTGCTGAAATGATCGCTCTGCTTCCCAATTTCTTGTCATTTCAGGCTGGTGAGCAGGACAGAGACGGGGAGAGTGTGATGTTACTGCTGACAGTGCGGCAGATTTTGGCTGAGCTCTATGTGGAGACGGACCAGCACAGAGAGGCAGAGACATACTGTAGATCAGCTCTGGTGACCGCCCAGACTCTCACCGCTACCTGCCTTGAGAGACATGAGAGGATCACTGTTGGAAAGGGTATCTGTCCAGAGAGTTGGTGCACTATGGGTCTCATGTTTTTAAATAATCAACCTGATGATGTATTGTTTCATTCACAAAGTAAGTAAATGCTTTTAGTGTGCTGAAATGATATGTATTTCATGTTTCACCCCTATCAGGTCAGTTGCTTTGTGTGCTCTGCCAGCTGCTGTTTGCAGACGTCCAAACCATCGAGGCCTCTCAGATACTCAGTGACATCATCAATATGGGACACCACAAACTCCACCTGTGTGCTCAGGCCACTGTATCACTGCTCTGTGGGATACACAGGTGTGTATTAAATAGCATAAATAGGTATAGTCTCATGCGTGACGCTTCTATACTTCATAGGTTCAGCTACAGGGGTTTCTATGTCTTTTTCTGTTGTTAGACCTAAACCCACGTGTATGACTTTTGATACTCTATGTCTCAATTTAGGCAAGCTAAGATTAATGTCATGATCTTTTAAAAATGTATATGTGACAGACTCAGCCTGCAAGACCCACATGGTGCTGAGAAGCACCTCCAGGTTGCCTTGGAGACCAGGAGGCGCTGGTATGGTAAAGAGCACCCTCTAGTGGTGGAGGTGGAGGAATGCCTGGCAGACATCTTGGCCGACACCTGCGCTGACACAGCAGGGTGAGACTTCTCTTCTAGTGTTCTTCTTCTCCTCTTTTTCGTCATTAATCATGTCCTCCATTGTCTCCTCAGTAGTTTATTCTCTGTCATTGTTCTCCCTCTTCTTTCTCTTCCTCCTCCCATCCGATCCTCAGTAGTTTACTCAGTCAGTCACAGTATATGAATGTCACAGTGTGGTGAAGATATGACGTGTTCAGGTTGAGGCAGAGGCTAGCAGTGGAGCTGTATCGACACACGGTGCACGTCAAAGACCAGGACATGAAGCTTTGTCCCCCCGCATCGCCGTGTCTTCAGGCGAAGGGATGCAGCCTCGCAGGCACTTTGGTCAAACTTGGTAATTGTTTCATTTTTCAAACAGAGGCACCACAACTCTCAATCATTCTTACACTTTTTTTCTTGACTGTTAGCAACTGCACAGAGTGTGATATGTTGAGCTTGTGTGTGTCATGGCAGGCAGGCAGATATTTCATGGCTCCGGTAAGACAGAGAGTAGAGAGGCTGTTGAACTGCTGCAGAGAGCTCTGGACCTGTATATCTGCTTCCTGGGGTCTGATCACACACTGACCAGGGACTTACAACAGTAACCCTTCTTCAGCTCCTACACAATTTAAAATGCTAACATTTTCTTCTTGCATTTTCATAGGATCTAAGAGAAAGTTACAGGTCATTGGACCTAACAGAGTTGAACTTTGTCCTTTTAGGGTTTTAAACACAGAATCCAGGAGACCTCTGACCCCTCAGGTCCCCAGGTCCACACCCCTCTCCCACATCTCCACTAGGAGACTAAGCAGTGGGACCAGACCCAATACAGCTGCACCCCTCCACTCCCACCTGGCCTGGTACAGGGGCACCACACACACCCCTCTGGACCCTTCCGTAAACAGATCCCTGTCAGCCCCATCCAACAAGTCCCGCAATACACAGCCAGAATTGAAACCAGAACCAGTGGAGTACCAGAACCACAACAACAGACAGAACCGACGGTCTTCTTCTCCCAGGACCTGGTCTGCCTTCCAGACCACAGTGTTCGGGCCACAGAGTGACATCAGAAACCTGATCTCAGAACTCAAACCCAGTCCTGCTTCAGCACCGGGCTTTCGTTCCATAGACAGGACCCGGGTGCTGCATAGGGCAGGCTGGTGCCACCTACCAGGCAGGTACGTGCTGGAGGAACGGACAGTAACAGCTTTGAACAGAGAGATTGGATACCCTTTGCACACACAGAGATGCACCCCTCTGGTCAGACAGACAGGCCAGGGACAGGGAGGAGAACAGAGCTGGAGAGACAGAGTGTCTTATTCTGCCAGGAAGCAATAGAGAGAAGAGAAAGATCTAGAGAAGAATGGTGACCACTGAACTGTTTGAGTGTTTAATCTTTTACCACTTTTCATACCAATCAGCTGTTTTCTTTTCAATATTGAAATTGGTCAAAATACATTTTTAAAAAATGTAATTTTTGCATGTTTAAATGGAGTGAAATGGCCCCTATTTTGTATAGAAAATAAATGATTTGACTTCACTTCATGTTGTCAAATGAATCGATCCTTTTTTGTTTTCTGTAGGGTTGCATCTAAATATTGATAAAATGTTTTGTAAGATGGTTTATCTCCTCATCCTGTTGTGCAACAACATTGACCTTTTCTCTTAGAAGGCAATACTTAGGACCCAAAAGTGGGTGATGTAATCAACCATTGTAAGCACTAGTAAACAATGTGAGTGAAAACATTAATTGAGCAACATGTTACAGATGCTCTGAAGTAGGACAACGCCAGTTTGGACCTTTCCATGTGATGTAGAGTTTGGGTCATGAGTTCAAAGGTGTGTATTTGTGTAGAATTGAGTGTGTTTGTGTGTCACCTTTAATAGGGGAGGGCGGGCTCGTGGTAGTGGCTGAAGTGGAATTAGTGGAGTGGTATCAAATAAGTCAATACGATCGGAATGGTTCATGCTGCAGGGAAGGCAGCGGGGTAACTGACCAATAGGAACCCTACAGGTGTTGTGCCGAAAATCTCCCCCCCTTCGAGTGAACGCGCACAAACTCAATTCTTCATTGCTGCGAATTGCTTGCTAGTTGAGATTTCACTAGTAATGTCTGCAGTCAAGAAATAAATCTCTGTCAAAATTAATCTCTCCCTTGTCTTATTTGACTAGTAGTTGTTCTGAAATGTTTATTGCTTGCTAACATTGTACTCCCTCCTCTGTTTAATATAACACACATACATGAATTATTCATTTACGTTGCCTATCCTGACGTGAAGTTGGTTCTCTAGAAAGTTTATGGAAATTAGAAGGGAGTTGGGGGGGGTTCGACAAGGCCATTTTCTTGCCTGACGAAATTCTCCCCCCCTTGGGGCTGCAAGACCTGGCACACTTCATAATCATTTTGGTAGCTCATGTTGACCAGTAGTGTGTGCCACAGAAAGTAAAATTAGAGTATAAAGAAGCAAACATTTTATTGTAGAAGCATTTTGTAATGTTTAAGAAAATAAAGATAATACACAAATATATGATAATACAAGCGTATCATTACAATCTTTATAATCCACAACTGAGATGCAGATAATATACAGTATGTTTTTCATAGCAGTGTGGCCATATCACCTTATAGTCAGAAGAAGAATGAGTGTCTGTTTGTGTATGTGGTATATATTGGATTTTGGACAAGCCACAGTGATGGAAAATAAATCAGTTCATTCTGTATTTTTATTGTATATCATATCTGTGAGGCAAGACAATACCATATATTATGATTAAAAAGACAACCCAAACCTGTTGTATCATTTGAGGTTAACTAAATGTAGAAATAAAGACTGGGAGAATAAAGTGGATTAGGGAAGAGTCAATGTACCTTTAGCAAATCAAATGTATTTTTAAGTTATCAATTTGTACAGTATATGCCGAAACCATAAATACATGTTTTGGTAAATGTCGCATTACATGATTGAATCTACCATATTCTAAAATGTAACATGTACAGTATATTATATGCAATATGATAAGTAGAAAACGGCTACCTAACCTGTTCAATGCTAGAGTAAAGCACAACAAACATTGTTTTTATTATAAACATAGAGCAACTGTCACGCCCTGACCATAGAGAGCCTTTTTATTCTCTATTTTGGTTAGGTCGGGGTGTGACTAGGGTGGGTAATCTAGGTTGTTTTATTTCTATGTTGGCCTGGTATGGTTCCCAATCAGAGGCAGCTGTTTATCGTTGTCTCTGATTGGGGATCATATTTAGGCAGCCCCACTGTGTTTTGTGGGATCTTGTTTTGAGTTAGTGCATCTGGAACCTCAGATGTCACGGTTCGTTGTTTGTTTCTTTTTGTTTGGAAGTTTCGCGTAAATAAATATGTGGAACTTTAATCACGCTGCGCCTTGGTCCGTCTCTCCACACAACCGTGACAGAAGATCCCACCAACAAAGGACCAAGCAGCGTGAACATGAGGTGAGGTGGTTTTGGACTTGAGAGGATGTGAAATCCTTCCTTGGCGGCAGACGGAAGGAAAAAAGGGAGGATCGTGATGATGCCAGGGTTCGCACCCACAGAAAGCCCAAGGACAACCCTAATATTTTTTTTGGGGGGGGGCACGATGGGTGGTCGGCGGAGCTAGCAGTCAAGCAGCAGAGAGTGCCAGAGCCTGTGTGGGAGTTGATAGAGGAAGGTAATGAGAGACACCGGAGAGAGGTTTTGGCAAGGAGTATGCTGCAGCGCAGGCGTACTGAGGAGCACCATCTCAGCCCGGTACCATCTGTGCCAGCTCCAAGCACCAGGTCACCAGTGCACCTCCCCAGCCCGGTACTGCCTGTGCCTGCTCCCCGCACTCGCCCTGAAGTGCGTGTCACCGGTCCAGTGCCACGTGTGCCGGCTCCACACACCAGGCTTCCAGCGACAGTCCACAGTCCAGAGCTTCCGGCGACGGTTCACAGTCCGGAACCTCCGGCGACGGTTCACAGTCCGGAACCTCCGGCGACGGTTCACAGTCCGGAACCTCCGGGGACGGTTCACAGTCCGGAACCTCCGGCGACGGTTCACAGTCCGGAACCTCCTACGACGTTCCACAGTCCGGAACTTTCTGCGACGGTCAACGGTCTGGAGCTTCCAGGCATGGTGTCCAGTCCCGCTCCATGGCAGGAGACTCCCTCTGCGCCGGTGCCCAGTCCAGGCACGGCGTCCAGTCCCGCTCCATGGCAGGAGACTCCCTCTGCGCCGGTGCCCAGTCCAGGCACGGCGTCCAGTCCCGCTCCATGGCAGGAGACTCCCTCTGCGCCGGTGCCCAGTCCAGGCACGGCGTCCAGTCCCGCTCCATGGCAGGAGACTCCCATGGCCGGGTATTTCCACTGAAATGTCAAACATGATAATTGCTAACCCGTTAGCAACATGTTTTACGACACCAATAATTCAAAAACATTGATGGATTGATCACAAGATAACACTGTTGAAGGTAATATATTTCTTAAACGCTTTTGAAAATGCTGATTATACGGCGTTACTACACTATAGGATTCCAATAAAAAATCCTGAATCCAAAAGAAAATCCGATCAGATTTTGGAACCAGTCCTATTGGACTCCTAAAGGACACAATCTGATCTGATAGATCTTTCTTCTGGATTCGAATATAATAGTTTTATTGGAATACTATATATATATATATTGTTTTACTATGGATAGCCATCTCAGTCACCAGATCTCAACCCAATTAAACACTTATGGGAGATTCAGGAGCGTTTTCCTCCAGAATTGATGGTGGAGAAAGCGTTTTCCTCCACCATCAACAAAACACCAAATTGTGGATGAATGGTGTAGCATCCCTCCAATATAGTTCCAGACGCTTGTAGAATGTATGCCAATGTGCATTGAAGCTGTTGGGTCATCGGTAGCCCAATTCTGATCTTTATTTCACAAATTTTGACCAATCAGATCAGGTTTGAAAAACATTTTGTGATTATATTACATGGAAAAATATCAGAACTGGGCTGTCTAAACGTAGCCATCCACGGTGGCCAAACGATCTATTAAGACGATGTATGTTGATGTTTCCTTTATTTTGGCAGTTACCTGTACCTGGCGCAGAAGGGAGTCGCCCATACAGTCATTTTTATCCCGCACAATCTACGGAAGCGCGGTGTCACTTTATCGCTGGGCAACCTCTTGATACTAGCCGCTAACTACAAGCATACTCGTTTATTTATTATTGCACACCAGGTAGGCTACTTTGTTTTGAATGAAGATTTGTTTTGACATTAAAAGTTTACAACTTTATAATAGCTTATTATGTCCTCCATTTCTCTTGATTGCCTTCCTCATTGAAAGTCAGAAACGACAATGAAATGTCGTGGATTTTTGTTTTTGTTAAAACAAAGTTAAGATGTTCCATCCAGTAGGATGTTGAATACATGTTACAATTTAAATTGTATACAGTTGTTTTCTACATTAGAAAACATTTCTTAATTGAATTCCTTATCTTCTCAAATGTTAATTTATGAGATGTTGGGTAGTCATGAGGCACTCCCTCAAGTAGTACCTTATCTCATGATTAATGACTCCCTTGCACAATAATCGTGAGATGTTTCTTGGGCCGTTTATAAACTGCAATATAAGCCCTAGGCATGATATAGGGCCAGTTCCCTGGACAAAGATTAATCTTAGTCCTGGACTAAGAAGGGTCTTCAATGGAGATTCTCAATTCTAAAGTGTTTTTCAGTCCAGGACCAGGTTTAATCTGTGTTCACTAATTAGTTTTCTGAAAAGTGGGAAAAAAAGGGAAAGTAGGTTAACCCACAAAGGATATAACTAGTATCTGTTAATTAAACCAGGGCAAAATAATGTTTTATCAGCTGACATGAGAACATCATCCATGCAGAAGGTGGTTTTATTGTAGGGGGGAAAAATATTGCCTGATGACTCATACGGAATTTAATTTGACTGCTCTATTGGTTATAATGGAGAAGAAATGTTAGTGGGTGAGGCATTTGGCCGGAGTGATGCGGATTGGTAGCCAGGCAAGAAAAATAATGTTGGCAGCTGAAACAATGGCCAGTGTTTTGCATGGCAGGGTGCCCCGGTTGGGTGGAGATTTCACTTAAGGACCAATGGAATGGTCTAAAATGTTTAAACTCCGCCCACCCGGGGCACCAGGCCATGCAAAATGAACTCACTCACTCCTCTTTGTTTTTGGGATGGGACTAGCCTAGTTTATCATGTGTGGGGGAGGATAATGGAGAAAGCCCTTGGGCAAGATGAGACTAATGCTACTGATTGGCTGGAGATATGAGAGCCCTCCCTCATCTCTTTCTCTGCTCAGACAAGTTATTTGTGAGTGAGTGGTGAAATCAAAACCTGTATCAACATTAGAGAACATCTCTGGTTTAACTGCTGTGCCTCTCCACAGACCTTATTTGAACTCTTAACTGGCACATGATCCCTAAATCTATCTATCAGTTCGGAGTGGAATGTTATCACAAAACAGGTCTGGATTCCAGGCTATCCTAGGGACACGTATCAAAGTTGAATGGGAAGTTTTTCCTGCCCCATATAGCATGGCGCACCACCCTGAGTTTAAGAGGGCCGGGAAGAAGCCTGGAATCCAGGTATGGAGAGTTGAGAGTCTGGACCTGGTGGCCGTGCCAGAGAGTCTGTATGGCGGGTTCTACTCAGGGGACGCATACCTTGTTCTTAATACCATTAAGCAACGTTCTGGGCATCTACAGTATGACCTTCACTTCTGGCAAGGTAAAACTTGATCTGGTCGGAATGACTGTATTTCTTGAAATGTTGTACAGTGTTTGTACATTTCAGTTCACTGATGTGTGCTTATGCACTTTTACAATTGAAATCCATTCCATTATTTGTGAAAATAATGTTTGAAATGTGACCATTCATTATTTCTCTGGTCTTGCAGGAGATGACTGTACACAAGATGAGAGTGGAGCAGCAGCCATTTTTACCATCCAATTAGATGACTACCTGGGTGGCAAACCTATTCAGTACCGTGAGGTGCAGGGTTACGAGTCAAGAACATTTTCAGGCTACTTCAAAACTGGACTGAAGTACATGGTAATGTTCAAAAGCGTGTAAAGAGAAACAAAGGAAGTCGCACAGTCTACGTGTGCGACTAACAATTGAATGTGTAAACCAACGTTTTGGCACAGTCTCTTCTACAGTGTTCACAGTACCTTCTACCCAAGAAGGAACTGTGTGCTGGGTAGAAGGTACTGTGGGCCAAAATGTTGGTTTACCTGTTAAATTGTTGGATGCATATGGTATATATAGAGTATGCGATAATGTATTTATTTTTACACAGTTTACTATTCCGTTAGTTAGCACCTCCACCATCGTTTTGGGGTGTGTGTCAGCTCGTGCTTTTTACTGGCAATGTTGAAAGACATTCAATAAGTTTGTTAAATGTATTTACTTATCTCAAGAACTCATCCACTTACCTTACTGATTATCTTCCCAATCTTTACCTTAGAAAGGGGGTGTGGCTTCAGGGTTCAAGCATGTGGTGTCCAATGAGGTTAAGGTGCAGCGTATGCTCCAGGTCAGGGGTCGGCGTGTGGTTCGAGCCACAGAGGTAGCAGTCAGTTGGGACAGCTTCAACCAGGGAGACATCTTTATCCTCGACCTGGGCAACGTGAGTTCACAGAAATCTATAAGAGTTTCTACAGCAAACTATCTACATTATGTACAAATCAAGGAAACATATACTGATTTAATTTAGTGAAATTATTTGCAGATTTTAGTGTAAATGTATTTGTACACTGTAGGCTAAGACTGTAGAGTCATTGCCCATGTTCGTAAGCTGTTATTGTAAGTAATCCACTTTGAAAACAATACCGTTTTTGTCATGAATAATGTAAAATATGATTTGTATACGTTGCGGTATGCTTTAACATAGTCAACAGGCAGAGGAGCTACACTATTACACTTGGTCCACTGTACTGATAATCTTCACTCGTCTCTATGACAGGAGGTCTATCAATGGTGTGGTTCAAAGGCCAATAACTTTGAGAAGCTGAAGGCCACTCAGGTGTCAAAGGATATCCGTGACAATGAACGATGTGGGCGGGCTGAGTTGTACATATGTGACGAGGGGGCAGAATGTGAGAAGATGCTGGAGGTGGGTCTTTCAATAAGGAGAAAGGGACGGTAAAAAAAGGGTTAATTTCTATACACTTCAAATCATGTAACTGTTTATTTTCTTCTAATAAACATCTATAGTTAGTTACTTTTTAACATAATTGTGATAATTTGCTGTGAGATGCCTGACTCTCGTAGTCTTATACCAGATTCTTGGACCCAAACCCGATTTGCCTGAGGCAAAAGCAGATGACACAAATACAGACGTGTCCAATAGGAAGCTGGCGAAATTATACAAGGTCAGATCCATTTTCGAATTAAACAATTGAATCGTTAAATATTATGTAATAAGCAGTTTTTGAGCAGACCTTCAAATACCAATATTACATTGAAATGTTTTTTTTTCAAAAGGTGTCTAATGCCAGTGGGGATATGGGCATTGATATGGTATCATCGGAGAACCCGTTTTCACAGAATGCCCTGGAGTCAAGTGACTGCTTTATCTTGGACAATGGCCCCAATGGCAGGATCTTTGTCTGGAAAGGTATTGGTTTCTTCTCAGCAGCTGGTCTCTATGACTTCTTTTGACTGTAAAACCCCAAGCTTTAATGTTCCCTTAGATTAGACACTACTTTTGAATACTGTTGTGCCTGGAAATCACTTAGTTCTTCTGCCTTTGCAGTTTAATCATGAGTTTATTTGGAATAAAAACAGGTAAGGACGCTAACAAAGAGGAGAGAAGTGCAGTGATGAGTGCTGCCGAACAGTTTATCACAAAGATGGGCTACCCGAAACACACCCAGATCCAGATCCTACCTGAGAATGGGGAGACCCCTCTGTTCAAGCAGTTCTTCAAAATCTGACGTGACGCGGACCATACAGTGGGGTTGGGAACCGCCTACGTGTCCAACAAAATCGCCAAGATCAAGAAGGTGCCCTTCGATGCCTCCACTCTCCATCACTCGGATGCCATGGCGGCTCAGCATGGGATGGTGGACGAGGGGAATGGAGAGAAGCAGGTGAGGAAAACATTTTTTCCCGGGGACACTGGAGTTTCCTGAGTAAACACCATATAGTACGATGGTAGTTAACCTTAAATATTGTGTTTCAAGGTTTAGGATAGTCGTGTCCTCAGAAAAGGGATACTTACAGCCCCTAAGGGTTACCACTGTGGGCCTGCACACCCACCAAAAAGGTGTCACAATCTCACAAACAAGCCTTGAGAAAAGAACTGCAAGGGGTGTTACCTTTTTTCCATTCATGGACGACTACTAGTAAGAGCTGTGTTTACTTGTTAACCTCCATAGATCTGGCGTATTGAGGGAGCTGACAAGGTGCCTGTGGAGCCCTCCACTTATGGACGATTCTATGGGGGAGACAGCTACATCATCCTCTACTACTACCAGCATGGAGGGCGTAACGGACAGGTCATCTACATATGGTAAAGACAATGGAGATTATCCTTCTGGAAGCTTTATGTGTTATTACATAGTCTTACAGCAGAAACTGCTATTGTCCTTCTATCGTTACTGTATCTTCATCATTTATGTGGACCAGGGCTTTTGTTACATACTGCATCAGACACATCTAAACCAACTATATACTGTATGATATAACCTAAGCATAAATGTATGTGAATAGCACTTGAAAAGCACTCCTTTTTCACAGGCAAGGAGTGGATTCTAGCCAGGATGAAATTGGTGCCTCGGCCATCTTGGCTGCTCAGCTGGATGACGAGTTGGGAGGAGGGGCAGTACAGGTGACTGGATCGTTTGATTTGTCGCTGTCTGGCCCCGATAATACGGTCCAGATAATTTTTAATCAAGATGCACTGGATTACAGAATTGAACAATATTAGTCAGTTGTTTTGTCTGCAGACGCTGAATCTATATGAATACGTTTCCATGGTCATGGATTGTTATAATATTTTTTTCACCTTTTATTTAACCAGGTAGGCCAGTTGAGAACAAGTTCTCATTTACAACTGCGACCTGGCCATGATCAAGCAAAGCAGTGCGACAAAAGCAACAACACAGAGTTAGAGTTACACATGGGATTAACAAACGTACAGTCAAAAACACAAAAGAAAAATCTATGTATAGTGTGTGCAAATGTTGTAAGGCAATAAATAGGCCAATGTGGCAAAAATAATTACAATTAAGCATTAACACTGAAGTGATAGATGTGCAGTTGATGATGTGCAAGTAGAGATACTGGGGTGCAAAAGAGCAAAAATATATAAATAACAAAATGGGGATGAGGTAGTTGGGTGTGCTATTTACAGATGTGTACAGGTACAGTATACCTGTGTACAGGTACAGTGATCGGTAAGCTGCTATGACAGCTGATGCTTAAATTTAGTGACGGAGATATAAGTCTCAAGCTTCAGAGATTTTTGCAATTCGTTCCAGTCATTGGCAGCAGAGAACTGGAAGGAAAGGCGGCCAAAGGAGGTGTTGGCTTTGGGGATGACCAGTGAAATATACCTGCTGGAGCACGTGTGACGAGGATATGTTTGGCAGCATGAGTGAAGGAGACCTTGTGAAATAGGAAGCTGACTCTAAATTTAATTTTGGATTGGAGATGCTTAATGTAGGTCTGGAAGGAGAGATTACAGTCTAACCAGACACCTAGGTATTTGTAGTTGTCCACATATTCTAAGTCAGAACCATCCAGAGTAGTGATGCTAGGCGAGCGGGCAGGTGCGGGCAGCAATCAGTTGAAGAGCATGCATTTAGTTTTACTAGCATTATACTAGCTTATTGGGCCTCCCGGGTGGCGCAGTGGTTAAGGGCTGTGCCACCAGAGACTCTGGGTTCGCGCCCAGGCTCTGTCGTAACCGGCCCGTGGGGTGACGCACAATTGGCATAGTGTCGTCCGGGTTAGGGATGGTTTGGCCGGTAGGGATATCCTTGTCTCATCGCGCACCAGCAACTCCTGTGGCGGGCAGGGCACAGTGCGCACTAACCAAGGTTTCCAGGGGCACGGTGTTTCCTCCGACACATTGGTGCGGCTGGCTTCCGGGTTGGATGCTCGCTGTGTTAAGAAGCAGTGCGGCTTGGTTGGGTTGTGTATCGGAGAACGCATGACTTTCAACCTTCATCTCTCCTGAGCCCGTACGGGATTTGTAGCGATGAGAAAAGATAGTAGCTACTAACAATTGGATACCACGAAATTGGGGAGAAAGAGGGTAAAATAAAAAAATAAAAATGCTTACTGAAATTCTCGATTATCGTAGATTTATCGGTGGTGACGGTATATCTTCAGCCTCAGACAGCTGGGAGGAGGTGTTCTTATTCTCCATGGACTTTACGATATCCCAAAACCTTTAAGAATTAGTGCTACAGGATGCAAATTTCTGTTTGAAAATGCTAGCCTTAGCTTTCCTAACTGACTGTGTATATTGGTTCCTGACTTCCCTGAAAAGTTGCATATTTCGGGGGCTATTCGATGCTAATGCAGTAGGCCACAGGATGTTTTTGTGCTGGTCAAGGGAAGTCAAGTCTGGAGTGAACCAAGGGCTATATCTGTTCTTAGTTCTACATTTTTTGAATGGGGCATGCTTATTTAAGATGGTGAGGAAATCCCTTTTAAAGAACAACCAGGCTTCCTCTACTGACAGGTCGAGGTCAATATCCTTCCAGGATACCCGGGCCAGGTCGATTAGAAAGGCTTGCTCGCTGAAGTGTTTTAGGGAGCGTTTGACAGTGATGAGGGGTGGTCGTTTGAGTGCGGGCCCATTACGGACACATGCAATGAGGCAGTGATCACTGAGATCCTGGTTGAAGACAGCAGAGGTGTATTTTGAGGGCAAGTTGGTCAGGATGATATCTATGAGGGAGCCCATGTTTACAGATTTAGGGTTGTACCTGGTAGGCTCATTGATCATTTTTGTGAGATTGAGGGCATCTAGCTTAGATTGTAGGACGGACGGGGTGCTAAACATATCCCAGTTTAGGTCACCTAACAGTACAATCTCTGAAGATAGATGGGTGGCAATCAATTCAATAATGGTGTCCAATGCACAGCTGGGGGCTGTGGGGGGTCTATAACGAACGGCAACAGTGAGAGAATTATTTCAGGAAAGGTGGAATTTTAAAAGTAGAAGCTCGAACTGTTTGGGCACAGACCTTGACAATATGACAGAACTCTGTAGGCTATCTTTGCAGTAGATTGCATTTCTGCCCCTTTTGCGGTTCTATCTTGACGGAAAATGTTGTCGCTGGGGTGGCCTGCCTAAGCCAGGATTCAGACACGGATATCAACAGGGTCAGAGCATTGGTCTGTAAAATGAAATGAAATGAGGGAAGGTTAGGTTTAAAGCTAGGTTTCTGACTCACTCTATGATTTTCTATCTGTTTCTACCGTGATGAAGGTGCGGGTGATCCAGGGTAAGGAGCCTGCCCACCTCATGAGTCTTTTCGGAGGGCAGCCGATGGTAGTGCACCAGGGTGGTACCTCCAGAGAGGGTGGCCAGGCTCAGGCTGCAGACACACAGCTTTTCCAGGTGCGGTCCAACCCTGCTGGCTGCACACGTGCCATAGAGGTGAGTAACAGGAGATGGAAGGTGAGGTGGGAAGAGCTCAACAAAGGATGTTTTGTAGGTTCACCTATTTGGTTACTCTTGGTGTATTCACTAGGATCCAAACGGAAGCAAACAAGCCGAAACTACACTAATACACCCCAGTAGATAGTTGAGTAGCCAGCTATTGTGATGTATGGTTGGTTTCTTGGTGAAGATGACTACAGTCCGTTTGCCATGGCAGAACTCTAGTTAGTACCTCCAGTGTACAGTATTTTCACTGCCTCCTCTCTTCCTCTCTCCACTCAAGGTTGATGCTGCTGCCTCAAATCTGAACTCCAACGATGTCTTTGTGCTGGTGACCCCGGCGTCCTCCTTCATATGGGTGGGAAAGGGGACAAGTGACAGTGAGAAACATGGAGCTCAAAAGCTAAGTGACCGTCTAGGGGTCTCAGCCTCAGAGTTGGCCGAGGGTGAAGAAGCAGGTACGTTCCCTGTCAGCAGTCGAATTCACAGGGAAATGGTGTTTAGCAAATAGCCACAGAATGTTACTGATTATGAGGATACAAGACAAAGCTTATCCATCAGCTCCATCTTCCAGATCCGCAATTGTATGTATGTGTTTGTGTGTCAAGATGACTTTTGGGATACTCTGGGAGGCAAAGCAGACTACCGTACCTCAGCCAGACTGAAAAACAAAATGGACATTCATCCACCACGCCTGTTTGCCTGCTCCAACAAAACTGGACAGTTCGTTGTGAGTCTGCCCTGTTATAACTGTAGTATAGCACTTTGCTTCATTCCTGTTTTCATGTTTGACATGATTTGAATATCCATTTGGACAAATTCCATTTCCATTAGCCTTTGATCCACATGTTATACATAAGTGTGGGAAACCATTTCCATGTCCTCCTGAATGTGCAGTGACCTGGCCTGTTGTCAAAATGCCACAATACTATTTCCACAGATTGAAGAGGTGCCTGGGGAGATGACACAAGAAGACCTGGCCCCAGATGATGTCATGCTCTTGGACACCTGGGAACAGGTGACTAGTAGAGGGATTGTTAAGGTGCAACCAGAGCCACATTCAGTAGCCGAACATTGTAGAAATGCCATGAAAAGAACCAAAGTGATTCCTTATTCCACGTGAGGGGCTTGTTTGTTCTACATAGCATATTTAGATCTGGACGTTCAGAAACGTTGCATCCTGCTGAACGTGTCATCCTGCTGAACGTGTCTAACTCTGTTTTTGCTAATAATGCACCCCTGTTGATGCGCTATTTTCCATGTACCCATCAGATCTTTGTTTGGATCGGAGGTGAAGCTCATGAGGAGGAGAAGACAGAGGGTATTGCCTCAGGTAAGCAATGATGGGTTTAAAACAAGATCACATAATTAATTACCTGATACAAATGCTGATGGGAACTTAAATGTGCCGATTCATTAAATGAACTGTTCTCTTTCCTCACTGCTCCTGCCTATTTCCTGTTCTGTGGTCAGCTGTTCGTTACATAGAGACAGACCCTACCAAGCGGGACAGCAGTACACCCATAGTGAAGTTAAAGCAAGGTCATGAGCCTCCTACGTTCACTGGCTGGTTCTTGGGCTGGGACCATGGGTACTGGAGCAGTGATCCCCTTGAAAGGGCCATGGCTGGTCTGCGTGTCTGAACCACTCCAGGGTGAGGTTTCCCCTAGTGGCAACTGCACCCAAAGCCTTGACTTGACTCATTTGTGCAACTAGCTAGGTATCCCCATTCCTTTCAACTGTTAGACTGCCGATGGATAATGTCTTCACACTATTGCTGTTTCTTGAAGAGGGAATCATAATGTAATTTCCTTTTCTTACACACTTAATACTGTTAGCCCATGTTTCTTTATCAGTACATTACTACATGTGTAATAAATGAGACATGGGTTTCATTGCTTCTGTTCCATGCCCTGTTGTGCAGAGTTCAGATACTCCTGTTTGAGAATCTTGTGCAGACTGGGTTTCCATTACGACCCCATGGGTATGTCATGTCTATCAAACATGCTGACAGTAGACAGAAACAGAAAAGCTTCAACAAAGCACAACTGGAAGCAGTCAAATACATTCACATAACTAAATAAAATGTATGATGCCAACACCAGTTGTCAGCTCTGTTAATTGTAGTCAATCGCTAAGAGGCTTTGGTTTAGTGATTTTCATAAACATGCTCACAATGGGTGAAGACAGAGCAACTAGAAGCCAGGAGACATTTATTCTCAAAAAGAAAAGGGACTATAAAAATGTCCCCTCAGTCAGATTTTTCAAACACACAATACAAAACAATTACACAGCTGGTCACCGGAGTATTCACTCAAAATGCATTACATCAAAGTAATCGTTATGGGGTGATGACATTGTAATGTCTTACAGAAAACCAAACTAACATTTAATTACAACTAAGTTGATCGTCATTAATCACAATGAAAGAGCGGGCACACAGCTACCCCCACAGGGAACTTAAGCAAGGTCCACGTGCTTTGTTTTTAACTGTTCTGAACCTCACTGTAGTAGTCACTGTCCTCATTATCAAAGATCTCAGAGAGGAGAAAGAGCTCTTGAGGATCGTTTCTGGACACCATCTCTCCTGAGTTTCTCAGAACTTGGAGGCGCTCTTCAAAATTGGGGAGAACTCTACTGTTGAGGAAGTCGATGATCTCTGAAAAGAATACACAGAAATTAAATATGTAAATGGTTCCACCAAACCATGTGCGTGCCAAACGGCACTCTAGTCCCTATATAGTGTGCAATTTTTGACCATGGTCAAAAGGAGTGCACTTTATAGGGAATAAGTGTAACTTGGGACTATATCAAACCTCTCTTCCCCAAAGTATTATTATATTTAAATAGTACAGTCAAGGGGGACATAGCAACATTTCCTCTCCCTTTATTTCTGGAGTGGCAGGTAGCCTAGTGGTTAGAGCAAGGTAAAAATCTGTCGTTCTGCCCCTGAACAAGGCAGTTAACCCACTGTTCCTAGGCCACCATTGAAAATAATAATTTGTTAACTGACTTGCCTAGTTAAATAAAGGTAAAATACTAAACAATGTCGTCACTGATCATAGAATTGATAAGTGTGAATCACTAACAAAATGCTAAAAACCCAGCGATAGAGAGGTGGTCTAAGCCGCTGCCTCGGGCTCCCAGGTACTGTGTACTACTGCTGTGAGCCTGGGTTCGAACCTGACCCACTCTCTATCCTCTCCACTGCCCTGCCCTGTAAAATAAGAGGATAGTGTTTATGACAGTAGCGTACACCTACCACAGAAGGACATGCTCTGCCACATCGGAACGCTGGCTACCTTTAACCTGTAGTAGTGTGTCTGAATGTAGCGCGGCGTGACATCCCTTAAATGAAATACATACAAATGTTAGCACATAGCACTGCATTAAAACACACGTACATCACACTGACATGCACTGTTGAATTCCACACTCCTAGAAGATGGAAAACATTTGTAAAGGGTTTGTCATGCATTGATCTCAGTGTTGTATTCAGAGACTTAGACAATCCTAAAAGTGAATGCCAACCCAATACAAATCTCCCCCGGTGAAAATGTCACCTTTAATAAACACAATAAGGTCATCCATGACACATTGTCTAAAACAACAATCTGTGTTTAATAACAACCTCTTACCCAATTGTGTAAGCAATTTCTTCCCAGTCGATATCTGCAGCATCTTCTATCTGCATTGCATTCAACCTTGAAGGTCAAAAATGACATGGATAAAAATTCACCATGCAACAGTTTCACATGCAGATATCAGGACCAAACGTCTACCTTTTGTCCTGTGTATCTATCAGAACACTTCAGAAAGGTCGAAGTCAACGACACTAGACTGGGCTAATAAATCCTAAAACAAAGTAGCAAAAAAACAGATTCACCATCGCATAGATTGAATGGAAATGAGCACACTTACGCTTTGATCAAATCCACTTTGCCCTGTAAGGATTGTGTGCCGCCACTGAATACTGGTTGTCCACATGCCATTTTGTGCTTCAAAACAGTCAACCTGGAAAAACAAAACCAAAGACAGTCTAAAAAGTCAGACAAATGTTCTGAATCTAAACGTTTGTGTGAACAATTCAATGGGAATTGTTTATTTTGTCACATGACTCCTCAAACCCCCTGCCCACCATTTTATTCGACACTGAGACCAGTGGCGCGTTTCAACCTCCTGGCACACATCTGTCCAGGGGATGTTGTTGTACAGATGGTCTTTCCTGACGGTGGCTGGTCCACTGCCAGGCTCTGCCTGTCCCACCAGGTGCTTCCGCACAGCTTCCATTAGTCTTTTCAGTTCTTCCTCAGTCCACACGCCTCGGTTTGCAGCTGAGAAATACACACCAAACAAAGCGTGAACATTGCCCCAGGTCATACAAAGCTAACAACCATTTTCCCAAAAAGATAAGTGGAGCAGGATGTCCGGCAAGGATGTCAGAGTCAATATATTAAAGCTGTAATCTGTACTTGGTGGAACTGCCACATTTGTTTTGGATATTACAACAACAACGAAGTTACTTGAAACACACCACAATTTATCTCCTTGGGCCATCACTGCATGTGTGATACCATCACTGCCCATCACTGCGTGTGTGATACCATCACTGCGTGTGTGATACCATCACTGCGTGTGTGATACCATCACTGCGTGTGTGATACCATCACTGCGTGTGTGATACCATCACTTCCCATCACTGCGTGTGTGATACCATCACTGCGTGTGTGATACCATCACTGCCCATCACTGCGTGTGTGATACCATCATTGCGTGTGTGATACCATCATTGCGTGTGTGATACCATCACTGCGTGTGTGATACCATCACTGCGTGTGTGATACCATCACTGCCCATCACTGCGTGTGTGATACCATCATTGCGTGTGTGATACCATCATTGCGTGTGTGATACCATCATTGCGTGTGTGATACCATCATTGCGTGTGTGATACCATCATTGCGTGTGTGATACCATCATTGCGTGTGTGATACCATCATTGCGTGTGTGATACCATCATTGCATGAGTGATACCATCATACCATCATTGCGTGTGTGATACCATCATTGCGTGTGTGATACCATCATTGCGTGTGTGATACCATCATTGCGTGTGTGATACCATCATTGCGTGTGTGATACCATCATTGCGTGTGTGATACCATCATTGCATGTGTGATACCATCATTGCGTGTGTGATACCATCATTGCGTGTGTGATACCATCATTGCGTGTGTGATACCATCATTGCGTGTGTGATACCATCATTGCGTGTGTGATACCATCATTGCGTGTGTGATACCATCATTGCGTGTGTGATACCATCATTGCGTGTGTGATACCATCATTGCATGTGTGATACCATCATTGCGTGTGTGATACCATCATTGCGTGTGTGATACCATCATTGCGTGTGTGATACCATCATTGCGTGTGTGATACCATCATTGCATGTGTGATACCATCATTGCATGTGTGATACCATCATTGCATGTGTGATACCATCATTACACGTGTGATACCATCATTGCGTGTGTGATACCATCATTGCGTGTGTGATACCATCATTGCGTGTGTGATACCATCATTGCATGTGTGATACCATCATTGCATGTGTGATACCATCATTGCATGTGTGATACCATCATTGCATGTGTGATACCATCATTACACGTGTGATACCATCATTGCATGTGTGATACCATCATTGCATGAGTGATAGAACTGCAGAATATGTACTGTGATAAAGAAAATGTGCCACGATGCTGGATATTCCTCTCTTCCACTTCATCAACAAAAACTAAGGCGGTGGGGTGGGGTGAACAATTCCCAACGACTTACACATTTGAGCGAAACGTTTCTCCAGGGACGATTCGCTTCGGCCAGTCAACTGCGAGATCTTCGCCCACTTGTTGCCGTGCAACGTCTGCAGTTTTTTCAAAGAGTGAAGCTCTTCTTTGGTGAACCTTCGGTAAGGAAATCAAGGAAATAATCATTCAAAGTGCCTCAATGTGAGCAAACCATGAAGTGGTTCATATTAGAACAAGAGCACAGTTGTGAACACTAAAGAAAATGTAAATTCAATATTACAATACTTTCGTACACTGTATTTAGAGGCAACATAACGTAAGCCGGGATAGCTGTCTATGACCGTGAGGGTCATTTCCTTATAGTAACTAGCCCGGTCTTACCTGCCCTTGTAGTTGCT
Organism: Oncorhynchus keta; assembly: GCF_023373465.1. Taxonomy (NCBI): domain Eukaryota; kingdom Metazoa; phylum Chordata; class Actinopteri; order Salmoniformes; family Salmonidae; genus Oncorhynchus; species Oncorhynchus keta. Next base: position 17,735,354 of record NC_068453.1, read on the forward strand.
GCCATCAAACATTTTCCTCCCACGAATATAGACTTGATGCCAAGGCCTGGGTATTCCTTCACCTGGAACAACAGGTTAGGACGAGGTGAGTTCAGTTTTCTGGGAAATTCCTAAGCATATTTTTTTGACCACTGTAGACAATGCTGAAGAACAGGGATGTAATGTGGATAAAAACCGGCTGTCAGAAAGCTCTCTAATCGAATTAACCTGGCTACAAGACGACACACCTATTCTTTCATGGAATCTGTGCTGCCTCTTCAATGTCTTGATATTTGCTTCTTCCTCTTTGAAGCGCTGTGGATGGAAGAGCTCAGAGCCACTCTGAATTCCAGTGAGAGACAGGAAGTCGTAGACGTTACTCCTGAGTCGTTCGTTCTCCTGCACATTGAATCTTCCACTTCGCAGGGAAATGCCTGGGAACAACAAGAAGATTCCACATGGGCTTAACTGGTTAGGTCTAAAATGATAAAACATGATAATACTTTCAGTCTCATCTCTAAACACAGTAACATCTTACATATCATTGCTACAATGTTACATAATGCTGCGATAAACACTCAAAAATATTGAACCATGAGTGACTGAAGAATAAGCTTACCTTGTCTTCGGAATTCCTTGAATCGATCAAGATCATACTTTATCATCTTATGGATCTCGCCAACCGACTTTGACTCAACATTGGGAATGAAGTCTTTGAGATCCTTCAGAGCCTGCCAGTCGTCCACACTGTAGCATAGTGAGGGGAGAAAATTCAAAATTATATTCTGGTACACTGCATTCACAAAATGTCTGGTTTTCACCAGCAAATGCCTCTGGGCGACTCCACAGTAACAAAGTGATATGGGGACTAATTTGACTTTAAAAATGTCAAACAAAAACCAATGATTGCAAAGTTAAAGTTCTGCAGAAAATTGTACAAAAGCACATTTAGTTGAACAACAGTGCAGATTCAAAGTTTGGCAACAGAATGAGGGTTCGTGCAGCTGGTGCACTCATTCTGTAACCAATCTTTGCCTCTGCACTGTTCAACAAGTAGCTTAAATGAGTGTTTCGTAAAATGTTCAGTGGAAATGGTTAAACGTCATCATTGTGCCAAGATTTGTATGGTTCGTTTAACTTTGCAAACATTGTTTTTTGTTGGGCATACATTAAAATGAAAAATCAGAGTCTCAGCATCACTCTTATTGTGGAATTGCCCTACTGTCAATGGTTGTGTTCACTTAGGAAATCACTCTTTCAAAACACGCTAGATTCACACTTCAATACAAGTGAACCAGGTTTCCATCTACTCACCTTAGAGTTTCTTCCTTTAGGCAGGGGTTGTTGTGTTGGGTCCCTGTCTCAACAATGACTGAATGGGCACCCTCCTCTGTCTCACCGTTTGTTCCAGCATCATGAGTCCTGTTGTCATTTGGAACAGCTAAATCCAAAACATCTGCTGCAGAGTGGACACTGTCCATTCCCTTGTCTGACTCTCTGCGGTGTTTTTTCTTTCTCCCGCTGCCCTCCACAGCTGTAGACCCTCCATCTGTTTTCGACCTCTTTGACTTTAATTTTCTTTCAGTTTGTTCTTTTATACCTGGAAGGTCTGCTTTATCTGGACAATCGTTCAGTTCACTCTCTCTGTGTTTTTTCTTATTTTGTTTCCTCTTCTCTTTTACGTTCTCCGCTGCCTCAGTTACCATACGTTCACCACTCTTGACTGTTTCAGTGTGCAGTTCTATGATTTCTGGATCCTCTGCTGTTCTTGAAACTGTCAGACAGCTTTCCCCTCCCTCCTCAAGTTCTGTTTGTCTGTTCTTGTGCTTCTTCTTACTCTTTCTGGCCTCATCTGGTGCAGTTACAGCTGAAATGTCTACCTCAGCCTTTGAGAGGACACTGTCTATCACCCGTTCTGGCTCAATGTCATTATTTTTTCTCTTATTCTTCCGGCTATTCATATTCTTCTCATCAGCAGTCACTCCCTCCGCTCCCACATGTTGTGTTTGAAGATTCTTTGACTTTTTCTTTGTTTTCCCACCAGTTTGTTCCTCAGGATCTGGTACCTCCATTTCACTGTGAACAACATTTAGCTGCTTCTCTTGCTTTCCTTTTTTGAGTTTCTTCCTCTCCTTCTCCACCACGGTCACTGTTTGCTCTTTATGTTTAGGTTCTTCACCCCTTTTCTCTACTGTCAACTGGTGACCATCCTTTTGATTATGCTCAATTGCCAGTTCTTCTGATCCCTGTTCAGATAGTGCTTTAGTCTTTTTCTTCTTCTTTTTGTTTTTTTTGCATCCCTCGACTGTATCAGGTGCCACTGATGAGATTAATTCAGGAGTGTCTTCAAATAGAAGAGGGGATATTCGAGACATCTCAAACAACATGGAATTCTCACGTGCCCCTTTTTTGGTGGATGTTGGAGTCCCTAGCATGGTGGCTGCAGCATATCCTATTTTCTCTATCTGTAAGAGAAAGACCATATTAATGTTTTCCATTATTTCCTAAATGTGACAGCATGGATAGTCATGACCGCTAGCAGCTATGTAACGTTAACTAGTTACCATAATTCGACTAGCAAAATACGTGCATATAAAAACACAAGTTGACTTTTTCGTACATACGCGCACACGTGTGATCAATGTCGGAATAAATAGCTAGCTACTATAGCTAGCTGGCTAGCGGCTACATAACATGTGATATATCATCCAAATAGCCGAGCTAGCTAGTAGGCTACGTAAATCAAATATGGAAAAAACTCGCAAAGAAAAACAAATGCACCTGGTTGGACACGTGTGGAAAGTGGAACCGTGGCGACCAAAGCGACATAGCCGGAAATGTACATATCTTCTTCGGCATTGGCAAGTTATTTGTGTGTGTGTGTGACTGTGACAAAAGCTACCTACTGCCACTCTGTGGTGGTGGATGTACTATTGAAATATAACATTTTGAACGAATTTGGAACCTCTAACCCTGGCAATTTGACTGGTAAACTCCACTCGCAGTGCCTGCCTGCCTGCCTGCCTGCCTGGTATTCTGTTCAGGAGTCTCCCATCTGCATTCCCAACGATTATGATTTGTAGGTCTAGATTAGTATTCCCGCTATGCAGTGGTGGAAAAAGTACCCAATTGTCACACTTGAGTAAAAGTATAGATACCTTAATATTAAGTCACTCAAGTAAAAGTGAAAGTAAAAGTCTGAAATTATTTGGTTTTAAATACACTTAAGTATCAAAAGCAAATGTCATTTCTAAAATATACTTAAGTATCAAAAGTAAAAGTAAAATGATAAATAATTTAAAATTCCTTATGCAAAGCAAATGGCACAATTTCCTTTTTTTAAATTTACGATTAGCCAGGGGCACACTCCAACATTTAGACATTATTTACAAAATATATATTTGTGTTAGTGTGTCATTCAGACCAGAGGTAGTAGGGATGAGCACTTGTTCTCTTGTTAAACTTCAGCATTTGACAATTTTCCTGTCCTGCTAAGCATTAAACATGTACAGAGTACTTTTGGTTGTCAGGGAAAGTGTATGGAGTAAAATATTTTCTTTAGGAATGTAGTGAAGTAAAAGTTGTCAAAAATAAAAATATTAAAGTACAGATACCAACAACAAAAAACGACGTACGTAGTACAGCGATGAGTGTTGTGTGTTAAAGAGTGATTTAAATAGATTTTGGTATGCTATTTCTATATGCCTAAATCAGGTCTAACTCATTATAATAGCCTATATTTTTGTTCTAAAGTAAATATAGATATGCTTTACAGTATTAGTCTACACAGCCTCAGATTGGTTTTGAATTATTTGATAATAATAATCCATACCACGGCGCAAAGTGCTCGGTCTGATGTCAGGTCTGAATACTAGAGAACATGTAGCCTACTGTCTGGAGAGTTCATTAAAGATTCCTAAGTGGAGAGAGAAGTTGTCCTGATATTTCTTATACCTATCCACCATGATTTACACAGTCAAAACATTGGCAGCCTTTCAACATTAGGATACAATATTTTCTCTAGCCTAGATAGGCTATCAATCTACCTCTCGCACACACAACATGGGCGGTTTAAATTGGTCAACAATTGTATTTATTAAAGATGATCACAAAGAATGTGTCGGTAACTCTGCATTATAGTACAACATATTTATTTTGGACTAAAGCCACAAAACCAGTGTATGAGTGAGTCACTCAGCTTTATGCTGACAAATATCACACTTGACTCAAGTCATTAATAGCTTAGGTCTTGAAAATAGGAGCCAAGAGCAGCACCGACCCTTTGCCGTTCAGTATCCAATGTATATAAATGACCATGTGAGCACCGCCCGACGTCTAATTTTTGGGGTCATTTCACTCACAGGGGAGACTCATATAGACGATTTCCCTGTCGGTTTTTCCTCCCTGTACTTTCTTTCATTCAGTTTATTCTTCATAAAGGCAAAGAACGACCTCATGTTTCAGAAACTCATGTTACAAAGCCTACTATCCCTCCTTTCTGCTGCATCCTCCTCCTATCCCAAAACAAGTGAGAAGGGTGAATTGCAGCCTGCATTTCGGGTGATTGCTGCATGTGGGCATTCCTGCACCTGCAGGAAACCCTCTTTATACTTCTATGGTCAATTTTTAAGTTAGGACTGGCGGGAGGTGTGGGTGCTCCAGTACAGAAGGTGCTGTTAACTTAGGGCTAGGCTCCTTTTTTCTCAATTTCCGCCTGAATGATTTGCCCAAAGTAAACTGACTGTTGCTCAGGCCCTGAAGCCAGGATATGCATATAATTGGTACTATTGGAAAGAAAATGCTTTGATGTTTGTAGAAATCTTTAAATAATGTAGGAGAATATAACACAATAGATATAGTAGGAGAAAATCAAAAGAAAAACCAACCAGAACTTTGTTTTTGAGAGACCATCTTCTTAGAATGGCAAGTATAAGGTCATACTGAAAATTGGTTCCCTGGATGCAATTCCTATGGCTTCCACAGGGTGTCAACAGTCTATGTTCAAGGTTGCAAGCTTGTAACTTCAAAAACAAATAAGAAACATCAGTTTTAGTACAGGGACACAGTCTTGGAAATTCATGTTTGCATGCGCCATGAAGACAGGACACACTTGCTAAAATCGGTTTCCTATTGAACATACTTCTTTCCATAAGAAATATTATAGTTTGATTACATTTCAGGGTACTGAGGAGTAAATATTTTGACTTGTTGAAATACATTTTAGGGTTAGACTTTCAGATTCCTTTCTCTGCATGTTGAACGAGTGAATTACTCAAATCAATGGCGCCAACTAAACTGACCTTTTGGGATATAAAGAAGGATTTTATCTAACAAAATGACACTACATGTTATAGATGGGACCATTTGGATGACAAATCAGAGGAAGATTTTCAAAAAGTAATTGAATATTTGATCGCTATTTATGCATTTATGAAACCTGTGCTGCTGAAACATTTTTTTATGTGGGGCACCGTCCTCAAACAATGGCATGGCATGTTTTCACTGTAATAGCTACTCTAAATCGGAAAGTGCAGTTAGATTAACAAGAATTTAAGCTTTCAACCGATGTAAGACACATATGTACCTAAATGTTTAATATCCATAATTTTTATGATTATTTATTTGAATTGCACGCCCTCCAGTTTCACAGGAAGTTGTCCCGCTGGTGGGACACCTAGCCCTAAAATGAATGCACAATAATGTTGGATGCCAACGGCCTATAAACCCCACAGAAGAATTGGCAGGGGCAACAATGATAGCTAGCTAGCTGTACACCGTGAGACAGTGTCCTTCGCGCTGTTTTCCCCCAGTTCTGTTAACAACAGGTGAAAGCAGGTGTTCGGCAGGCGGGTAGTGAAGGACACTGTGTGGTAACTTTGCCCTTACAAAAAAGATTGCAGTCATAGTGCAGTATAACTGCAGTACACTGCAGTATAACTGCAGTATGCTGCAAATACTGCGTCCAAAATAATACCGTTTTTTTTACTGCAGTAATTATGCAGTAATTATACTGCATCCAAAGTTAGTGCAGTTACTGCAGTTTTATTGCTGTTTCAAAACGGCAATATTTAATTGTAAGGGAGCCAGCTAGTCCTAAAGAGGACTCCGTTACACAGCAAATGGGAGGCGACACTGGGTGATAGCTAACTTTCAAGCAAGCACACGGCGTCGCTAACTATCAAGCTAGCTAGTGCACGCTGACGCCCCAGCCTCCCACCTGCTGTGCTAGCGGGAGGCGGGGACGACTGGTAGATGGGCGAAAAAACATTTTATTTCCCTTTTGACCCACATTCAAAAGTGTTGCACAATCATTCATACAGCATTCAAACTCTTCAAATATAATTTTGAAACTGGTCCGTATTTCATATTTTCACACAGACCCAAGGTCCATGGCCACCGAGCAGGATCCGACCTGGGATCCAAGGGTCAACTAAGAATTTCAGACCAACCGATCAGGATCCGAAGGTCAACTAAGAAAACTTGTCTTGCGAAACATTTTGGTACTGTATCAACAGTGGACTAATGACAAAAATGCAAAACTATTGTATTTGAGTGTATTTTTCCTTTAAGTTAAAATATGACACCAGTTTCCAACGACCCCATACTTACACGAGCCTATGTGTTTTAAAATATTGGAAACTTCTATGCGGCCGACACTGTACGTCTAAATTGACACCACAACTATGATCTAGTCTCATAAGTTACCTGACTAGTAAAGAGGAATGCTTTTTTAAAACGTCCTTCGAACAGAAGTGAACATTTTGTCAGTTCTGGGAACTTAATTTTTAGGTTGCAGGGAGGTTCTTAGAACGTTTTACTGTGGTTCCGTGATTGTTTTCCTGGTGAGGTTATATTAATGTTCAGAGAATGTAAATTGTAGGTTATTTGAAGATAATGAATGAACGTTCTGAGAACATGTTTCAATAAGACTGAATAACAATGCCAGCTTAGGTTAACGGGGTCAGCACCAATCTGCAATGGGGCCGACCAATCAGCTCCTTGGGGGAATCCAGGAAGCCATTTCCTGAAGTACATACACATACATACAAACCCACAACATCACAGAAACCGGGGAACGTAACATCCAAACATTACAGTCAATCATCTTTCTGTCCCGCAGGAATCTGAGGAAACTATGATCTAGTCTAGTAAATTACCTCCCTGCTACCCAGGGGATGTTACAGTAGTTAGTAAACATGGCCCAGAGGGTGTTACAGTAGTTAGTGAACATGGCCCAGAGGGTGTTACAGTAGTTAGTGAACATGGCCCAGGGGATGTTACAGTAGTTAGTGAACATGGCCCAGGGGATGTTACAGTAGTTAGTGAACATGGCCCAGAGGGTGTTACAGTAGTTAGTGAACATGGCCCAGAGGGTGTTACAGTAGTTAGTGAACATGGCCCAGAGGGTGTTACAGTAGTTAGTGAACATGGCCCAGAGGGTGTTACAGTAGTTAGTGAACATGGCCCAAAGGGTGTTACAGTAGTTAGTGAACATGGCCCAGAGGGTGTTACAGTAGTTAGTGAACATGGCCCAGAGGATGGTACAGTAGTTAGTGAACATGGCCCAGAGGGTGTTACAGTAGTTAGTGAACATGGCCCAGAGGGTGTTACAGTAGTTAGTGAACATGGCCCAGAGGGTGTTACAGTAGTTAGTGAACATGGCCCAGAGGGAACATGGCCCAGAGGGTGTTACAGTAGTTAGTGAACATGGCCCAGAGGGTGTTACAGTAGTTAGTGAACATGGCCCAGAGGGTGTTACAGTAGTTAGTGAACATGGCCCAGAGGGTGTTACAGTAGTTAGTGAACATGGCCCAGAGGGTGTTACAGTAGTTAGTGAACATGGCCCAGGGGGTGTTACAGTAGTTAGTGAACATGGCCCAGAGGGTGTTACAGTAGTTAGTGAACATGGCCCAGAGGATGTTACAGTAGTTAGTGAACATGGCCCAGAGGATGTTACAGTAGTTAGTGAACATGGCCCAGAGGGTGTTACAGTAGTTAGTGAACATGGCCCAGAGGGTGTTACAGTAGTTAGTGAACATGGCCCAGAGGGTGTTACAGTAGTTAGTGAACATGGCCCAGAGGGTGTTACAGTAGTTAGTGAACATGGCCCCAGTAGTTAGTGAACATGGTACAGTAGTTAGTGAACATGGCCCAGAGGGTGTTACAGTAGTTAGTGAACATGGCCCAGAGGGTGTTACAGTAGTTAGTGAACATGGCCCAGTGAGTGTTACAGAAGTTAGTGAACATGGCCCAGAGGGTGTTACAGTAGTTAGTGAACATGGCCCAGAGGGTGTTACAGTAGTTAGTGAACATGGCCCAGAGGGTGTTACAGTGAACATAGGGTGTTTAGTTAGTGAACATGGCCCAGAGGGTGTTACAGTAGTTAGTGAACATGGCCCAGAGGGTGTTACAGTAGTTAGTGAACATGGCCCCAGTAGTTAGTGAACATGGCCCAAAGGGTGTTACAGTAGTTAGTGAACATGGCCCAAAGGGTGTTACAGTAGTTAGTGAACATGGCCCAGAGGGTGTTACAGTAGTTAGTGAACATGGCCCAAAGGGTGTTACAGTAGTTAGTGAACATGGCCCAGAGGGTGTTACAGTACAGTACTTGTTGATCATTTCTAGACAACCATTTTCCGTTCTTGCCATAGAAATTCAAGTACATTTAAGTCAAAACTGTAACTCGACGACTTAGGAACATTCACTGTCCTCTTGGTAAGCAACTCCAGTGTAGATATGGCCTTGTGTTTTCGGTTATTGTCCTGCTGAAAGGTTAATTAATCTCCCAGTGTCTGGTGGAAAGCAGACTTAACCAGGTTTTCCTCTAGGATTTTGCTTGTGCTTAACTCCATTCCGTTTATTTTTTATCCTGAAAAACACCCCAGGCCTTAACGATTACAAGTATACCCATAACATGATGCGGCCATCACTATGCTTGAAAATATGAAGTGGTACTCAGTAATATGTTGTATTGGATTTGCCCCAAACATAACACTTTGTATACAGGACAAAAAATGAATTGCCTTGCCACATTCTTTGCAGTATTACTTCAGTGTCTTGTTGCAAACAGTATGCGTGTTTTGGAATATTTTTTATTCTGTACAGGCTGTCAATTAAGTTAGCATCAATACAATGTTGAAACTGTTTTAAAGTAACCATTGGTCTCATGGTGAAATCCCTGAGAGGTGTCCTTCCTCTCCGGCAACTGAGTTAGGAAAGACACCTGTATCGTGTAGTTACTGGGTGTATTGTCACACCATCCAATGTGTAATTAATAACTTCATCATGCTCAATGGGATAACAAAGGGATTGAATACTTGTTGACTCAAGACATTCAATGTCTGCTTTTTTTTCTTCCCATCTACCAATAGGTTCCCTTCTTTGCGAGGCATTGGTAAACCCTCCTGGTCTTTGTGGTTGAATGTGTGTTAGAAATTCACAGCTCGACTGAGGGACCGTACAGATAATTGCATCTGTGGGGTACAGAGATGAGTTTTTACTCATTAACTTATTTAGATTTGCCATAACAAAGGGGTTGAATACTTATTGACTGAAGACATTTCAGCTTTTCATTTTTTATGAATTTGTCCAAAATTTGAAAAATAGAATTCCACTTTGACATTATGGGGTATTGTGTGTAGGAAGGTGGGAAGGTTGTATGCAAAATAACCATAGGACAACCATACTCTCACCAAGCTGTAAAAAGCAAATGGTTCTCAGAACATTATGTGCTAGCTGGGTAGTGAACATGGCCAGACACACAAGGTATGTGGCATCATGGAACTGTAGCTTTCATATATTCAGAGAGAGATGCAAGTGTGTTTCCCGATCACATGAGACCTAATATCAAAGGCTTTGAGCCCCTAGGTCTCCCACATTTGTTTCCTCACAACAGTCCAGGGATTTAAGTGTGATTACATGAGTTAAATTATGTTTTACTAAAGTCTTAAAGCAGGCCATATCCATCTCCCACCCATGATTGCTTGTTATAGTAGTCATAGCCTGCTTCCCGTCAGTAAGATGTGAAAACCATGTGAATGACATATGCTATTCCTCAACCTAGACCATCTTAAATGAACATGGTGACTTCTGTGTTCGACGTAGCCTGCAAGACCCGCATGGTGCTGCACCTCCAGGTTGCCTTGAAGACCAGGAGCCACTGGTAAAGAGCACCATCTAGTGGTGGAGATGGAGGAATGCCTGGCAGACGTCTGGGCTGACACAGCAGGGTGAGATGGATGTACTGTCCTCCTACCTCTCCTCTGCTTCTGGTTCTGGTTCTTCTTTACCATAACCCAACTAATAGGAATCCATTCAAATTGAGGATGTAATTTTGTCCTGTTATTTACAGTCTATGCATTGTCTTCCTCCCTCCCATCTCTCCTCAATAGGTCCCAGTATATACAGCACAGGTGGCTGGTGGCACCTTACTTAGGGAGGACAGGCTCATAGTAATGGCTGGAACAGAAGAAATTTGAATTGTAGCGAACAGAGCAAACACATGGTTTTCATGTGTTTGATACCATTCCATTCACTCCATTCCAGCCATTATTATGAGCCGTCCTCCCCTCAGCAGCCTCCTGTGATATACAGGTAACTTCCAAAATAACGGCCTCCTGAGTGGCGCAGCGGTCTAAGGCTCTGCAGTGCTTGAGGCATCACTACAGATGTCCTTGTCCCCTCATGCTCTAGCGACTCCTGTGGCGGGCTGGGCGCATGCACGCTGACACGGTTGCCAGGTGTACGCTGTTACTTAAGACACATTGGTGCGGCTGGCTTTCGGGTTAAGCGAGTAGTGTGTCAAGTAGCAGTGCGGCTTGGCAGGGTCGTGTTTCAGAGGACGCATGGCTCTCAACCTTCGCCTCTCCCGAGTCCATACGGGAGTTGCAGCGATGGGACAAGACTGTAACTACGAATTGGGGAGAAAAAAGGGTAAAAAGCACAAGAAACTAAACATAAAAACTGTTTAGGTTCTTATGCTTTCAGCTTCTAATTAGGAGTGCTACCACCCCCTTTCACACTTTAATTCTAAATGTTATTTGTCCCTCAGCATTAATCCACAGGATAAAATCAGTACTAGGTTGTTTGTCCATATGTGTCTTTCTTTGCTGTGTGTTTTTGGATCCATGTGATTGTGTGTTTTTTGCTCTGTGCTGTGGACTTGCGATTGTCTATTTAAATATCCCAATGGAGGCAGGCTTCTGTGTCAGGACCCCAGTAAGACAGAGAGTAGAGAGGCTGTTGAACTGCTGCAGAGAGCTCTGGACCTGTAAATATGCTTCCTGGGGTCTGATCACACACTGACCAGAGACTTACAACAGGAAGACCAAGTGCAGGATTGAATGTTCAGCCACACCTCAAACAGCAACTGCGTTGGTAAGGGAATATCTGACCGATGCAATCGCTTGCCAAATGATCAACACTGCATATTGAACATAAACTATAGCAAACTGCAAAACATGGGGTCTAGACTGGAGTTGCTTGTTGTGTCCCAGGACCTCAAGAAAATAATCTTAAACTAATAGTTGAACTTTGTCCTTTTAGGGTTTTAAACACAGAATCCAGGTGACCTTTGATCCCTTGTGTCTTCAGGTCCAGACCCCTCTCCCACTTCTCCACTAGGAGACTTAGCAGTGGGACCAGACCCAACACAGCCGCACCCCTCCACTCCCACCTGGCCTGGTACAGGGGCACCCCACACACCCCTGGACCCCTCCGTAAACAGATCCCTGTCAGCCTCATCCAACCAGACCCTCCACACACAGCCAGAACCAGATTCAGATCAGGAACCAGCCAAGAACCAGAACGAAAACCACTGACAGAACCACCTGTCTTCTACAAGGCACTGGCCTGTCTTCCAGACCACAGTGTTCAGGCCACAGACTGACATCAGAGACTTGATCTTAGAACTCAAACCTAGACCTGCTTCAGAACCGGGCTTTCGTTCCATAGACAGGACCCGAGTGCTGCATAGGGCAGGCGGGTGCCACCGACCAGGCAGGTACATTCTAGAGGAACGGACAGTCATAACATTGAAAAGAGAGATTGGATTCCCTCTGCACACACAGAGAAGCACACCACTGGTTAGACAGACAGGCCAGGGACAGGGAGGAGAGACAGTCTTATTCCGCCAGTTGGCGCTAGAGACCATACTCTCTCCGTGACCACTGTTTTTCATGTAGTCTTTGAACTGCTATTGTTTAACCCCTTTGGATGACAACCCTATTTTTGTTTGAGATCTATTAAAATGTTTATGTTTTGCAATACGTTCTTCTGATAAATGTCCCTATACGGACAATTGATTAATTCAAGATATCGAATCAAACCTTAATTTTCTTTATAGTTGGATCAAAACGTTGGTATATTGTACAGTACCAGTCAAAAGTTTAGACACACCTACTCATTCCAGGGATCTTCTTTATTTTGTACTATTTTCTACATTGTAGAATGATAGTGAAGACATCAAAACTAGAGTTGCCTCTGCTGCAGAGGATTTGTTCATTAAAGAAACCAGCCTCAGAAATTGCAGCACAAATAAATGCTTCACAGAGTTCAAGGAACAGGCACATCTCAACATCAACTGTTCAGAGGAGACTGCGTAAATCAGGCCTTCGTGGTCGAATTGCTGCAAAGAAACCACTACTAAAGGAAACCAGTAAGATGAAGAGACTCGCTTGGGCCAAGAAACACGAGCAATGGACATTAGACCTGTGGACATTTTTCCTTTGGTCTGATGAGTCCAAATTTGACATTTTTGGTTCCAAACGCTGTCTTTGTGAGACGCAAAGTAGGTGAACGGATGATCTCCACATGTGTGGTTCCCACCGTGAAGTATGGAGGAGGAGGTATGGGGGTGCTTTGCTGGTGGCACTGTCAGTGATATATTTAGAATTCAAGGCAACCTTAACCAGCTTGGCTACCACAGCATTCTGCAGCGAAGACGCCATCCCGTCTGGTGTGCGCTTAGTGGGACTATCATTTGTTTTTCAACAGGACAATGACCCAACACACCTTCAAGTTATGTATTTGACCAAGAAGGAGAGTGATGGAGTGTTGCATCAGATGACCTGGCCTCTACAATCACCTGACCTCAACCCAATTGAGATGGTTTGGGATGAGTTGGACCTCAGAGTGAAGGAAAAGTAGCCAACAAGTGCTCAGCATATAGTGGGGCAAAAAAGTATTTAGTCAGCCACCAATTGTGCAAGTTCTCCCACTTAAAAAGATGACAGAGGCCTGTAATGTTCTTCATAGGTACACTTCAACTATGACAGACAAAATGAGAAAAAAAATCCAGAAAATCACATTGTAGGATTTTTAATGAATTTATTTGCAAATTGTGGTGAAAAATAAGTATTTGGTCACGTACAAACAAGCAAGATTTCTGTCTCTCACAGACCTGTAACTTATTCTTTAAGAGGCCCCTCTGTCCTCCACTCGTTACCTGTATTAATGACACCTGTTTGACCTTGTTATCAGTATAAAAGACACCTGTCCACAACCTCAAACAGTCACACTCCAAACTCCACTATGGCCAAGACCAAAGAGCTGTCAAAGGACACCAGAAACAAAATTGTAGACCTGCACCAGGCTGGGAAGACTGAATCTGCAATAGGTATGCAGCTTGGTTTGAAGAAATCAACTGTGGGAGCAATTATTAGGAAATGGAAGACATACAAGACCACTGATAATCTCCCTCGATCTGGGGCTCCACGCAAGATCTCACCCCGTGGGGTCAAAATGATCACAAGAACGGTGAGCAAAAATCCCAGAACCACACGGGGGGACCTAGTGAATGACCTCCAGAGAGCTGGGACCAAAGTAACAAAGCCTACCATCAGTAACACACTACGCCGCCAGGGACTCAAATCCTGCAGTGCCAGACGTGTTCCCCTGCTTAAGCCAGTACATGTCCAGGCCCATCTGAAGTTTGCTAGAGAGCATTTGGATGATCCAGAAGAAGACTGGGAGAATGTCATATGGTCAGATGAAACCAAAATATAACCGTTTGGTAAAAACTCAACTCGTCGTGTTTGGAGGACAAAGAATGCTGAGTTGCATCCAAAGAACACCATACCTACTGTGAAGCATGGGGGTGGAAACATAATGCTTTGGGGCTGTTTTTCTGCAAAGCGACCAGGACGACTGATACGTGTAAAGGAAATAATTAATGGGGCCATGTATCGTGAGATTTTGAGGGAAAACCTCCTTCCATCAGCAAGGGCATTGAAGATGAAGATGAAACGTTCTCATTTTGTCTGTCATAGTTTAAATGTACCTATGATGAAAATTACAGGCCTCACTCATCTTTTTAAATGGGAGAACTTGCACAATTGGTGGCTGACTAAATACTTTTTTGCCCCACTGTATGTTGGAACTCCTTCACGACTGTTGGAAAAGCATTCAGGGTGAAGCTGGTTGAGAGACTGCCAAGAGTGTGCAAAGTAACAAAATATATTTTGATTTGTTTAACACTTTCTTGGTTACTACATCAAATCAAATCAAATGTATTTATATAGCCCTTCTTACATCAGCTGATATCTCAAAGTGCTGTACAGAAACCCAGCCTAAAACCCCAAACAGCAAGCAATGCAGGTGTAGAAGCACAGTGGCTAGGCCAAAACCTAGGAAGAAACCTAGAGAGGAACCAGGCTATGAGGGGTGGCCAGTCCTCTTCTGGCTGTGCCAGGTGGAGATTTTAACAGAACATGGCCAAGATGTTGAAACATTCATAAATGACCAGCATGGTCCAATAATAATAATCCCAGTGGTTGTCGAGGGGGCAGCAAGTCAGCACCTCAGGAGTAAATGTCAGTTGGCAGTTCATAGCCGATCATTAAGAGTATCTCTACCGCTCCTGCTGTCTCTAGAGAGTTGAAAACAGCAGGTCTGGGACAGGTAAGACGTCCAGTGAACAGGTCAGGGTTCCATAGCCGCAGAACAGTTGAAACTGGAGCAGCAGCACGGCCAGAAATATAAACTACTGCAGCATAAATACCGGAGGCTGAGACAGGAGGGGTCAGGAGACAGTGGCCCCATCCGATGATACCCCCAGGCAGGGCCAAACAGGAAGGATATAACCCCACCCACTTTGCCAAAGCACAGCCCCCACACCACTAGAGGGATATCGTCAACCACCAACTTACCATCCTGAGACAAGTATAGCCCACAAAGATCTCCACCACGGCACAACACAAGAGGGGGCGCCAACCCAGCAGGAAGATCACGTCAGTGACTCAACCCACTCAAGTGACGCACCCCTCCTAGGGACAGCATGAAAGAGCACCAGTAAGCCAGTGACTCAGCCCCTGTAATATGGTTAGAGGCAGAGAATCGCAGTGGAGAGAGGGGAACCGGCCAGGCAGAGACAGCAAGGGCGGTTCGTTGTGTCAAGAGCTATAGAACTAAAACACTTGAGTGTCTCTCTTGATCTTAGGTCCTGGCAGAGTTGTGCAGACTCAGGATAACTGAGCTTTGGAGGAATACGCAGATTTAAAGAGGAGTCCGTAATTTGCTTTCTAATGATCATGATTTTTCCCTCTAAGTAGTTCATGAATTTATTACTGCTGAAGTGAAAGTCATCCTCTCTTGGGGAATGCTGCTTTTTTAGTTAGCTTTGCGACAGTATCAAAAATAAATTTTGGATTGTTCTTATTTTCCTCAATTAAGTTGGAAAAATAGGATGACCGAGCAGCAGTAAGGGCTCTTCGGTACTGCACGGTACTGTCTTTCCAAGCTAGTCGGAAGACTTCCAGTTTGGTGTGGCGCCATTTCCGTTCCAATTTTCTGGAAGCTTGCTTCAGAGCTCGGGTATTTTCTGTATACCAGGGAGCTAGTTTCTTATGACAAATGTTTTTAGTTTTTAGGGGTGCAACTGCATCTAGGGTATTGCGCAAGGTTAAATTGAGTTCCTCAGTTAGGTCGTTAACTGATCTTTGTCCTCTGACGTCCTTGGGTAGGCAGAGGGAGTCTGGAAGGTCATCAAGGAATCTTTGTGTTGTCTGAGAATTTATAGCACGACTTTTGATGCTCCTTGGTTGGGGTCTGAGCAGATTATTTGTTGTGATTGCAAACATAATAAAATGGTGGTCCGATAGTCCAGGATTATGAGGAAAAACATTAAGATCCACAACATTTATTCCATGGGACAAAACAAGGTCCAGAGTATGACTGTGACAGTGAGTAGGTCCAGAGACATGTTGGACAAAACCCACTGAGTCGATGATGGCTCCGAAAGCCCTTTGGAGTGGGTCTGTGGACTTTTCCATGTGAATATTAAAATCACCAAAAATTAGAATATTATCTGCTATAACTCCAAGGTCCGATAGGAATTTAGGGAACTCCGTTAGGAAAGCTGCTATAAAAAGTGATTGAGTAGGCTGCATAGATTTCATGACTAGAAGCTCAAAAGACAAAAACGTCATTTTTTTGTAGTAAATTGAAATTAAACTATAATTCCATATGTGTTATTTCATAGTTTTATTCTACAATGTAGAAAATAGTAAAAATAATGAAAAACCCTTGAATGAGTAGGTGTGTCCAAACGTTTAAATGGTATGGTATGTTGTGAAAGATGTTGATGGGATCCTGCCTAGAAGACAATACTTGTAGTACTTTTAGTAACCATAAGAGGGGAATGTTATCAACCATTGTAAGCACTAGTAAATGGATATCTGTCAATTCTCCACACACAACAATGTGAGGGAAAGCATTCATTGAGCAACATGTTACAGATGCTGTGAAGTAGGACATTCCCCCCTAAGTAAGCTGGTTTGGACTTTACCATGTGGTGTAATGTAGAGTTAGTGTAATGAGATCTGAGGTCTATATGTACTTCTCTTTACTATATATATTTTTGACAACTCTTACTTTTATCTATTAACCAAAAAAAGTATTCAACAAATCAAAATGTATTTTATAATTGAGGTTCTTCAAAGGAGCCAACATTTTCCTTGATGACAGCTTTACACACTCTTGGCATTCTCTCAATAGGTAGTCACCTGGAATGCATTTCAATTAAAATATGTGCATTGTTGAAAGTGCCAGGATAACACTACCTGCCCCAAAGCATCGTGCCAACTGTAAAGATTGGTGGAGGAGGAATAATGTTCTAGGGCTGTTTTTCATGGTTCAGGCTCAGCCCCTTAATTCTAGTGAAGGGAAATCTTAATGCTACACCATACAATGACATTCTAGACGATTCTGTGCTTCCAACTTTGTGGCAACAGATTGGGAAGGCACTTTCCTGTTTCAGCATGACAATGTACCCGTGCACAAAGCAAGGTTTATATAGAAATGGTTTGTTGAGCTTGGTATGGAAGAACTTGACTGGCCTGCACAGAGTCATGACCTCAACCCCATCGAACATCTTTGGGATGAATTGGAACACCTAATCGGCCAATATCAGTGATGTAATGCTCTTGTGGCTGAATGGAAGCAAGCCCCTGCAGCAATGTTCCAACATCTAGTGGAAATCCTTCCTAGAAGAGTAGAGGATGTTATAGCTGCAAAGGGGGGACCATCTCCATATTAATGCCCATGATTTTGGAATGAGATGTTGGACGAGCAGGTGTTTAGCAGTTGCATCGGTGGGACCTGGTGGCAATAAATTAATAAAACCAAAAGCTTACCTTGACTTGGAAGAGTCCCAGTGTTGGATAGCCATAGTCAGCTAGCTAACATAGCATCTCTCTCTGTTTGAGCAGGGTGTTTGAGTAGGCTAAACTAGCAAGCTGCATTCTCTAGCTAAAGTTAAGTGAAAGTGAAAGTTTAAAAAAATACAACCAAATATAACTGTCTCTTGCACTCTCTCTCTCCCTCGCTCTCTTGCTTATCCTTCATTTTGGAAGAAATGTATTAGTTAAAAACTGTTCAACCAATGTCTTTCTTTCTCTTTGAGTCAACTACTCACCACATTTAATGCACTGCAATGCTAGCTAGCTGTAGCTTGTGCTTTCAGTGCTAGATTAATACTCTGATACTTTGACTGGGGTGGACAAGAGCTCTGATAGATCCGGAAGTTGCCATAATTAATGTGTAAGTCTGTGGAAGTGGGTGAGAACCATTATCCTCCTATGTTTTGAATTGATGTCAATGTACCAAGAGGAGGACAGAAGCTAGCTGTCCTCCGGGTACACCATGGTGCTAACCTGCAGAGTGCTGCTGAGGCTACTGTAGACCTTCATTGTAAAACAGTGTGTTTTAAGAAATTATTTGCTGACGTATATTTAGTATAGTTTCATCTAAAAATAATAACTTTTTAAGGTTTCACTATTTTTATTTTTATGAAATTCACAGAAGAGAGGATGGTCCTCCCCTTTACTCCTCTGAGGAGCCTCCACTGCTTTGAACATGTCTATGGTGCTTGTCCTTGGGTAAGTCATTTGTAGTTGGATAGTTGAACTGTTACATCAATTTGGTATATTGCCAACGACAACATGACAACATGTTTCCTGACATCATTTGAGCAATATAATGTTGAAGCACGTACATTCCAAGTATTTGAAGTGTTTAAACAGAAAAGGAAATAAATAATTTCTCATCAGTCGTGCCAGAGGTTCATGTGACATTAAATCAAATCTGGATAGATATTTATCATATCCTCTATTTACAATGTCAAACCCAGCTAATCCAAATACACATTGCATAATGATTATAATTGATCTGTGTTCAAATATAATCTTGTGTGGCAGGGTAGTAATAGCATTGCCTATAATTATTCAGGTCATCTTTTCCATTTTCAGTGGGTGAAGAGGTTGCTTGAGGAGAGATACTATGTGTGAGACGACACGTATGCTACTACACCCAGGTTTGGAGATCACCGGTTCAGGGGAGGGTTTAGGAACTGACTGTGTGTCTAGCCAGTGTGGTTTTAGAATAGAGAATGCTGTGTCACTTTGAGGTAAGGTCTGAAGCACAGACAGAGTGAGAGAGTGTGTGTGTCTGCACGTGCAAGTTTGTGTGTGTGTGTGTGTGTTAGAGCAAGAGTGAGAGAGAACTGAGAATGTGAGGCATGGTGCGGAGTCACGCTCCTCTGTCGCTGCTGATGCCTGTGGAGTGAATGAACTCACAGACCAGCTGAGCCCTTCTCCATACTTCTCTATTTCACTGAGGTTAAAATTACCCCACTTATTAATGCCTAACAGCTGCTTTTTAACACACACACACAAACACACACACACTACTGTTTATCCATTAATAATGAAATGGCAATTATTTGAATTTCACTCCTAGTCTATCTTAAAAGTGTTAAGTGTATTGGTTACAGTACATGTCAGGAATATTATTCCCCAGGGCTGCTAGCATGAACCTTCTCACCCATTTTCTCCCAACCTGGCCTATTGTGTGTAATGTAATAGACCTAAATTGGCAACACTTACGTTCAATTATGACACCAGATTCGAATGACAACATACTTCCAGGTAATGCAAACTTCAATATGGCCGATTCCATGGGTTTTAAATGTAATGAAGTGGCCGAGACAGGACATCTAAATTGACACCACCCACACATTACAGTCAATCATCTTTCTGTCCTGCAGGAATCTGAGGCAACTATGATCGAGTGAGTTACCTCCATGGCTGGTGTGTGTGTAAGAGGGTGTGGTACTGCATGGTATCCAGAGGGTGTTACAGTAGTTAGTGAGCATGGCCAGACACATGAGATATGTGGCATCATGGAATTGTAGCTTTCAGACATTCAGAGAGAAATGCAAGGGCGTTTCCCAATCACATGAGACCTAATGACTATTGATTCTGTACATGAATACATTAAACCATACTTTAGTTTTCCCACAAGTGAGAAAAGCGCAGCAGCTGATTTTCCAGGGCCTTTGAGCCTCTCGGTCTCACATTTGTTTCCACACTAGAGTCCAGATATTTATGTGTGATTACAGCAGTTAAATGATGTTTTACTTAAGGCTTAAAGCAGGCCATACATCCATCTCCCACCCATGAGTGTTTATTATGATAGTTATAGCCTGCTTCCTGTCAGTAGGATTCAGGCTAATGAGATCTGACACCATGAGTCTTGGTGTGTGTGTGTGTGTGTGTGTGTGTGTGTGTGTGCGTGTGTGTGTGTGTGTGTGTGTGTGTGTGTGTGTGTGTGTGTGTGTGTGTGTGTGTGTGTGTGTGTGTGTGTGTGTGTGTGTGTGTGTGTGTGTGTGTGTGTGTGTGTGCATGCATGCGCTATACTTGTTACACTTTCTTCAACTATCCACTGTAACAAAGTTGTTGAAAGCATGTCAGTGGCACTTCAAATCAAAACCTGTAGTAATCTTCAAGCCGGATAGAGTGAGTTACACTGAGCTACTGTATGTGTGTGCATGTGTGTCTGTGTAACCATTTAATCTCAGTTGACCAGAGTTACCATCTCACTCAACCTCTCCCTCTCCGTCTCTCTCTCTTTTTAACAGAGTCTGAACCTCCCTGCCCTCTCAGATGATGGCCTGTCTCTCATCATCGTGAAAGAATGCTTGACCACAGAGATCTACGTGATCCTTGCAAGGTAACGAGACTGCCCAGAAAATAACCCATGACAACTCCTCTGTGAGTGAATCACAAGGTTTAAACACTGACATTACAAAGTTGCATTGGGTTGGCAATTAAGCAGTACTTTCAACCTTGAGACCAATCTCTGTTCCTTGGTTATCTGTAGTGCTGAGTTCAAATAGAGCTTGAGACCAAGGTTAGAAACCAAACTCTACTGCCAGCTGACCGATTAGAATTGACAATTGTTTACATCACTGTTAGTGAGCATTTCTCCTTTGCCAAGAAAATACATCCACCTGACAGGCGTGGCATATCAAAAAGCCGAGGAGTATTTCTGTCTGTAATAAAGCTCTTTTGTGAGGAAAAACTCATTTTGATTGACTGGACCTGGCTCCCCAGTGGGTAGGCCTGGCTCCCAAGTTGGTGGGCCTATACCATCCCATGCCCACCCATGACCGCGCCCCTGCCCAGTCATGTGAAATCCATAGATTAGGATCTAATGATTTCTTTCAATTGACTGATTTCTTTCTATGAACTGTAACTCAATAATATCTTTAAACATGTTGCATGTTGCATTTATATTTTTGTTCAGGATAGCTTTATTCTGTTTCTTTTTATCTTAAAAAACTCCCAAGTCATTGCCGATGACAAGTTTACCCATAACATGATGCAGACACCACCATGCTGGAAAATATGAAGAGTGGTGCTTGTTGAATTTACCCCAAATATAACGCTTTGTATTCAGGACAAGAAGTACATTTCTTTGCCACATGTTTTGCAGTATTAGTTAAGTGCTTTGTTGCAAACAGAATGTATGCTTTGGAATATTTTTATTCTGTCTTTTCACTCTGTCAATTAGGTTAGTATTGTGAAATAACTACAATGTTTTTGATCCATCCTCGTTTTTCCCATATCACACCATTGGTCTTATGGTGAAATCCCTGAGGAGTTTTCTTCCTCTCTGGAAACTGAATTAGGAAGGACGCCTGTGTCTTTGTAGTGACTGGGTTTATTGATACACCATCCAAAGCCTAATTCATAATTCACCATGCTCAAAGGGATATTCATCATCTACTTTTTTCTTTACACATCTAGCAACCAGTGCCCTTCTTTGCGAGGCATTGAAAAATCTGCATGGTCTTTGTGGTTAAATCTGTGCTTGAAATTCACTACATGATTGAGGGACCTTACAGATAATTGTATGTGTGGGGTACAGAGATGGGTTAGTCATTCAAAAATCATGTTAACCATTATTATAGAAAACGTAATGAGTCTATGCAACTTATTATGCGATCTGTTAAATTACTAATTAACTTATTTAGGCTTGCCATACCAAAGGGGTTGAATACTTAATGACTCAAGACATTTTAGCTTTACATTTGTTATTCATTTCTAAAATGTTCTACAAACAAAACTCCACTTTGACATTATGAGGTATTGTGTGTAGATCAGTGAAACAAAATCTCAATTTAACACATTTTAAATTGCAAATACTTTCTGAAGGCACTGTATCTGCATTGCATGATTCTACAGGTTTTAGGATTTACTTACAATTTCTTATTTTACTCAACAAGCGTTTTAAAGACAAAACACACAAAAACATGAGAAACCCCAATGAAAGTGGCTGACAGAGTCCTGTAAACCTATACACTTTCACCTTACTTTTCAGCCTGATAGTGTGTGCGTGTGTGTGTTGCAGCGCAACTCCTATGTAATGGAATGTAAATGTTATGACAGGGGAAGAAGTGAACCCTGACACGTGGGGTTCTAGTCAGGTGTTTGTGGAAAGAAGAGTTCTGTATTCTGTCAGTTTATCACCTGACCAGCAGCATTTGACATACTATAGATCTCTCCGATATGTATCTGTATTTCTCTCTATCTGTCTCACTCAATCCTTACCTTCCTCCCCATTTCTAGATTTACATTTTTATTACTTCTAAACAAAATACTTTTTTGGGGTTCTCATATGCTTACAATGATGTTTTAGTTATTGCTTGAACAGTCGCTAAGATGACATTTGGTTGGGATCTTTGACAAAATAACAGTTGCTAGCTAGAATGCTGACGCCCATTGACATACGCTGTAGCAAATGCTAGCCAAAGAGCCATTTTACTGGTTGAAGTGTTTTTTAAGTATAATGCAGTTGATTTGCAATTAATCAGGACTTTCATACAAGCCTTAAAATCCAATTATGAAATAGTGTGAAATACACTCATGTAAATTGCTACTTTTTTTGCTGGCATTGAGCACTTGCACGCATCGCCCCCATGTGGCAATGTTTGCAAACACAGAAAGGGGTCTATACTCTCCATACGTGCATCTTTCTACATCCTCCTATATCTTCCCAGCTCCCTCTCTTATTCCCCCTTTCTCAGATCTTCCAAACCCTCCCCATCTCTCTTGTTCCACCTCTCTCTCGTGTTAGTGGTTGACACCGGCCCATAGCTGATTTACACCAAGTATATATGCTGTATTTGTGAGATGCATACCATGGTAGTGAAAGGAAGATGAATTCTATGGACTTAGTACAGTTTTACATCTCTCCCGCTGACCTGTCCTGCGGCGTGTAAATGTTAATGTATTATACTGTATAGACTGACAACAAAAACCAGATCAACACACTGACACTGTCAGATGCCATCGCAGATTCCACTACACTGATAAAATGAAGTGCTTTGTAACACCAAAACTAGAGGCAATTGAGCTGCCACCAACTTGAAGGAGACAACCTTATCTTTGGTACCAATTCCAAAGAAATGTACCATCTAACTGACCCTCCTGTTTCCAATCTGTATAAATAAAGCACTGCAAAAATGAAGGTGGAATTCCACAAAAAAAATGTAACTTATCACAATCTATATTTAGGCTATAAACAGTTTGCATTTATAAGCCATTCTATCACACCCTGATCTGTTTCATCTGTCTTTGTGATTGTCTCCACCCCCCTCCAGGTGTCTCCCATCTTCCCCATTATTCCCTGTGTATTTATTATGTTCTCTATTTGTCTGTTGAATTTTGCTCAGTTTACTGGGACGAATAATGATTAACGAGCTATTAGGAGTAGTAGAGTGAAGGACATTGGATCAATGCTGATGCATCATGGTCAAGAGAACTTTCACCCATCTATTTTTCCACTATGATGTCACCTTTTCCCAGGTTTACCATATTCCAGGTAGGAGTGTTTTTTTTATGTTCCTTTAAGGAAATATTGAGTAATATGTATGTTCTTGGTACCTCTAGTTCTATTTATTCTAGATGTAGTAATATCGAAGAGCGCTGGCAACTGTCATGTTCTCTAATGTTTGTATAATTCTGTGGAGAGTAGACTTAATTCTGATTATAACTTCATTATTTTTTGTTTTGACAATGGCATCGATGTTGTTAACAATAACTGTTGTGAAGAGTTGCTCATACTGTACTCACACACACGTGAAGTTAAACATGGAGACACGCACGCGCACACAAACACACACGCACACACACACTTTCACAAATTAGAGGCACACACTAGACTTTCTCACTACAGTAGTTCTTTATTTTTTACAGAGAATGAAATACATTGTCTGACATGAACATGTAGCTACATTTAGGATTTATTTTTCTTTCCTAATAAAAGGTCACCTTTTAGAAGCGTGGGAAATGCAAGATAAATAGTGTCTTTGGTGACATACATATATAAACATACAAAGATAACTTAAATATATTACTTTTCTTACATAGTACCACTAATAATATATAATATGCACAAGTGCGCATGATATCATCTTCACTCCACACCACTGACAACTCTTCAAAGACATTAATACAGATCTTTATCAAATGCAACATATACAATAACTCTCATCTGTCATTAAAAATAGAATTGCAATGTTTGAAATTCAAGTTGTGAGGAACTAACAACATTAAAGTGCTTTGCTCAGTTTGCTGTGACCCTATAAGAGGCTTCTGACCTTAAGTATAATTAAATATTGAACGAGGAAAAACAGACTGGGATTGTGATGTGTCAGATCCCTGGCTAGGATGACTATACTATAAGTACCTACACATACACACTCACATACAGTCACATACACACTCACACACAGACGTGAACACACAACACAATCTCCTGCATCTCTTTACAACATAGGTTAAGTCAACAATGGCAGGCGATGGCAGCGTTAGTTTTGATGTAAGACTGATGGAGAGTGTTTCTCTTAACACACAAGGGGAGGTATTAGTGGTCAAAGGTCGTAAATAATCTGGTGGTACGCAGTTTACCCAGACAAAACACTCAGCTATGCTGCTAGGAATGGCTACAGACCCGCCAGTGACACAACACTGACATGTAATTACTGTCATATGAGATTCACATCACAAAGAAAAGGTACAGCAAAAACAAAATGACCCCAGCAAAAATCCAACAAGCACAAGGTTGGTTCCTGATTCTATAAGTGGCCGGTCAGACACAAACACACACTTGTGACAGTGGTGGTTAAGAAGTCGAGAGATTCATCAAGGTTCTTAGCGTTTGAAAAGCCTTTTAATGGTCTGTCACGAGACATTGATTAGCTCAATTACAGCAGAGACAATGGCATGTGTTTCACAAAGCCTTTGAACAGATTAGACTTAAAGAACCAATGAACCACTGATTATGACCTGCAACCTGGCGTCGCCGTCATCACTGAGATAGAAGGAGAGAGAGAGTGGTAGAGGGAGAGATGGTGAGATAGAGAGAGTGAGACAGAGAATCAATCCACGATTACATGAGCTAAATCTAAAATAAAATAAAAACCCAGTTTTAATTATGGTGATCCGGTCCAAAAAGACAAAAATATGTCAAACAAAATGAAAGGGGGATATGGATAGAGACCACACTAAAGTATGATCACTAAAGTAGATCACAAAAAAACTAAATGACTGTCAAGTATTGTCAGATATTTGGTGAATTTAAACCACTTGCCCAACTAACTTAATTAGTTATAGAATGATTTCAGTTAGGCAACGCTGTGGTCAAAACAAAACAGTAAAAACCTGGACCCTAAAAGACTCTAAGCTGATTTTGGGTACTCCTGTGACTGTTTAATTACGACACAGTAACCTAATAGTTACATAGTCATAGTCATAAATACATGAATGTATGACTTATTGCTGACCTGGTTTCTAACTGCAGCAATAGCAACATCAGCAAGTTTGGATCAAAGTTATTGGAAAACTAATAGTCTGAACGTTGAGGATGATTTAAACTATTCTAATCCTCTGACATTGAGAAAATGAAACATTTGAATGTGTTTCAAAGAGGCAGGCCGCATGATTATTATGGGTATTAAAGATGTCATGGAGATGTTGTGGCTTGTTTTTTTCCGATCGACAGGCTCTGCACCTTTTGAAGGTTGGGCTAGTTTTTTCATGGCTTGCTGAGTTGAGGTTGTTTTTGGTTATTTTTACTGAGGGCATCCGCCCACCATTTCAGAGACAGTTATAACAAGGGAATCTAGGGGCATATATTTTTTTTACCGTATTTCGTATCCAGATTTAAAATGTGGCACTCTGGCTCCCTTACTTTTGGTATCCGTGGTCTGTCATTACAAAGCCACAATGTAACAGCAGAGAACTTTGCTGTTGACTCTGTGCTAATTTGGACTCATTTGACACACTACAAGCATACAACGTAAAGTATTGTTGTGTACACACTAAACTAACTAGCAGTATTAGGATCATAACTGACCTGATTATTATTGATAATGACAAAGTAAGCCTCTCAATATTCCTAGGCAGTACTGCAAGTGGCAGATTTTGGGTTTGGGTTGGCAACTTGTGATGCTTTAGCTAGTAGTTATACGGTCCAATGGGCAAGGCAAGGCACAGTCAAAGTTTATTTTGTTTATAAATACAGCAGACGATGTGTACCACCTCGCCACCATTGCGGCACTACTAAAGAGATTAGGTCTGATTGGTTAAATTGCCGTAAACATAAAGTCGAGACTTAGTGGGAGAACTTAAGAATCACATGAAGGGGATAATATCCCCATTCAGACCCTGAGATAAGGGCAGCGGGAGTGTTCACTGTGTTCACGAGCCAACCAATAGATCTCACCGCTGAAATAGGTCCGCAATGATTCATAATAAAAATATTGAAAACCTCCATCTTGTGTAGGAACTGAGTCATTGAAATGTGTACTCTCTTCTTTCTCTTTCTATAAACAGTCTCTACTAGACGAGTCCAGAAGCGGAACTCCATCCAGCCACTGCTGAACTTGACTATGGTGGCTGAATGCGGCTGTCAAGGCTGTGGTCTGTTGAAACATATACTTCACAGAACCACAGACCGCTTCTGTCGGGAACATCATTGGCTGCAGAAGAGAGGACAGTAGGTTTTTGTCTGTAAGGTCAGTGTCTGTGTCTGTAAGGTCAGTGTCTGTGTCTATAAGGTCAGTGTCTGCCCACAAATGGTTGCTGGTGGTCTGTAAATCAGAGGATTAACCCAGATATGTCAAACATGGTCCCTCAAATTGTCCTGGCAGATCTAAGGGGGCAGGGTTTAGCGTGGGGTAAAAGGGTTCATTGGGTCGTTTTGACGGGTCTTCAGGAATATATTCCCTCTGACAGGGATCTGATCCTAGCCCTGGTAGAAATCCACATTAGTGGTTTAAGTGTTTGATCAATGGGGCCAGAGCTAACTGCTGCTGTGGAGGTCATCAGGCCTTATACAGACACGTCCAGTTGCGTTGGCTTGTGTTAAGTAGAAAGACCGGTGGACGGGAGCATTTATTCTTACATTAACAGGATTAGGAAGTCAAACTGAGCCCCTTGACTAGTCAGGAGGCCGGGAAAAACACAGAGACTTTGACGAGACCCAAATGTTCAGAGTGTTTCTGGGTGACAGGTATTAGTTCCCAGGGGTGGTTGGTGGTGGGGAGCATCAACTAAGAGGCTTTCATTCATGTCAGATTCCTTTTCTTAAACAGCATGTTGCGTTTTTGAGGTGTACAGAGGAGTAAGGCAAATGTCATTCAAAAAGTACAGAAATTGTCATTTCAGGATCTAAAAATGGTGTGGACTACATCTAATACTAATGCAAAGGCTATCTGTGATACATAAAATAGAGATACATGTCTATAGATAGAAGTTTGCTGGGGTGTTGATGTTTTCAGAGAAGAGAGGGAGAAGTATCCGTCAGTCTCTCATCCGTAACTATGCGGACTCCGGGGGTTAATGGGGGAGGAGTCCTCCCGTCCACTCTGGCCAATCAGCTGATAGAGCCGGTGGCTGAGGTTCTGAACCTGGCAGGTTCCCAGGGCGCACCCCACTCTCATCAGCTGGGGGTGGTGGTGACCCCCCCGGGACCCTGATTGGGCCTGGCGACGACCTCTTGACCCTGTCCGTTGGGGCTCCAAGCCCTCCTCAAGCCTCACACGTACCAGAGGTTCAAGATGGGCTGTGTTCATGACAGTGGGTGGTGTGTCTCTGCGGAGGTAGCCAGGCAGCCATTTTGGAGATCTGATGGAGGGCTGGAGGTCTGATGAAGGGCTGGAGTCTGTTGGGCTGGCGAGTTCGGTGCCAGTTTCTGGAGTGAAGATCTCCTCCTCTCTCAGCGCATGAAGCTTCTTAAGCAGCTCCAACCTGGGAACACAGGAAAAAGTTCAGAGTTCAGATCTTGTGTCGTTAAGATTGATGTCTGTATCTTTCCACTCTGGGTCAATGCTGACCATTGAATCAGAGAAGTCATTTTAGAACTGGCCTAGTTATTCTCAGACTGATGTGAAGCACACTTCCAACAGCATTTTATGTCAACACACACTGACAGTAAATGTTACACATGGAATGGGCATAGTGAGGGTTGATGTGTCACCATCCTGTCTTAATGCATTTTAGAAGACTAATGGCCTTTCAGCACAGGAACAAAACAGCATGGGGACCTGGCTGCTGTTCATTTATTATGGTAATATCAACATACTGGATGTCAAAACTATTGAGACTCCATGTCCACCTTAGCTAAAGCAAACAGACAGAGTGGCTCTGGAGATTTACTGACTACTCACTCAAGAGAGGGAAGGCTAATGTACAGAGCAAACTGTGGCAAGTGTCCACAGGAAAGAGACATCCCCAAGTTTCAGGAAGAGCCTGTTTAGCAAACACATCTCAGATTGACTCTGGCTTTAGTGCTGAGGAGGAGGAGGCCCTGCCATCTGTTCTCTTCTTGATGATGCCACTGGCTGCTCAACTGAAACTTGGCACTGGGGATTCTTTTCTCTGAACTGTTGTGGGTGTGTTTGCTCAGAGGGCTCGAATTTGTGTCTCTGTGTCTTCGTTTGTTACAGATGCTATAAATAGGTAGAGGTTCACCTGGCGGAAGTCATATTGACGAAGCACCGGCCACAGTGAGTCGGGAATTCAATTCTCAAAATGGCGCCAGTGGGTATATCAAGCCTCAATTCTTTTAAGTAGTAAGTATGACTTTTGTGTGTTAAATGTCCTCCCATGATAAAGTTAGAACAAGGAAGAGAAAACGTCCCTTTTGTATCCTTTTTCCATTTTAAAGAAACACAGAAACATTTCCACAACATCAGGTTCTGACCGGCTTCCAACTGCTCTTTAGAAGAAGCAGTAATGATAGTTGGCATACAGCGTAATTATAAAAAGAGCACCGTTCTCCTCGTGAAACGCTGACTGGATTGTGAGAAATAACAGGGTAGGCCTACTGTAGAACGCCACTATGCAAGTGGTAACCAACCAATCTCGGTACAGACGCAGCGAGAAGTGGCTATATTATTGAACAGGTTCCAAACCCTTCTGTGCCTCCTCAAGGCGGTCTCTTAGTTAATGTGTTCAGTGCCTTGGCCAAACATGTTGTTAATGGTCAAAATTCTACAGACTACAAACATGACTTTGAGCATTTATGGGTTTGTTCAACCAATTTAACCTAAAACAGAGTTTTCTGGTGTGTTGTGGGCTTGAAGCCCAATGTAACTAGCCAATCTAGCTACTTTACACGCAAAAATATAGTGCTATTCCAGCAACAGCACCATGAGTGGTCAGTCAGTGAAAGTTTCAAGGTAGCTATATTTGACATGTACACAGAGTTCCAACACAAAGAAAACACTGAATGAGCTTTGCCACCACCTGTGTCTGTATCCCTACCATCCAGCCTGTTTGCCCGTACAGGGCAGGGCCCTGGTGCCTGGTGATGGTGGGTGTCACTGGTAACCACTGTGGTAGTGCAGAGGGAGCACTATTTCCAGGAGCACCTAGTCATTCAGCTCTGTTCTTCTGTGGCCAGGCCATGGCCAAGTCACACCCACCTTCTGTGCCAGACAGGCACAAATTGTATTTGATTGCGTGGAAAAGCTACGTTTATATACCGCATAAATACTGCAATGTGGTTGCTATAGAGATTTGGATCGTCTATATACATTACAGTACATTTTTATTTAGTTGACCTTTCTGTACACAAAAAGGCTGAAATACAATCTTCTGTTCAGGCTCATTCTTCTTTTGTGTTTGGAATCCATGGTGGAAAATGTGTTTCTCACACAGGAGGAAGGAGGAAACTTAATCCGTTTGGAAAGAAGAGATGGTGAATAAACAAAACAAAGGTAAAACAGCTCCAGAGCAGCTTCCTTTGGGAGTCCCTGGACAAAAACAGGACTGATGGGGTGTGTAGACTGACAGTACCAAACAATGCCCACTGAGCACACACTGGTTGAATAAACGTTGTTTGAAATTACGTGTAACTAACATGGAATAGATGTTGAATTGACGTCTGTGATTCGTGGGTGTGCTGTACCCAGCTACAGGGTAGCCTAGTGGTTAGAGCATTGGACTAGTAATCAAAAGGTTGCAAGTTCAAATCCCCAAGCTGACAAGGTACAAATCTGTTGTTCTGTGCCTGAACAAGGCAGTTAACTCACTGTTCCTAGGCTGTCATTGAAAATAAGAATTTGTTCTTAACTGACCTGCCTAGGTAAAAGAAATGTTGTGTTTTATTGTACACCAGATAGGAGCAGTCAAGTGTGTTGTTTTACAGGGTCAGCCATAGTAGTACGGTTCCCCTGGAGCAAATTAGGATTAAGTGCCTTGCGCAAGAGCACATCAACAGTTTTTCCACCTTGTCAACTCAGGTATTTAAACCAGCGACCTTTCGGTTAGTGGCCCAACACTCTAACCGCTAGTCTACCTGCTGCCTAAGACAACGTGTCAGTCCCAATCCCCCCCCATCGACCAAGTCGTTTCTGTGTGTGCTTGTGTGTGTGCTTGTGTGTGTTTATAATACCCATTTAACCCCCTGTTGGGTGGCAAATGCCCTCATCCACCCCTGGTGGAGCAGTAGTGGACTTTGTGGCACACAACATGCCGCCCCGAGCCCGACCCAACGCAGTAGACGATGGCTGCTTCGCTAGTCAGGCTATTCTGGGCTGGCAGACAGCCATAAAGACCCTGTGATGTAGTTAAAAAAACAATTATCTTTGAGAATTTGTAACTGGAGGGGGGCGGAGCGGGAGAAAAAAGAAAGAAAGAGCAAATCTGCTGTTTAAAGGAGGTTAAATGTGTTTGGGTTTCTGTGGGGTTCACCTCCCACCTAGGGAGTTCGTAGCATGTCCTTTTGTCCTCCTCTCTTCTCTGTTACACCATCTGACCTGACCGTTTTACCTTCACCTGACGCTGATGCCCTTAGCTTTTATATAATGGCTTCACAAGCAAGTGTTAACTTGTCTGTCTTGTCCCTTGGGCCAGCCAGAACTCATTTGTATGTGTCTGTGCCAGAGGGATCGGATGGATCTGAGGGGAGTGTTTTGGCCAAAGACTTTGGACCGGAGGTGTAACTGTGTGCCCAGTGCACATGCTCCTCGCCAGTTTCCAGTTCTCTCACTGGATCACATCTGATCTGACAGCCCTGTCTAATTTGGCTATTGAGAAAGTAATCCTGCAAATGGACAGTAATGGAGGTCTTTGTGATTGGCAGAGGATCAAAGATATCAAAGCTTCACATTTTTAGAAACATTCACTCACTCAACACTCGTTTTCAGCACCATCTGATCTGTGGAAGATTATTTAAAAAAATATATTGGTAACAAATCCACCTACTTGTTCTGTAAAATTCCCATTTTCATCGGAGGGCATTAAGCTAAAAGTCACTTAGCTTGGGGAACGGGTGGAGGAAGGGGGGATTTGAGGGTTCGATAAAAGGGTAAGCTGAACCCAAATCCTTTGTGCAACATTGTGGTGTTATTCTTTAATATTAATCCCACAGTTTAGACTGAGTGTCAGGCTATGGGTAACTGGTGCATGGAATCAGGCACAAGAGAGCAGAGATGAGTGTACAAGGTAGTTTAATCCACGAACTGCACCAGTATAAAACAAATACAAAAGGTGTGTGAAAATACCAGTCACTCGTAAATACCAGCCATACTGTATAGAATCAACATGAACATAATAAACAAACACGCACACCAAACATGGGGGAAACAGAGGGTTAAATAATGAACATGTAATTGGGGAATAGAAACCAGGTTTGTAGAAAACAAAGACAAAACAAATGGAAAATTAAAAGTGGATTGCGATGGCTAGAAAGCCGGTGACGTCGACCACCGAACTCCGCCCGTACAAGGAGAGGGACCGACTTCGGCGGAAGTTGTGCCACTGAGGTCTGGAATCACAACTGAGACCCACCAGTGGAACCACCACAACAGGGTGATTCCACGCCAGCGGGAGCGGGAAATATATTTGGTATTTACATTTGAGTCATTTAGTCATATCCAGAGCAACTTACAGGAGCAATTAGGTGTCTCAAACTGTTCTGACAATTCTCACATAGAAACGTGATTGGGTGGAAGGGTGTTTAACATGTAGTTTTTTTTCATTTCTATCACAAGCCATTTTTGGGGGGAAAATCATGATGAAACTAGCCATTTTATACTCTTTTTAGTATACATACCTCCTATAAGACTCTCTGATCTGTGAACGGTACATAATACAGACAACATCAGTCATTATACTCCTTATAGTGTTCTCTCTGAAATACCCATTTTCACAATCATTTATTCAACATAAAAAATATTAATATTAATCTCAAAACTATCCTTTTTAGACTCTGTCTTCAAACACGTAACATTTCCAGAGTGGGCTCTCTGGTACTTTTAATGATATGACCCATTTTATACATATAAATTGACATGATAGGTCATTAACCAATCACATTCAGCAAATCACCAGCAGAGTGAGTTCCCTTTGAATCCATTTTCCCATTCACTGTGTTGGTGGTGCTCATAAAATTGATCACACCTTCAGAATTAGCAGAGCCCACCCTGGAAATGTAATGTACTTATATATATTGTTCAAAAAATGGCTTAAAATAAACCAAATCAAAAAGGGTAGTTTGGAGATATTAATATTTGAATGTTGAATAAATGAATGTGATTATTTTTAATTCAGAATCTAGACCTACTCCATATTTTAAAACACACTATAAGAATATAATGACACCAAGATGTTGTCTGTATCACGTACAGTTCACGGATCATAGGGTCTTATTGGAGGCATGTACAGTATAGGTCTAAAAAGGGCCTAAAATGGATACTTTTATCATGATTTTCTCAAACATTGTTTGTGATACAAATTTAAATCGCTGATGTTCCACCAGCCCCAGCCTGATGCCCTCTTCTGCCCCAGTAAGGACCCTCAGAGAGGGGTAAGCCTTGGCCAGTACCAGGCCTTTCATACATGCTTATACCCAGGGGGCTGGAGCCTACCATGGGCTGCCTTAATCAGCAGTAAATGTGGCACATTCATACATAATCCTCGCCAGGCCCCATGCAGCTAACAGAGGACAGATTGTGTTCTCAGTAAGGAGACAGAAATAAGCGAAAGGCGATTTATTTGTGAATGAACCATTGCTGCCGCTTGTTCTCCATGCGTTGGTAGTTTTATAACCTCTTGTATTGATGATAAGTACGTGCTGAGGGTTGATTTAGCACTTTCCTCATCATGTACTGCGTTGGGTGAAAGTGTACACAGTTGCTAAAGTCTACGGCTTGAAAGAACGACTGCCACATATCCACTGTTCTCTCTTGTTCCCCTCAGCAGACTTAAGTGTGGAGTGGTTTGGGAATTGGGAGACGGACTTCAGACTATACAGTGGTTGCAGTTCCACGTTCCAATTGTACTGAGGCGGCCACTCACAGCTGCAGTGCTGACTCCTGATTGAGGCCTGATCTCCATCGGTATTGTAGGCATCCATCCACACTACAAATGACTGTACTTAGCTAGAATAACACCTACATTTTCCTCAACCACCAATAGAACATGAAACGAGTTTAGTCCTCTCCTCAGACCTCAGAGCTCCATCTGTGTTCATTCTTCAGCCTTTATCCTGTGTTCTTTCTTTAACACTAACAGACAGACAGACAGACATCGTGTTTTATTTTTTGCTGTGGAAAATCTGGTATCATAGTTTCTCGATACTGGTATCGTGACATCCCCAATGCCCGCGCACGCACGCACGCACGTACGCACGCACGCACGCACGCACGCACGCACACACACACACACACACACACACACACACACACACACACACACACACACACACACACACACACACACACACACACGCACGCACACAAGCCTTTTGCCATGGTCAGGCTTTCAGTGCAGAGTGGAAGCATTTTCTTTATGGATGTGGACGGTGGAATTTAGGTCTTAGCCACTAATCCACTGTGGAATTCTGAGCTGCCTGGTGGGAGACTGGTTCCCCCTCTTATTTAGGCCTGGTCATAATGACTCCCATGGAGAGAGAAGGAGAAAGAGAGAGAGTGGGTGAGAGGGAGGGAGGGTCATGGCAGTGTTTATATGGTAGATACATTACATCTCCATACATTGCCAGTCCAGACCTGTGTTTACAGTGTGGGCCACATCAGAGCAGCCAAACGTACTCAGAGCAGAGGTCTAACCTCAGAGCCATACATACTGCCTCTCACAGAGCAATCTACAGGGCCAGCCAGGGTTATATCAGACTGTGAGGCACGCAAAGTGTATTTAAGTACATAAAAGAGATAACTGGAGTAAAGTTGAAGTGTTTATGAGCCATATTAGTCAAGGTAATGTTCATGTTACGTCTTTGATATTGTATAAGCATGTCTATAAATCTAAATAAAGTTATTGTATATAGAGTTATACAATCTATCACCATCTAATGGATGCAACAGTAGGTCCTCTGGGAGGTGGATGATGATGCAATGTGCCTGTTTCTGGGGTAAATATTGTGTTTGGACAATGGATGGGTGTTGACGTCTGAATTGCATGCAGGGGTCCTGGCCATGACACTTTCCCCATATGGGGTGGCAGAGGGAGTTAATGATTTAGGAGGAGGATGGACAGACGGGAAAAATATTGTTTTCCTGAGCAAATTCACGACCACAATACACACAGACTCAAATATACACAGACTCAAATACACACAGCCAGAGCAGTAGTCTACACTTACACAGTCCCTCTTTCTAAAGAGAATATACTTTACCCTCCCACACGCGCTCAATACACAAACTGTGTTCATCCTGTCTGGGATGTTTGACATGTCATATCATTGACCTCTGTCCCAGACTGTGTGGAAGTAGTGGGTCATCATGACAACAAGCAAATTACAGCACATCAGCTCCAGTAACATGCCTCTCTCTGGGGCGCCCTGCACCCCACAGCTGGAATCCACAACGTAAAACTGCTTCGTCTCTAAAGCCATATTTACAGTACCTTGTGGTTTGCCTCTATTTTCTCTCAAGCTGTTACTGTATGTAAAATGAAGGGTATAGTATGTATTGTGAATGGCCGAGAGCAAGGGTGTCAAAACACAAAGCCCCGCGGGCCGTCCATGATCAGGACATAGAGCACTTTATCGGTACAGCAAACGCACCCATCACACCTCAGTCTGAAAAGAGGAATGAGAGGAGCGATGAGGCCTGTGTTATTGTTATCGGCCTGTGATGGGATCATCATGTGTGATGGGAAGAACAGAGCGTTTGGTATGGAAGGAAGAAAAAGTGGGACATTTACTGAGTAAATAAATAGATAAAAGGAGGGAAGAAGGCAGAGAGAGAAACCAGAATTAGAGAGAAAGTGAGAAAAAAGAGAGAGGACATTATGAATCGCCCTTCCATCACCAAGGGAACATCCCGAGGGGATTTCTAGGATTGATAACCCCTCACACAGCCACAGCTTGGACAAGACAAACAGACTCCCTCTTATTGAACTGTTTGTTTTTGAAAAGCTGCCGTGTTCACTCAAATACACTGATAGAGAGCACTGCTGCAACCACAATCACATCCACCATTACCCATGAATTCTGCCCCTGCTGTTTTAAATGGGAAGTTAGTTCTGAGAGATTAAAATCATTACAACCACTGGGAAGCAGAAATAGCCCATCCCTGCTGGGAATTCTGTCTGAAATAAACAGAGAGGCGTTTGAGTCATGCCTCCCCTTACTTCGATTTGATTTCATCGGCAGGTGTTTGTCTATGAGCAGACACACAGGCACACACGCACGCACACACACACACACCTGTAGATAGAGGTTGTTGAGCTAAGTCCGAACCTCCAGCGTAGGGGCCCTCCTGTCAGAATAGGGTTACCTTATATGGAGACTGTTGTTCCATCTCAGCCCTGCCAATCTATCAGCCCTGCCAATCTAGGCCATGCAGGGTAAAAACAACCCTCTTTTTCCACATACTCATAAGTCAATAACCTCAAATATAGGTCATAAAGACTTGCCAGTCCATTCATGGATGCATGTCAGCAGAACTTTTTGGCCTGAATGCCAAGCATCACACCTGGAGGAAACCTGGCACCATCCCTACGGTGAAGCATGGTGGTGGCAGCATCATGCTGTGGGGATGTTTTTCAGCGGCAGGGACTGGGAGACACGTCAGGATCGAGGAAAAGATGAACGGAGCAAAGTACAGATCCTTGATGAAAGCCTGCTCCAGAGCGCTAAGGATCTCAGACTGGGGCGAAGGTTCACCTTCCAACAGGACAACAATCCTAAGGAGACAGCCGAGACAATGCAGGAGTTGCTTCAGGACAAGTCTCTGAATGTTATTGAGTGGCCTAGCCAGAGCCCGGGCTTGAACCTCTATTCTAACATCTCTGGAGAGACGTGAAAATACAGTTTAAGTCAGAAGTTTACATACACCTTAGCCAAATACATTTAAACTCAGTTTTTCACAATTGCTGACATTTAATCAGAGTAAACATTCCCTGACTTAGGTCAGTTAGGATCACCACTTTATTTTAGGAATGTGAAATGTCAGAATAATAGTAGAGAGAATTATTTATTTCAGCTTTCATCACATTCCCAGTGGGTCAGAAATGTAC
Source organism: Oncorhynchus keta (assembly GCF_023373465.1). NCBI lineage: Eukaryota > Metazoa > Chordata > Actinopteri > Salmoniformes > Salmonidae > Oncorhynchus > Oncorhynchus keta. The sequence goes on from NC_068453.1 coordinate 17,772,163, forward strand.
ATACACTCAATTAGTATTTGGTAGCATTGCCTTTAAATTGTTTAACTTGGGTCAAACGGTTTGGGTAGCCTTCCACAAGCTTCCCACAATAAGTTGGGTGAATTTTGGCCCATTCCTCCTGACAGAGCTGGTGTAACTGAGTCAGGTTTGTAGGCCTCCTTGCTCGCACAAGCTTTTTCAGTTCTGCCCACACAATTTCTATAGGATTTAGGTCAGGGCTTTGTGATGACCACTCCAATACTTTGACAATGTTGTCCTTAAGCCATTTTGCCACAACTTTGGAAGTGTGCTTGAGGTCATTGTCCATTTGGAAGACCCATTTGCAATCAAGCTTTAACTTCCTGACTGATGTCTTGAAATGTTGTTTCAATATATCCACATCGTTTTCCTTCCTCATGATGCCATCTCTTTTGTGAAGTGCACCAGTCCCTCCTGCAGCAAAGCACCCCCATAACATGATGCTGCCACCCCCGTGCTTCACGGTTGGGATGGTATTCTTCGGCTTGCAAGCCACCCCCTTTTTCCTCCAAACATAACGTTGGTCATGATGGCCAAACAGTTCTATTTTTGTTTCATCAGACCAGAGGACATTTCTCCAAAATGTACGATCTTTGTCCCCATGTGCAGTTGCAAACCGCAGTCTGGCTTATTTATGGTGGTTTTTGAGCAGTGGATTCTTCCTTGCTGAGCCGCCATTCAGGTTATGTCGATATAGGACTCGTTTGACTGTGGATATAGATACTTTTGTACCTGTTTCCTCCAGCATCTTCTCAAGGTCCATTGCTGTTGTTCTGATTTGCACTTTTCGGACTAAAGTACGTTCATCTCTAGGAGACAGAATGCATCTCCTTCCTGAGTGGTATGATGGCTGCGTGGTCCCATGGTGTTTATACTTGCGTACTATTGTTTGTTTAGATGAACGTGGTACCTTCAGGCATTTGGAAATTGCTCCAGAGGATGAACCAGACTTGTGGAGGTCTACAATAGTTTTACTTGTGGAGGTCTACAATAGGTCTTGGCTGATTTCTTTTGATTTTCCCATGATGTCAAGCACAGGTACACCTCCAAATGACTCAAATTATGTCAATTAGCCTATCAGAAACCTCTAAAGCCATGACATAATTTTCTAGAGTTTTCCAAGCTGTTTAAAGGCACAGTCATCTTAGTGTATATAAACTTCTGACCCACTGGAATTGTGATACAGTGAATTATAAGTTAAATAATCTGTCTGTAAACAATTGTTGGAAAAATTACTTGTGTCATGCACAACGTAGATGTCCTAACCAACTTGCCAAAACTATAGTTTGTTAACAAGACATTTGTGGAGTGGTTGAAAAATGAGTTTTAATGACTCCAACCTAAGTGGATGTAAACTTCCGACTTAAACTGTAGCTGTGCAGCAATGCTTCTCATCCAACCTGACAGAGCTTGAGAGGGTCTGCATAGAAGAATGGGAGAAAGTCCCCAAATACAGGCATGCCAAGCTAGTAGTTTCATACTCAAGAAGACTCGAGGCTGTAACCGCTGCCAAAGGTCCTTCAACAAAGTACTCAGTAAAGGGTAGGAATACTTATGTAAATGTAATATTTCCGTTTTTTATACATTTGCAAAAATGTCTAAAAACCTGTTTTTGCTTTGTCATTATGGGGTATTGTATGTAGATTGGTGAGGAAAAAAAATATTTAATACATTTTAGAATAAGGCTGTAACCTAACAAAATGTGGAAAAAGTCAAGGGGTCTGAATACTTTCCAAAGGCACTGTATAAAGCAAGATAACAGTGGTGTCACTGACCTAGTAATAATATGAATAAGTCTCAACAAATGATAATCTCCAGATCCCTTGGTTGATCATGTCTGAGTTACCAGACCAACAACACAACTCATGGACATTTTTGGGGACCTGTCAGTGTGTCCTACAGCGCTAACCCACATTAGAAGAACAACTAGATACAACCAAGTGCCTTACTTCATTTGCCCCCCAAAAATGACTAACATCTTTGAACATCCCAGATTTCCATGTAAAGGCATGGCTCTTGGTGAAGGTAATCATCTGTTTTAATTGGTTTCTCTCATTGACAGGGTCCTGGTTCCTGTCAGTCTCCCACCAGAAGAGGGCATGCAGACACTGACTCTACCCTCTGCTCTAGTTCTCACTGCACTAAAACACACCAGAGACTGGAGTCTTCACTAGTGCACTTCTCCTTCACTTTGAACAGGCACGTCTGCCCACCCAATGAAATAGGAGAGCAGTGTGTGTGTGTGTGTGTGTGTGTGTGTGCGTGTGCACGTGTACGTGCGTGTGCGTACACGTGTGTGTGTGTGTGTGTGTGTGTGTGTGTGTGTGTGTGTGTGTGTGTGTGTGTGTGTGTGTGTGTGTGTGTGTGTGTGTGTGTGTGTGTGTGTGTGTGTGCGCACGTGTACGCGTGCGTGCATGTGCGTATGTGTGTGTGGGTGTGTGGGTATTGTTGACCAATTCCCTGTAATCTTGGGATTTTACTACCATGTCATACATAGAAGAATAGCAGAGTGGGAAAATACCACTCATTACAGTATTACAGTGCCTGATATTTGGGGGGAATTCAGCAAATGCCAACATGAGGAGGACTGTTTTTTCCACCTCTGCTATCATATGTCCCACATGAGGTCATATATACTGCTGTGTTAGGAATATGACCTAATGTGGGACATATGATAGCAGAGGTGGAAAAAACAGTTAACTTAAGGACCATACATTTGTCTGAACAAATTACTAAAACCAAACTTAATTTGTAAGACAAACACACAACCATATATCTGTTGCATTCCAAAATATAGTCACATGTGAATAAGATAAAGTAGATGGTTTGGCGCAATAAACCTTGACTTTGAACACTGACGCAAGTAGCTAGCACTTTCGTTTAGGGACCTATAACGAACTGTACGGAAGTATTTCATGAATACGGACAGATTGGATGTAACATTTATCTACATCGGTAATATATAAATCAAATACTGAACAGTCTTTAATAACGCGCCTCACCTGAGCATATGTGTTTATAGCGCAGTGTGAAAAAATATGATGCAATGACGGTCGTATTGTCCTCTGTCCCATTAGTTACATTTGGAGTTTTTGGACTAAATTCAGTTGCATCATATAAGAACACAAATTCTGATGAGTACGCTTTATTATGCAGATGGAATACATTTGTAATATCATCATGGTTCCCATTTTTCAACATAGTGATGATGGATAACATAGCGCTCGTTAGCCTACACTATCATGAATTTTAAGCCAACACAAGTGTTTAAATCCCATAACAGACCTAGCCCAATGGAGAGAGCAGTGGAAACGAGAGACTGCGCAAGGCGCGCATGGATGAACTCTCAATCCATTCTAAAAACACGAATTCCCCTCAAACTTTTCCACATGGTCATATTATAACTACAGAGACCCCAGTTTATCCGAGCAGGAACGCACGTTCACTGTATCACGTCTGCCTCGCTCTGACCTTGAGGGCCAATCTCCCCGACACAACACCCTGCCTGACTGAACAAAAACTTCAGCGTACTTTATGCCATAAACCTCGACATGATTCAATAAGTGGTTCAACCGGTTTGGGGTTTGACAGTGTGATTTAATTTTAAAAAACAGTAGGCTAATAAAAGGCGCGCGTCAATTCACCAAACACCGGCAAAGTCATTGGACATTCGAGAATAACCAAATTCATAATAATGCATCTCATCCATCACTGTATTTTCCGAATCGTGGAATAAAATACGACGACATGTAGCCTATATTTGAATTAGACCTCCAGATTTCCTATTGAAATAGCATCAGCTTTTATATATCCAATAAGCCCTCCAGAAGAACGTTTCTGTTCAATAATCATCACTTCCAGAAAGGATCCCTTTTAGAAAGTGAAAGAGAAGGAACTGGAAAGCACGTTCAATATAGGAAGGTCATGTAATGTCTTTCTTCTTACCTGTTTCTCTCCAGACGGTCTGCGGCCGGGAGAGCCAGGAGCTGCTGGAGGGAGAGTAGGCTGATGCAATACACAGTAACCGGCAGAAGCGAACGCATCTCGGGACGAGTTCTCACACACACCCCTTGGGAAGGAGGGTGTTCCCAAACCACCTGGACGATGTTCAACTCCCGGGGAAGAAAAATTCCCAAAGGTTTTGGTATTTAGGCTAGTACTGATATCCAGGCAACAATGCGCGAGACAGTCAAATAATCCTGTGATAAACAGAAAAATAAAAAAAGTAAAGAAAAGTAAATAAATGGTCTAATTTGATCAATAGTACCTGTGGGACACCTGCAAGTGAATTATTCACTCACTATTCAGTAGCCTAATCATGCATACAAAGTGTACGAACCACTCTATGTGTTTCCAATTGAAAGCTATGCAAAAAGAAACCTCAAGCACTAAAGCAAATATATAAAAAATGTATCCAGCTACACGCATTTTTTTATATTTTACACAAAGATGATATTGCATTTCAAATTATAACTATAATAATTCATATAAAATAGTACATTTTATGAATATTAGTAATATCTTACGTATATGAGGATTTTCGGAAAATAAATATTCAGAAGTGTTTTCCCACGGATCTAACAAGTGTTGGTCAAGATGAAGTTCTCAAATTCAACTTCTGAAGTTGAGCGCGAGATGACATTGTGCGTATAAATATTGAGTGGGCGGGACTCATTCTACACCGGTGCACCCGATAGGCTCCGTGAATTGGTCGGATAATGTATTATTCATTTACTATGTGACGTGTATGTGTGCATGTTGAGGTGTGCCGTTTAGGTTGTGGGTTTTGGTGGCAAATGCCAACTGATATGCCAAAATGATGATGGTGCTTGACTGGGCAAAGACCTTCCAAGAACTTCCAAGAAAACGAGTTCAATGTTTGCTCTGTTAGTTATAGATATTAATATTTAAGATATATTTTAAGACAGATCCATGCTAATGCTTAACCAACCATTGATCAAAATGTTGTTTTATTAACAATTTCCCATACTATATGCCATACAAACAAATGGTGGCATATTCTCAAAATACTTTTCTTAGACTTCTAACACGGGTTTTGCACCCCCTCCCTTTCCCTTCTCTCTTATCTTTGCCTTCAACACCAAGTAAGCCTGAGGGATAAGTATAGATACCTTTGGCCACACACCGGTGGCTACACGTTCTAAGTACTGCCCAATGTGCTATTGATACATAGCTATTTGACAGATTGCTTCATGATTATGCCACAAACATTTATTTATCCTACATTTTCCAGAAATATAAGGAAATATGACCTCACAAAGAGTACCATGTGACCTATGATAATGAGTGGTTACAGCTATCATATAGCTTGATGCCACCAGGGCTACAAAGATCACGTGCAGCTAATTTGTTTTGGACATATTCCTCCTGTATACAATGAGTATGTTGTCATTTGTGTTTAGTAACCTTACTACGACGTTGTAGATGTGTCAGTCACATGTTTAGACTCGTATATCCTAAAACGGACTCACATGAGTCATAATTTCAATCCGTGTCCGTTGGGAAAGTGGGTGAGTCTGTATTGTCTCCCGAGCTTAGCAAGCATGAACACCTGTGCTCTATCCTGATTGTGACATGTTTTATTAATTAGGCTGCATAGTCATAATGTACATACCTGATCCACACAAAACACAGAGGAGAGTTACAGTTGAAGTCAGAAGTTAACATACACCTTAGCCAAATACATTAAAGTCAGTGTTTCACAATTCCTGACATTTAATCCCAGTAAAAATTCCCTGTCTTAGGTCAGGTAGGATCACCACTTTATTTTAATAATGTGAAATGTCAGAATAATAGTAGAGAGAATGATTTATTTCAGCTTTTATTTACATAAACTCAATTAGTATTTGGTAGCATTGCCTTTAAATTGTTTAACTTGGGTCAAACATTACGGCTAGCCTTCCACAAGCTTCCCACAATAAGTTGGGTGAATTTTGGCCCATTCCTCCTGACAGAGCTGGTGTAACTGAGTCAGGTTTGTAAGCCTCCTTGCTCGCACATGCTTTTTCAGTTCTGTCCACAAATGTTCTATTGGATTTAGGTCAGGGCTTTGTGATGGCCACTCCAATAACTTGACTTTGTTGTCCTTAAGCCATTTCACCACAACTTTGGAAGTATGCTTGGGGTCATTGTCCATTTGGAAGACCCATTTGCAACCAAGCTTTAACTTCCTGACTGATGTCTGGAGATGTTGCTTCAAAATATTCACGTAATTTTCCTACCTCGTGATGCTATCTATTTTGTGAAGTGCATCAGTCCCTCTTGCAGTAAAGCACCCCCACGTCATGATGCTGCCACCCCCGTGCTTCACGGTTGGGATGGTGTTCTTCGGTTTGCAAGCCTCCCCCTTTTCCCTCCAAACATAACAATGGTCATGATGGCCAAACAGTTCAATTTTATTTTGATCAGACCGGAGGACATTTCTCCAAAAAGTACGATCTTTGTCCCCATGTGCAGTTGCAAACCGCAGTCTGGATTTTTCATGGTGATTTTTGAGCAGTGGCTTCTTCCTTGCTGAGTGGCCTTTCAAGTTATGTCGATATAGGACTTGTTTAACTGTGGATATAGATACTTTTGCACCTGTTTCCTCCAGCATCTTCACAAGGTCCCTTGCTGTTGTTCTGGGACTGATTTGCACTTTTCACACTAAAGTATGTTCATCTCTAGGAGACAGAATACGTCTCCTTCCTGAGCGGTATGAGGGCTGCATGGTCCGATGGTGTTAATACTTGCGTACTATTGTTTGTAAAGATGAACGTGGTACTTTCAGGTGTTTGGAAATTGCTCCCAAGGATGAACCAGACTTGTGGAGGTCTCCAATCTTTGTCTCTGAGGTCTTGGCTGATTTATTTTGATTTTCCCATGATGTCAAGCAAAGAGGCATGCGTTTTAAGGTAGGCCTTGAAATACATCAACAGGTACACATCCAATTGACTCAAATGATGTCAATTAGCCTATCAGAAGCTTCTCAAGCCGTGGCATAATTTTCTGGAATTTTCCAAGCTGTTTAAAGGCACAGTCAATTTAGTGTATGTAAACTTCTGACCCACTGGAATTGTGATACAATGAATTTTAAGTGAAATAATCTGTCTGTAAAAAATTGTTGAAAAAATTACTTGTGTCATGCATAAAGTAGATGTCCTAACCGACTTGCCAAAACTATAGTTTGTTAACAAGACATTTGTGGAGTGGTTGAAAAATGAGTTTTAATGACTCCAACCTAAGTGTATGTAAAAGTTATGCAACCATTATTTCAGAGAAAACAGACCAAATGTGTTGCCAAAGGTTGAGTGTCTCTCGCAGTTTAGGAGAGCCCCCTTGAGCTTCAGCTTGGGTTAATAAACTATAGATCTGGGGAAAGTAAATATAGATAATATAGGTCTGAAACAGAGCACCACTGAAGAATTACATACATTTTGTTTGTTAAATCAGTCAGACAGTTTTCCACATTTTGAAATTCTATCTCCCTCCACTCTGTTATGAATTGTGTTTATAAGCAATGTCCATTACTCGCCAAATAGTCTGACTTCTGTCCATTTCCCAATTTCTCACCCTCCACTGTTGTCACTGTGTGTCTTCCAGCAGTGTTGAAGGTTTTGAAGTCCTAAATTAGTCTCTCATAATCATTATAATAACATTAGTATCAGTGCCCACACAGGTAATAGCCACTAGCAGCCTAATCCAGCCTGGGCTGAAATTAAAGGATCCACTCCCTATAATCTATAATAATCTCTGGTGTGGTGTTATTTTCCCAGGGGGGTTCATAACAATGACACAGTAAACCAATCAGGAAGTCAACTCACCTTCTTCTTGGCCTCAATAGGCATCAGTCAGGTCTAGCCTGTTACAGTGTTTGGTAAAAATGTACATTATATCATAAAGCATACATTACCAATCTATAAGCATGTTATAAACATGACATTATAGCTACATAGAGCATTGTGATGTTCTGACCCTAATAAATGAGACATCTCCTACTCTGGAGATGGCAATTCAAATTTGACCAAAGGTGAGTTCCCAATCAAGATTTCTTTTAAGAGACAAAAAAAAAAAAGTCCAAAAGTATATAATTTCACCCATATCAACCGCAAGGATTCCGCAATGCATTACATGTATCTGAATTGGTAACTGATTGATTCAAACTGAGGTTAGGATGTATTGGATATCAAAGCTGGACAGCTCTACCAGGATTTTGACCCATTTATGTAACAACGAGAAGGCATCATGTGACATCAGGCCTGTGAAGCAGTGCCCTCAGTATACTGATGAACAGAGGGGTTACCGCCTGGTTTGATCTCTCAATCATGCACTGGCGTTACTGGTTGTGTAATAATGTGGCAATTAGTGCCCGTGAGTAAGTGCTCTATGCAGGACACACTGTGTTTGAAAAGATCCTCCAAATGTTACTCTCTCTGGCTTTGAAATGAACCGACAGAGCGCTATGATGTCCTGTCGAAACAATGTTGTGTTCAAGCGATCAAAGGACATGGACCTTTGATTGTGCGACACTGCTTTATATATATATAGACAGTGCCTTGCGAAAGTATTCGCGACCTTTACTTTCCCCTTGAACTTTGCGACCTTTTGCCACATTTCAGGCTTCAAACATAAAGATATAAAACTGTATTTTTTTGTGAAGAATCAACAACAAGTGGGACACAATCATGAAGTGGAACAACATTTATTGGATATTTCAAACTTTTTTAACAAATCAAAAACTGAAAAATTGGGCGTGCAAAATTATTCAGCCCCCTTAAAGTTAATACTTTGTAGCGCCACCTTTTCCTGCGATTACAGCTGTAAGTCGCTTGGGGTATGTCTCTATCAGTTATGCACATCGAGAGACTGACATTTTTTCCCATTCCTCCTTGCAAAACAGCTTGAGCTCAGTGAGGTTGGATGGAGAGCATTTGTGAACAGCAGTTTTCAGTTCTTTCCACAGATTCTCGATTGGATTCAGGTCTGGACTTTGACTTGGCCATTCTAACACCTGGATATGTTTATTTTTGAACCATTCCATTGTAGATTTTGCTTTATGTTTTGGATCATTGTCTTGTTGGAAGACAAATCTCCGTCCCAGTCTCAGGTCTTTTGCAAACTCCATCAGCTTTTCTTCCAGAATGGTCCTGTATTTGGCTCCATCCATCTTCCCATCAATTTTAACCATCTTCCCTGTCCCTGCTGAAGAAAAGCAGGCCCAAACCATGATGCTGCCACCACCATGTTTGACAGTGGGGATGGTGTGTTCAGGGTGATGAGCTGTGTTGCTTTTACGCCAAACATAACATTTTGCATTATTGCCAAAACGTTCAATTTTGGTTTCATCTGACCAGAGCACCTTCTTCCACATGTTTGGTGTATCTCCCAGGTGGCTTGTGGCAAACTTTAAACTACACTTTTTATGGATATCTTTAAGAAATGTCTTTCTTCTTGCCGCTCTTCCATAAAGGCCAGATTTGTGCAATATTGTTGGGATTGTTGTCCCATGGACAGAGTCTCCCACCTCAGCTGTAGATCTCTGCAGTTCATCCAGAGTGATCATGGGCCTCTTGGCTGCATCTCTGATCAGTCTTCTCCTTGTATGAGCTGAAAGTTTAGAGGGACGGCCAGGTCTTGGTAGATTTGCAGTGGTCTGATACTCCTTCCATTTCAATATTATCGCTTGCACTGTGCTCCTTGGGATGTTTAAAGCTTGGGAAATCTTTTTGTATCCAAATCCAGCTTTAAACTTCTTCACAACAGTATCTCGGACCTGCCTGGTGTGTTCCTTGTTCTTCATGATGCTCTCTGCGCTTTTAACGGACCTCTGAGACTATCACAGTGCAGGTGCATTTATACAAAGACTTGATTACACACAGGTGGATTGTATTTATCATCATTAGTCATTTAGGTCAACATTGGATCATTCAGAGATCCTCACTGAACTTCTGGAGAGAGTTTGCTGCACTGAAAATAAAGGGGCTGAATAATTTTGCACGCCCAATTTTTCAGTTTTTGATTTGTTAAAAAAGTTTGAAATATCCAATAAATGTCGTTCCACTTCATGATTGTGTCCCACTTGTTGTTGATTCTTCACAAAAAAATACAGTTTTATATCTTTATGTTTGAAGCCTGAAATGTGGCAAAAGGTCGCAAAGTTCAAGGGGGCCGAATACTTTTGCAAGGCACTGTATATAATTTAAAACAACAAGGATAAACTGACTTATTTCCACTGTGGTCCTCATTTCCATGAATGCATGTGGCAAGTTTGGCATGTAGCAGGCAACAAAATAAAACAGAGGTGAAAATTTAAGGCAAATTAGTTATTTAGTCATAAAAACACAACATATAGTATACATACTATAGACAAAGGAATGCTATTTAGTCACAGTCACATTCTCACAGAGGCACACTATCAAATAACCAGGATTTCCCCTTCCTTTAAAAGCTACACAGAGTGGGAGTAGTTTTAACAGAGTCCGACTATTCCACACACACACACACACACACACACACACACACACACACACACACACACACACACACACACACACACACACACACACACACACACACACACACACACACACACACACACACACACGCACACACACACACACACACACACACACACACACACACACTATCCTAGCTTTAGTGTTATGATTGTGTGAATCTCTAACATGGGAAAAGAAGTCAGACAAACAAATACCTTGGGGCTGCCCTATGGATGATCCTATGTAAGCCTAGTCTGTGTGACCTTTGACTCAACAGGCAGCCAGTTGAGCTCCTGAAACTGGCTCCTACCAATATGAGTATGTGGGCTCAGATTCAACACCAGCTTAACAACTTGTTCTGGGCTATCTGAAGGTTGCTTTTTAGTAGATTAGTTAAGTCTTCGAACCATGAAGTGCTATTGTAACGTGGGGGAAATACACCAAAATATTTCATTTCTGTAGTCGTACTACGCCCCCTTTTAATATGCGAGGTAGGTCCTTGGGACTAAACTAAACATAACAGGTTCTTTGCATCAAAAAGTGGAGCATGGGAATCAGACAACAACAATTTATTTTCATCGTCACAAGAAAGGCACAATCTCTTGGCCTACGTAATATCCATATACCATCTTCAGCTCCAGGAGCGCCGTACAACTATCCTACAAGACAGACTTCAATATCACACAAATAATACTATACATTCCATTCCCATACTCAAACAGGCAATAATAATGTGTTGCCACAGTCACGGAGGGCGTGCCCAGGGAAGAGAGAAAAGCCTAGGTGGAATATGGACGCCAGTGCCTAAACACACTACATGTACAATAAGTCCTATTTCTCATACTTTGTTAAAAACCACCATCACCACTCCCGCCCTCCCAAGGCAAGCCGACCAGCACATAGTAAGGGGATCCACTAAATGACACAAACAGGAAGGGTTTTATACAAAAGGTGACACCCTTAAATAACAATCCCACACACCTGGCACAGGCAGACCAACAAGAGTGCATTCAAAATAGGTAGACAGTTCTAACCCGTTACACTAGCATAGTCAAAATGAGTGCATTAGCTAGCCCTTTCTTACCTAGCACCTTAGTGGCCATACCTCCCCTCCCATGTTGCCATCTAGTGTACATTCTAAGTAATTGCCTGCTGTTTTGGCTGTGAGTACCTCTCCTGCTAGCTGTACCCTGATGCCTGAGGACTTGCTTAGTTTCAATTTAGACCCCAACAGAATTGCTTCTGTTTTGCCGAGGTTCAGAGATAGCTTGTTGTCTATGAGCTATGCATTGATGTTAGTGAGCTCTGCACTCAGTATACTCTCCAGTGTGGTTTAGTTTTTGTGAGACACAAGGAGTGCAAAGTCCTCTTCATACAGAAACAGGTGCCATGAGCAAGCATCCTTTATATCATTAATGCACAGTAGGAATAACAGAGGCCCTAGCACGCTCCCCTGTGGCATGCCACGGCTTATGTGTAGCCTCGGAGGGTAAACCATTTACCTCAAACACTTGTTCCCTCCCCAATAAGTAGGACTCAACCCATTCAAGAGTGGTACTGCCCAACCTTCTCTCTTCTTGTCTCAGCCGATGTAATATTTTTATGGTCACAGATTGTCTGATTGGTTGTGTAAACGTTCTGAAATTGCTAAATGTTTTACTGTGATTTCACAGGAGCCCTTATAAACAGAGGCTCCCCAGGGCGAAACAGAACATATTACACACCATAATCTGTGTAGAAATAATTTGTGCTGTTGTAACGTTTGTCGTCGGAAGGAGACCAAGGTGCAGCGTGGTAGGCGTACATTATTTTATTTAAATGTTCCACCAAGAAAAACAATAAACAATACAACGAACGAAAAGCTTTGTCGTGCAAACTACATGCACTCAAACAAAGACAAGATCCCACACTGAAGGAGGGAAAAAGGGCTGCCTAAGTATGATCCCCAATCAGAGACAATGAAAGACAGTTGATTGGGAACCACACTCGGCAAAACACAAAGAAATAGAGAACATAGAATGCCCACCCAAATCACACCCTGACCTAACCAAACATAGAGAATAACAAGGATCTCTAAGGACGTGACAGCTATCTAATGTTGTGCACACAGGGGGGTCAGGGGATATGTCCCCTTATGGTTTCTGAACAGGAAGCACCACATAAACAAATTACAGAGCTGAAGTGTTCTGATTTTTCTGAGATTAGGTGGTTTCGTTGCAAAACAGCCTAATCATACAAACAAACAACACCTGTGGGCTGGAGGAAGATTTATGGAATCCCCCAGAGTCCAAAAGTTTCCCTCTGTTTCTGAGAACTGTTTTAGGGATCTGTTAAGAGGTTTTCTACGGATATAGCACTTAATTTTCCATGTATACTGTAAACATACAGTATAACCCACTGGGCGCAGACATCAATTCAACGTCTATTCCACGTTGGGTCAACGTAATTTCATTGAAATGATGAGGAAACATTGTTGATTCAATCAGTGTTTTCCCAGTGGGTACCCAATACCTACTTTTCTTCCTGACACAGCAACTTGATCATAACTCAAGAATGATTTCTCAAATATTAATTTCTACTTTATCCATCTTCCAACAATTCCATGTGCATCTATTCATTCACCCATCAATTCACTCATATGTTAATTTACTTCCTGCTTTTTTTGTCGTTTCACTTAGTTACAGTGCAGTTCACTGTTTGTGAGTGTCTGCACAGTACCAGAAACCTCACTGTATCTGGTTATCTTACAATTGCTGCCCCCTAGTGAACCTCCTATCAGTCGAATGTTCTCCAGTGGTGGACAGTTACTGAGGCCAGCTGCAGAGGCACACATAGCTGAGCCCAGTGGAGCTTTGCCAAACACAAAAGGCTTTGACCTCCAATGGGGCTGGGGACAGACCAGATTATGTCCCAGTTAGAAGATAAACATAATTTGTCAGCATTTTTTAAAACACAAGAAAACAAACATGATCAAATTAGGACTTTTTTGTAATGTCAAGCAGACCCTTGAACCCTAAGTACGAGGCACCATTAAATCCTCCATGAGAAATCATTTTGGAGACATGGTCTTTCCCACTGGGATGAGCATTCCTGTCTCCCTGTGTGCTCACAGGCACCGTGGCTCCCCACATCAAATGTGTTTACATGGCTAGTTTGTAGGGGATTGGGGCACAACCAAGAGTGTTTGCGTGGATAGTCATCTCTCTCTCTCTGTTTGCATGGCTCTTGTTACCAGCGAGGGGCCGAAGGTGACGGGGGTTGGAGGAGATGGCCTGAGTGAGTCAAGGTTTGGCCCAGTGTGCCCATTTCATGGGCAAATGAGGGATCACTCCTCTGTGTGGTGAAAGATGGTAGCACAGACGGGGTGCTTGTTGCTCGGTGGGACCGTGGAGGCAGACAATAGTGGTGCTTCCAGAACTGACAGCGCCTGACTGGGCCCTTTAAAACTGGCGGCAGGAGAACAGGAGATCACAGTATCAAATAGCCAAACAAATAAAAGATTGATGATAGTATCATGGCTATGTACAGCGAGTTTACAAAACATTAAGAACACCTGCTCTTTAGCCTGACCAGGTGAATCCAGGTGAAACCTATAATCCCTTATTGGTGTCACTTGTTAAATCCACTTCAATCAGTGTAGATGAAGGAGAGGAGACAGGTTAAAGAAGGATATTTAAGCCTTGAGACAATTGAGACATGGATTGTGTGTGTGTGCCATTCAGCGGGTCAATGGGCAAGACAAAACAATTAAGCGCTTTTGAATGGGTACGACAGTAGGCGCTAGGCACACCAATTTGTGTCAAGAACTGCAACGCTGCTGGGTTTTTCACATTCAACAGTTTCCCGTGTGTATCAAGAATGGTCCACCACCCATAGGACATTCAGCCAATTTGACACAACTGTGAGAAGCGTTAGAGTCAACATGGGCCAGCATCCCTGTGGAACGCTTTCGACATCTTGTAGAATCCATGCCCGGATAAATTGAGGCTGTTCTGAGGATAAAAGGGCAACTCAATATCAGGAAAGTGTTCCTAATGTTTGGTATACTCAGTGTAGAATAAAATAAGGTTAAACCTACTGCAGTTAATCTACTTCATGCATTCTCTCAGAGGCATGCTTGGTTCATTAATACATTTACTTACAGACCTGGCAATGACCATAGGCAGGGGTTAAGTCTGTCACCTCCTTGAATGGACAGGGATTTTCAAAATACAACGTGCTTATAGTATTTTTTAGATACAGTAAATTCATGTGACCTTTAATTCACTTTAAATAAATTAACGGAAGAGTTCTTGCACCAGAGAGCTCAGGAGAGACATCTCTGACATCTCTACCTGCCCTGAAGCTTCTTCTCTGTATGTTATGAGTGAAAACACTAATAGTTACAGAGCAGGAATATAAAGTTTACTGTACACAAAGCTCTTTGCTACATTTCCTATTGCCTGCGGGTGTGTGCGTGCTCCGGGCACCTAGGTACTGTGGGGGCTCGCTCTGTGGATCTCTGACCCCAGGGAAGTAGTGAGGAGGCTGGGCCTTGCAGCCTGGATCAGGACCTCTTCTAACAATCACAGACTGGTCCAATGACCTCTTCATTAAGGCCTCAGTCTGTCCAATACTTTCATTTGGTTTGTTTTCTCAGAGTGTCACGCCCTGATCTGTTCCACCTGTCCTTGTGATTGTCTCCACCCCCTCCAGGTGTTGCCCATCTTCCCCATTAACCCCTGTGTATTTATACCTGTGTTTGTCTGTTGCCAGTTCATCTTGTTTGTCAAGTCAACCAGCGGGTTGGCTCAGCTCCTGCTTTTCCCCCAGTCGCTCTTTTCGCACCCTCCTGGTTTTGACCCTTGCCTGTCCCGACTCTGAGCCCACCTGCTTGACCACTGCCTGAGCCTGCCTTCAGTCCTGTACCTTTGCCCCACCACTCTGGATTATTGACACCTGCCTGCCTGCCCACGGCAGATAAACATCATAGGCTCAATTACTATTGTGTTTATGTATACTTAGATGGTATCTGCCTCCTTGAGAGGAAACATTCTGTATTATTGCAGCACTATAGATGTCAGTTGGATTGACATCCTGAACTACCCCTCTTCCTTCCACAGTGGAAGTAGTAGTATATAGAGTATATAGAGACCAGCATTATACCTTTACCAGACTACCAGTACATCATAAAACAGTTCCCCTTTTCACTTCTATCGTCAGATACAATACAGTCTAAGACACTTGGGGAAGTGAAACCTTTTGATCGCTACTTTTGTCCTCATTAAGGACATTTTCACGCTTGCTTTATCTCAGAGGATGAGCAATTGAATGCTGGATTCCCCACGAGAGCTATGATTTGCAAGAGGCCTTCAACCCACTTCCTGTCTGTTGGTTTGTTGGAAGGAAGTCAGGTGACTCATCGTATCCGGCCTGACAGGTCTTCTCTTTGTGTTCTGAGTGGGCTGTGTGTCATGAGTTACAGAGAATCAGTGACAGGAGGAGCTGACCCTCTCTGTCTCTGTCTGTGTGACAATAGTAATCAATGTAGGAACTGAGATCAGGAACAAATACTATAGCCAATTCTCTCTGCTTAAAAGTCAGTTTTCCCACGCTAATGGCGCTTTCAAGTGTAACTCAATATTAACTTATTCATTTTGCTTTGTAATATTATCAACACACTACATAATAACAGTGTATGCACTCATGCCAGTCTGAAATCTTGCTATCTGTGCTATGTCTACCCAGGGCATGGATGCGCCTAACAGGGGAGACACACGAGCGGTGAGAAGGACCAGGAATGTCAGCAGCGCTGGGCTGGGTCGTCTTCAGAGGGGAACTGGAGCTGGACATGGAGATGAAACAGCTGAAAGGGACGACTTCATTAGTTTGAACTACAGGAAAAGGAGGTCCGAGCACGCCCCCATTCTCATCGATGGTGCTGTAGTGGAGCAGGTTGAGAGCTTCAAGTTCCTTGATGTCCACATCAACAACAAACTATGATGGTCCAAACACACCAGAAAGACCTGAGAGAACGACCTAGAGCCTTCTGGCCTTAGTTACAATGATCAAATTCCCCCACAATGCCTTGAGAAAGACACATCAAATCAAATCAAACCTTATAGTGAAATGCTTACACACAAGCCCTTAACCAACAATGCATTTTAAGAAAAATAAGTGTTAAGTTAAAAATAGATAAGTAAACATTTAAAATTAAAGTAACAAATAATTAAAGAGCAGCAGTAAAATAACAATAGAGAGACTATATACGGGGGTACCAGTACAGAGTCAATGTGCGGCGGCACCGGTTACTTGAGGTAATTGAGGTAATATGTACATGTAGGTAGAGTTAAAGTGACTATGCATAGATAATAAACAGAGTAGCAGCAGCGTAAAATTGTATGGGGAGTGGCAATGCAAATAGTCTGGGTAGCTATTTGATTAGCTGTTAAGGAGTCTAATGGCTTGGGGGTAGAAGTTGTTAGGAAGTCTTTTGGACCTAGACTCGGCGCTCCGGTACCGCTTGCCATGTGGTAGCAGAGAGAACAGTCTATGACTAGAGTGGCTGGAGTCTTTGACAGTACATCACTGGGACCAAGCTTCCTGCCATCCAGGACCTCTATGCCAGGCGGTGTCAGAGGAAGGGCCTAAAATTTGTCAAAGACTCCAGTCACCCTAGTCATAGACTGTTCTCTCTGCTACCGCATGGCAAGCGGTACCGGAGCGCCAAGTCTAGGTCAAAAAGACTTCCTAACAACTTCTACCCCCAAGCCATTAGACTCCTTAACAGCTAATCAAATGGCTACCCAGACTATGTGCATTGCCCCTCCCCATACACTTGTACGCTGCTGCTACTCTCTGTTTATTATCTATACATAGTCACTTTAACTCTACCTACATGTACATATTACCTCAATTACCTCAAGTAACTGGTGCCCCCACACATTGACTCTGTACTGGTACCCCCGTATATAGTCTCTCTATTGTTATTTTACTGCTGCTCTTTAATTATTTGTTACTTTAATTTTAAATGTTTACTTATCTATTTTTAACTTAACACTTATTTTTCTTAAAATGCATTGTTGGTTAAGGGCTTGTATGTAAGCATTTCACTATAAGGTTTGATTTGATTTGATTGGTCTTTCTCAAGGCATTGTGGGGGAACTTGATCAGTGTATCCATTGTAACTAAGGCCAGAAGGCTCTAGGTCATTCTCTCAGGTCTTTCTGTATCTTGTTGACTAGTCATTCAACTGAGACTGCTCTTCTCTGTATCACGGAGGCGCTCCGCACTGCTAAAGCTAACTCTCTCTCCTCTGCTCTCATCCTTCTAGACCTATCGGCTGCCTTCGATACTGTGAACCATCAGATCCTCCTCTCCACCCTCTCCGAGTTGGGCATCTCCGGCGCGGCCCACGCTTGGATTGCGTCCTACCTGACAGGTCGCTCCTACCAGGTGGCGTGGCGAGAATCTGTCTCCTCACCACGCGCTCTCACCACTGGTGTCCCCCAGGGCTCTGTTCTAGGCCCTCTCCTATTCTCGCTATACACCAAGTCACTTGGCTCTGTCATAACCTCACATGGTCTCTCCTATCATTGCTATGCAGACGACACACAATTAATCTTCTCCTTTCCCCCTTCTGATGACCAGGTGGCGAATCGCATCTCTGCATGTCTGGCAGACATATCAGTGTGGATGACGGATCACCACCTCAAGCTGAACCTCGGCAAGACGGAGCTGCTCTTCCTCCCGGGAAGGACTGCCCGTTCCATGATCTCGCCATCACGGTTGACAACTCCATTGTGTCCTCCTCCCAGAGCGCTAAGAACCTTGGCGTGATCCTGGACAACACCCTGTCGTTCTCAACTAACATCAAGGCGGTGGCCCGTTCCTGTAGGTTCATGCTCTACAACATCCGCAGAGTACGACCCTGCCTCACACAGGAAGCGGCGCAGGTCCTAATCCAGGCACTTGTCCTCTCCCGTCTGGATTACTGCAACTCGCTGTTGGCTGGGCTCCCTGCCTGTGCCATTAAACCCCTACAACTCATCCAGAACGCCGCAGCCCGTCTGGTGTTCAACCTTCCCAAGTTCTCTCACGTCACCCCGCTCCTCGGCACTCTCCACTGGCTTCCAGTTGAAGCTCGCATCCGCTACAAGACCATGGTGCTTGCCTACGGAGCTGTGAGGGGAACGGCACCTCAGTACCTCCAGGCTCTGATCAGGCCCTACACCCAAACAAGGGCACTGCGTTCATCCACCTCTGGCCTGCTCGCCTCCCTACCACTGAGGAAGTACAGTTCCCGCTCAGCCCAGTCAAAACTGTTCGCTGCTCTGGCTCCCCAATGGTGGAACACACTCCCTCACGACGCCAGGACAGCGGAGTCAATCACCACCTTCCGGAGACACCTGAAACCCCACCTCTTTAAGGAATACCTAGGATAGGATAAAGTAATCCTTCTCACCCCCCCCCCCTTAAAAGATTTAGATGCACTATTGTAAAGTGGCTGTTCGACTGGATGTCATAAGGTGAATGCACCAATTTGTAAGTCGCTCTGGATAAGAGCGTCTGCTAAATGACTTAAATGTAAAATGTAAATGTATCTAGAACACCTTTATTTACTGCAGTTAACAAGGCAGTGAATATTGCTACCTTATAGCCTAATGCTCAACCAGGAGAGCCAAGGAGAAGGATCTTGTGTGTTTCCCTCCCTCCTGACTACTGGCAGTTCGTCAAGTGAAGTTCAAGGCCATGTGTCTCATCAGCTGTAAGAAGCATAGACCATCCCCCTTGACCTGACTCACTACAGGCATAGGGAAATAGCATCACTCTATTGTCAACAATGATTTATCTACAGTATATGCTATCGGGTTGACACTGTGCTCACTGAAGGGGGAAGGTATAGGGGGTGTTTCTTGACATACATTTTCTTGCCAACCACCCACAGCGACAGCCTATCATTCTAAGTCAAGGGGGGATACCAATCCTCTGGGAGAAGGAGAGAAGGCTATACAGAACAAAAACAAAAGACAAAAATGCTTAAGAGCCATGCCTGGTTTTTAATCCCGAGGTGATAGGTACTTTGGGTCAAAGGTCACAGTGCAGGAAGTGCTGGAATTTTCTCAGTGGCGTTACGGAACTGGGCCTCTGTTTCAGAGGATGGATAAATGTCATCTGCGCTCAACCTCCCTATCACCTAACGGTATTGCAAAATCACTGCAACGTTGTGACAATGTTGCTCTTTGTTCATTATGAGGCAAGAGTTTTTCTGTGTTGGGACTGCTGTATTTTAAAGGTGATATTGTTGAATGTAATAATACTAAGTGCTCTGCAGTTTTACGCTGGAATTTGACAAGGGCATGAATGTATTATGTTACAGGTACTTTAGTTTTGTTTTGGCGATCATGAAGAGACAATGCGAGTGACACTTTTGGTTAGGATCACACTGGCTATTCAGCGGCACACAGAGGTGATGTTCTATTTCATCTCTATCTCTCTCATACAAGCATACTGTGTAAAACTGAAAATGTATAAATCCTATTTAATTCCGATTCTTTTCTGTATCGGTCTACGTTACATTTCAACTATATGGGCTACCATCTGTTTTGACCACACACACTGCGAAAGCAGGCATTCCTGTGGGCTGTCCTCTGATCAGTTCTGGCAGACGCTCTGATTCCAGAGTATTTCAGCAATGACATGCGGGCTGGGGAACACTTGTGACAGATATGAGGAAAATATGATCTCTATTTTAGATAACCAATATAGTGATGTTGAGTGCACAGAAAGGTTATGATACAGTTTTGTCATTTTCACTGTAAAAAGTCAATTTGAGCTGTCAGACTTGTTTCAACGTGTTTATTTGATATGTTGATGTGCATTGATAGACTACATAAGGTTTCCCAAGTGTACCATGCCATGTAGCCAAGATGTCATTGATGCATGCTAAATACACTAATTGTTCATAATCATTCTACCGCATATAGTGCATGTTTTCAGTAAGATAATTGTCAGCATCTAGCTAACAACGTGCTGCATTTCTAGGCAACAGTGGTTTAGTTTTTTACAAGGGATCAACACCCAACTACATTAATGGGACGTTGTGGGACATTCTTGCCATGCGCCGCTCCCTGTAACCCAGTGCGCAGAATCATCACACTCCGCTGTCAGCGCAAGACATACTGACGGTATGGCGGCAGGATACAGCAGGAAGGATGCTACTGTCGCCCGTGATGTGTCTTTCGCCAACAGAATGTGAATGGAATATCGACGGTAAAGGGAAAGGATACCGCAATAAAGGCCTGTCTCCGTGAACTCCGACATGGCCAGGCTCGCCGACTACTTCGTGGTGGTCGGTTACGACCTCGATAAGAGAGGTGAGTTTTGGGCTAGCTATTTTCTTAAGTGCTAGCTAGCTAATGCTGGCGTATTAGCCGCGGTTCAGCCCTGGTAAACATGGGGAGGCGGAGGAAAGGGAGGCGGGGACGGGCCGGGACAAAACGGCGTCCCACAGTTGTGGGGTGTCTTATCCGGCAGGGCACTGAACTACAAATCGCGGATGTCAAAGGCCTCTCGAGATTAGCCCGCCGTCTGGTGTCATTTCAAACCACGAGGAAAGAGTTCATTTGATTTTATGTCATGCATAATTTTCATAGCCATATCTAGCAAACTAATAACTTAAGTGAACTTGCAAGCTAATTAGCTTGGAAGAGGATACTTGTTAGCTTGCTAGCTAACGACATGTTTGGCGGCGTTGGTTAGAGTAGATTTCTAGCTAATATGGGTTTATTAAACCAACTTGTTATTTAACTAAAGCGAAACCATTTTCTGTCACCTCTCGCCAAGTTAACAGGAATTACCTAGTAAAGCAAACGTCACACAATCGTGTCGAGATTTTACATGATGAGGTCGAGATTATAAGGACTAACTGGTCATTCTGAGAAGCAAAGCAAATATTTGCTTGATAAAAGCGTACTATTCTTGTGAACAACTAACGAATGTTTTAGAAATGGAAGTATTGTTGTTTTCTGTCTGTTTTTGTTTGTGGACTAACCTAGATGGCTTTGCCCCTCCCCAAGCCACTTGAACCAGAGCGGCCCGAACCGAGCCCCGTAGATGCTCAGTTTTCATCCTGTTGTGTTTCGGACGCTGAGCGTTTGGGACCGTTATCTGACGCTCCCCCCGGTTTGTGCGGTGTCCTAGATCTGTGCGGTATAATGGCCTGTTCACCATGAAATATTAAAGCCGCCTTATCGGATGAATATATTCAGCTAGTTGGAAACTTGTAACGTCTTTTATTTATAGAATGGATTCTGTTTATGACTTATTTAGATGGAGCATGCAGAAACATCGTAGCATGACAAGTTCTCAGCGTCTAAAATCAAGCAAGAACTGGCTTGTGTACTTATTTCTTGGTTGGAAAGTTGAGGTTGGACAATCCATGTCTGTTTTGAAGGGGGACAATCCCTGCAAGGTTCAGCGGCAGGATGTTATAATGTGGACGTTGCACACTGCAGAATGTCTCTCCTTCCTGTATCTACCCTGCTGTTCTTGCTGCTGAATGCAGACTAGGCCTGTAAAGCATCTGGGAAGCAGACATTAAAAACCCCAAGCGTTGAGGCGATCAAGGAGAAACGAGGCCTCCGTACCCAATAAAAAAACAAGACTCAGGGATGATTTGTCTGAAGTTGAAACCCTTTTACAGCAGCCAAATGCATAATAAATACATGCATAGTAAATCACTTACTGCAACATATGCATCTGACATTTTATTCTTTAAAGTATGCATTTTACTTTTCAACAACACAAGCTTATTTTAGTCTTACCCCCTGTTCCTGAACACTGACTCCATACTTATTACCTAAAGTGGCTACCCACTCTTCTGTAATCAGATCGATACTACAATTTGATACTCTTTATTCTGTTAGGCTGATGCATTCTCCCAGGGGTAATGACATTGTCTTCTGATATCATTCCCACATGCCAGAGAGAGCTTGGTGATCCCTGACATTTTGACAGAGCTGCAGCCTGCCTGTCTTGCGATGTCCTGAATGCACAGGTGTGGAGGTGTTGCTTCATCTGTGTTTTGACTGGCGCACACACACACACATTTCTAGAGAAGATGCTTCCTGGGTGATTACATCATCAACATAACATTCAGTGATGAAGAAAAGCTTTTACCTGCAAACACCCATCCTTTAATTGTATGTGACTACGCTTAGAATTCGAGTCGACAGTGTACAATGTAAAGCATTCATCAGTTGAATTATTTGAAGAGGATATCCAGAGGAACAAAACCTCTCTGCACCCTGTGGGGCAGGTTTTGCTACTGTACTGTTTGCAGTCAATGTTGTGGTTGTAGGGCACGTCCCTGCCTTGATGACTACTGCCTACAGCTCCCATTCACACCCTCCATTAGTCACTAAGGTGTCAGGTTGCCTGATAATTGTGCTCAACCCAAACTCCCATCGATCAGATAGACTTCACATGGGGAGCCAAGATGGCCGGTCTGTGGCCAGGGTGTGGTCAGCCTGACTGGGGTTTCTTGTGTAGCTCTGTTTTGACTGCTGTCCCCTTTTGTGCTGAGAACACTGTGGCGAATCAAATGCTCCGTTCGCGGTGCTCCCGGCCCAAACAGGAAATAGGAGAGCGGACCCTTGGGAGACGTGTTTAGAGCGAGAATCCAGATTGTCCCTCTGTGTGTGTGTGTGTGTGTGTGTGTGTGTGTGTGTGTGTGTGTGTGTGTTCTCATGTGGGTGGGGAGTTGTCGTTAATTTTGTAGAAGCCAAGGGCCTCCTTTCATGATCAGCCGCAACACACACTGCTCTCCATTCTGACCCCTTCTTTTCTACCTCCTCCCAGGCAGCTGGAGGAGTGTTACTGTTTGTGTATGCAGAAGTGGGGAACTAGACAGAATGCACAGCAGTTGTTTTTCACCCAGGAGTGACAGCTCTGGCACTGTGAGAGAGCATGGACCAGAGCTCAGCACTGTGCCTCTGCTCCCTTTACAAGAGCTAGAGGTAAACAGATCTATATAGAGAAGCATGAAGAATGCCACCTACTGTAATGTTGTGTCCAATTCATTATAATACGAAATACCTATCAGCGATAGGTGAGCAGCATTCTTGTCATTGACAGCCAGGAGATTCACCCACTGGTTCTTTAGGTCAGGTGCATAGATATTAGAGGTCGACCGATTAATCGGAATGGCCGATTTATTAGGGCCGATTTCAAGTTTTCATAATCGGAAATCGGTATTTTTGGGCACCGATTTGCCATTTTAATAAAAAAATGGATACCTTTATTTAACTAGGCAAGTTAAGAACACATTCTTATTTTCAATGACGGCCTAGGAATGGTGGGTTAACTGCCTCGTTCAGGGGCAGAACAACAGATTTTCACATTGTCAGCTCGGGGGATCCAATCTTGCAACCTTACAGTTAACTAGTCCAACACAATAACTACCTGTCTCTCTCTCGTTGCACTCCACAAGGAGACTGCCTGTTATGCGAATGCAGTAAGCCGAGGTAAGTTGCTAGCTAGCATTAAACTTATCTTATAAAAAACAGTCAATCATAATCACTAGTTAACTACACATGGTTGATGATATTACTAGATATTATCTAGCGTGTCCTGCGTTGCATATAATCTGACTGAGCATATAAGTATCTAAGTATCTGACTGAGCTGTGGTAGGCAGAAGCAGGCGCGTAAACATGAATTCAAACAGCACTTTTGTGCGTTTTGCCAGCAGCTCTTCGTTGTGCGTCAAGCTTTGCGCTGTTTATGACTTCAAGCCTATCAACTCCCGAGATGAGGTTGGTGTAACCGAAGTGAAATGGCCAGCTAGTTAGCGCGCGCTAATAGCGTTTCAAACGTCACTCACTCTGAGCCTTCTAGTAGTTGTTCCCTTTGCTCTGCATGGGTAACGCTGCTTCGATGGTGGCTGTTGTCGTTGTGTTGCTGGTTTGAGCCCAGGGAGGAGCGAGGAGAGGGACGAAAGCTATACTGTTACACTGGCAATACTAAAGTGCCTATAAGAACATCCAATAGTCAAAGGTTAATGAAATACAAATGGTATAGAGGGAAATAGTCCTATAATTCCTATAACTACAACCTAAAAATTCTTACCTGGTAATATTGAAGACTCATGTTAAAAGGAACCACCAGCTTTCATATGTTCTCATGTTCTGAGCAAGGAACTGAAACATTAGCTTTCTTACATAGCACATATTGCACTTTTACTTTCTTCTCCAACACTTTGTTTTTGCATTATTTAAACCAAATTGAACATGTTTCATTATTTACTTGGGCTAAATTGATTTTATTGATGTATTATATTAAGTTAAAATAAGTGTTCATTCAGTATTGTTGTAATTGTCATTATTACAAATAAATAAATAAAAATCAGCCGATTTGAATCTGTATCGGCCCTTTTGGTCCTCCAATAATCGGTATCGGTATCAGCGTTGAAAAATCATAATCGGTCAACCTCCAATAGATATGCCTACGTTTTTCTGGACAATTTGAATCAGCTTTACATTTGGAGAGTACCGGAGTGAGACTGAAACACCACAACAACCAATGCAGCGGAAAAGGACACGAGCGAGGGAGAAGGCAAGAGCTTGCCAGCACTCCTCTCTTCTCGATCTGTGGGCTACCACTTCCTCCCTGGTTCCAGAGCAGGCCAGGCTGCAGCCACTCAGGACCTCCAGAAATAGACCTCACAATCTGTCTTTCATAGGGGACGGGGGTGCTGCTGGAAGGGGGACAGAGCTGTGAGTGTGGTGTGTGTGTGTCGGAATGTTTCTACCATGGGACTCGTCATGCCATGGTAACGTTACCGTCTCCCTGTCTGTTAGGCTGTAAACAGACACTGCTTGTCTCCGTGTGGAGCTACACTGAATACTGGCTGGTCTGGTCTCAGGGCTTGCGCCGGGTACTTCTCTCCCTGCAGACATGATGTGACTCTGTTCCCTGCTCTGACCTGGATGTAAGCCTACTGCTCTTATAGTGAGGGACTTTTGTTTATGTCCCTGCCCCAGCCCAGGGCTGTGTGTGCGTGTGGCTATTTCATTGCCGTCTGTCTGCTGTAATGAATGCTCCTTATTCAGGAGGCAGACGAGTGCCCCAGGGCCCTGCAGCCTGCCCCCAGTGACCCACTTCCAGAAGCTAGTGATGGGGATAAAAATTGATACAGTTACATATCGGGATATTATTTGACGATGCATCTTATTGTTTTGCAAATATCATTTTTGTGGTAGTAGGCTCCAATACTTAAGTATTTTTCCTTCATGGCTTGTACTCAATCTTCATTTTAATTAGGGAGCCAATCATGGGAATCGCAATACATATTGTATTGGCACCTAAATATCGTGATAATATTCTATCGTGAGGTCCCTGGCAATTCCCAGCCCTGCTTTGCTTTGATGGTCTTCCATGGAATTTCGAGAATTTATCCCCCTCACCCTTTTCCTCCTGCTGTTACCCCCTCAGGGCAGGACTGGGGCAATCCTGTTCCCAGTCAGCCTGGGATTAGAGGAGTAATTGTTCCAATCCCCCCCCCAGGGTATATCAGCGGTGGGACTAGATTATCTATGATCAAGACCACCTCCCCTTCATCATCGCCATCAAAGAAAGGAATTATAATCTAGTGTCCCACTGTGTTTCGCCTAATTCCGCACACATCATCTGATTGGTTGAAAGGGACAGGAAGCAATACTGATTGGTCCTGGGCCGGAAAAAGTTGATCCTGATTGGATGGTTATTTATCTCTGGTGAATGGAAGTTTTAAAAATGCATATACAGTGCCTTGCGAAAGTATTCGGCCCCCTTGAACTTTGCGACCTTTTGCCACATTTCAGGCTTCAAACATAAAGATATAAAACTGTATTTTTTTGAAGAATCAACAACAAGTGGGACACAATCATGAAGTGGAACGACATTTATTGGATATTTCAAACTTTTTTAACATATCAAAAACTAAAAAATTGGGCGTGCAAAATTATTCAGCCCCTTTACTTTCAGTGCAGCAAACTCTCAAGAAGTTCAGTGAGGATCTCTGAATGATCCAATGTTGACCTAAATGACTAATGATGATAAATACAATCCACCTGTGTGTAATCAAGTCTCCGTATAAATGCACCTGCACTGTGATAGTCTCAGAGGTCCGTTAAAAGCGCAGAGAGCATCATGAAGAACAAGGAACACACCAGGCAGGTCCGAGATACTGTTGTGAAGAAGTTTAAAGCCGGATTTGGATACAAAAAGATTTCCCAAGCTTTAAACATCCCAAGGAGCACTGTGCAAGCAATAATATTGAAATGGAAGGAGTATCAGACCACTGCAAATCTACCAAGACCTGGCCGTCCCTCTAACTTTCAGCTCATACAAGGAGAAGACTGATCAGAGATGCAGCCAAGAGGCCCATGATCACTCTGGATGAACTGCAGAGATCTACAGCTGAGGTGGGAGACTGTCCATAGGACAACAATCAGTCGTATATTGCACAAATCTGGTCTTTATGGAAGAGTGGCAAGAAGAAAGCCATTTCTTAAAGATATCCATAAAAAGTGTTGTTTAAAGTTTGCCACAAGCCACCTGGGAGACACACCAAACATGTGGAAGGTGCTCTGGTCAGATGAAACCAAAATTGAACGTTTTGGCAATAATGCAAAACGTTATGTTTGGCGTAAAAGCAACACAGCTCATCACCCTGAACACACCATCCCCACTGTCAAACATGGTGGTGGCAGCATCATGGTTTGGGCCTGCTTTTCTTCAGCAGGGACAGGGAAGATGGTTAAAATTGATGGGAAGATGGATGGAGCCAAATACAGGACCATTCTGGAAGAACCTGATGGAGTCTGCAAAATACCTGAGACTGGGACGGAGATTTTGTCTTCAATGATCCAAAACATAAAGCAAAATGTACAATGGAATGGTTTAAAAATAAACATATCCATGTGTTAGAATGGCCAAGTCAAAGTCCAGACCTGAATCCAATCGAGAATCTGTGGAAAGAACTGAAAACTGCTGTTCAAAAATGCTCTCCATCCAACCTCACTGAGCTTAAGCTGTTTTGCAAGGAGGAATGGGAAAAAAATTCAGTCTCGATGTGCATAACTGATAGACACCCCAAGCGACTTACAGCTGTAATCACAGCAAAAGGTGGCGCTACAAAGTATTAACTTTAAGGGGGCTGAATAATTTTGCACGCCCAATTTTTCAGTTTTTGATTTGTTAAAGTTTGAAATATCCAATAAATGTTTTTCCACTTCATGATTGTGTCCCACTTGTTGTTGATTCTTCACAAAAAAAATACAGTTTTATATCTTTATGTTTGAAGCCTGAAATGTGGCAAAAGGTCGCAAAGTTCAAGGGGGCCAAGGCACTGAATACTTTATGTATATGTGTAGGCACTGTATATATGTGTGTGTGTGTGTATATATATATATATTTAAACAGTTGTCAACCCCACTCCCTCTCCCAGGGAAAGCTGTTTGATATCTGTGTTCCAGATTATTACTGTGTGTTGTTCACCCCACCCACCTGGTTGTTTTTTGTATGCACCTGTCCTTGTAGGTCACTCCAGATAAGATTGTTTGTTAATATGCAAATGTCTGTGTTTCTCAAAGTGTGGCTCTTTTCTCTGTGTCTCTGTACCTGTCTGTCTACTAGGCAGCGTTTTCTATTAGCACCGGCCGGCGGCTAATCAGCCGGTTACAGACGCATTTTCAGCCACCTACTTTTTCCACTTCATTGTCAGTGTCCCCAGACTTTCTTGAAAAACACATTGCTACTCTTCTGGCACCTAATGACCGATCTGCACCAAACTTGATATGTGGCATCTATGGACAAAGGTCTCTCGAGAGACCTTTGTCTCTAAGGTGTCTTGCCTTAGAGATTCATTATTTACCAAATTACAATGATTGCCCCAAAGTGGGCCGCTGCATCATTCGTGGGGGACGACCTGTTCGCTGTTGCCTTTGTATTAGTAGGCTACTTTTCATTTAAGTTTCAATTGGCTAGTCCATCAAGCCATCTGCTAGAATGAAAGATAATCATCTTCTAGTGATCTCTTGATAGGATAGGTGCCTGTCAGTCACAAAGCGGGCTATGACAGGGAAATGCAGTCTTTTCTCTCTCACCTCCCGGTACAATTTGTGTGCATTGTTTGGTTGTAGTCACATTTTTTTCACACAGGGGAGGGAGAGCGCATGATGCTCGTGAATTTGCACATCCCCATGTAATGTAAGTGGTAACGATGAGTCAAAACCCAATTAGCCAAATTATTGTTTTCTGGCACATTAATTATCGATCACGTTTCACATAGCCAGCTATGCGGAGTCTGAATCTAATTTTATTTGTCACATGCGCCGAATACAATAGGTATCAGCTAATGTTTACTTAAGAGCCCTTTCCCAACAATGCAGAGTTAAAAAGAACAATTAGCTAAATAAAAAAAAGGAAATTGTAACACAATGTAATCACAATAACGAGACTATGTGCAAGGGTACCAGGTAGCTGATGTAATATGTACATGTAGGTAGGGGTAAAAGGGACTAGGCAATCAGGCCACATAATAAACTGAGTAGCAGCGTGTGTGTGTAGTCCAGTGAGTGTGCTTAGAGCCAGTGCAAGAGGGTCGGTGCAGAAAAAAGGGGGTCAATGCAAATAGTCGAGGTAGCCATTTGATGAACTGTTCAGCAGTCTTATGGCTTGGGGGTAGAAGCAGTTCAGGAGCCTTTTGGTCCTAGACAGTCTGACTTGGGTGGCTGGAGTCTGACAATTTTTAGGGCCTTCCTCTGATACTGCCTGTAATAGAATTCCGGTGTTAAATCGTAATTTAACCACATGTATTGAACAATTTATTTTGCCCAAGTTTATGCCCAACTTTATCATAAGACATGAACAGAATTCATCAGTGATTTGTATTTCCTGCAACCTTTTGAAGGGGCAAGGAGAATGCCACTGTCTGTGTATGGGTGTGTACCACTTTCTGTAGCTGTTGTCTTCTTGCAGATGGAAAGGCTTTCCCAAAAAACATTCTCAATTAAATGTTAACTAAAAAGTAGGCTATGGCTTAACTGTCAAAATATCATGAATATTTTCATCAATCCGGTGGGTATTTGGTTTGCAAACTCTACCGTCCAATGTGTGTTACAAAAACGTAGCTGAACAGCCTCTTGCTAGGTGCACAATTGAATTTAAGTGTAATTACACCTAAAAATCTACATTTCTCAGATTTTTCACAGACCTCAAGTCTCCTGTTGGATTTGCATCACATTCTGTGGTTTTTCTATTAGTGTGATTTTGGTAGGCATCCTACAGCGATTAAAAAAACAACTAAAAAACCCAACTATTTTACTGTTGAAAAGCGATACCCCAATTCTAAATATAGTAATGTACACACAGTGAAGGGTAAAATAATGTTTTGAGCAAAAGTTCATGGAGTAGGGCATTCAAGGAGTTGGTCTAATGGAAGTTGTGATGTCATCAGCCTCCTGCCTTGATTGTGGAACAGTATAGGAACAAAAGAGGAAAGGCCCACCTCCACCACTTGTGCTATGTCATAACTTACCTGGACCACCTATTGAGATGTGCCTTTTTAAGTGAATCTGGTGTTTAAATGAGACTGAAGTGACATTGGCTTGAATCTAATCAAATCAAACTTTATTTGTCACGTGCCGAATACAACAAGTGTAGACTACTGTGAAATGCTTACTTACAAGCCCTTAACCCACAGTGCAGTTCAAGAAGAGTTAAGAAAATATTTACCAAGTAGACTAAAATAAAAAGTAACACGATAAGAACAACAATAACGATGCTATATACAGGGGGGTACCGGTACAGGTTAGTTGAGGTAATTTGTACATGTAGGTGGGGGTGAAGTGAATACGCATAGATAACAAACAGCGAGTAGCAGCAGTGTACAGAAGGGAGGGTGTGTCAATGTAAATTGTCCGGTGTCAATTTTACTAATTGTTCAGCAGTCTAGTGGCTTGAGTGTAGACTTGGTGCTTCGGTACCACTTGTTGTGCGGTAGCAGAGGAAACAGTCTATGACTTGCGTGACTGGAGTCTCTGACAATTTTATGGACTTTCCTCTGACACCGCCTATTATATATGTCCTGGATGGCAGGAAGCTTGGCCCCAGTGATGTACTGGGCCGTTTGCACTACCCTCTGTAGTGCCTTAGTCAGATGCAGAGCAGTTGCCATACCAGGCGGTGATGCAACCAGTCATATGTTCTCGATGGTGCAGTTGTAGAACCTTTAGAGGATCTTGGGACCCATGCCAAATCTTTTCATCTAGATTGTGCCTTTTAGATTTTCGAGACAATTGACTACTAAACAAATAGTCTTTCACTTCTCTCATTGACTTCCCAAATCCCGGCTGGTCTGCTTGGTCTGTTTCGCGTTGTTGCGCCTCTGGGTTTAGAAGCTCGATGGCTATATCATCCACTGCCTTTTTCCTGTGTTGGCCAGCTGAAGAGCAAATGTAACAGCGTGACGTTTTGACACCTTGGAGATAGACTCCTAAGTTTTGGGTGTGATGGATGGTGTGGGGTTAGGATGATACTTTTAGATGGGATAGCTACTAGGATGGCCATGGGAGGTAGACACTAGTACCTGGGGAGCTGGTTAAGGGGAAGACGGGCATAGGGGAAGCGATAGTGATGGAGGAAAAAATCGATAGTTACATATCGCAATATTGTTATGGATGCCATATTGTGCCCTTGGTCACCACAAACGACTTCATTGTAGATCTTAATACAATAGAATTGTGAGAATTGCAATCCATATCGTATTGGCACCTATTTAGTGATAATATCGTATCGTGAAGTCCCTGGCAATTCCCAGCCCTAGTGAGTGAATCTACTATTCCCTCAGTTTACTTGCTCTAAGTGAAGTGTAGGGAGAGGGTTTTGATAAGTTTGATTGCTGTAAATCTATTGTTTTAATTTCCTGAGCTACCCACCCCTGTCCCACTCAGAGGAGATCATTTGGAGACTACTGCATGGTCAGTAAGCCATAGGCCTTGTGTCTGTTGTGGTCCATCTCCATGGTCAACGCCCTGTGTAACAGCTCTCCTCATAGTCTCTCTGTTAAACAAGACCGCACCAACAAATATTCAAATGTATTAAACTTCAAAGAGATTGAACAACCCTCTCGTCACTTTTTCAAAATACCTCTGTATAGGGTTTCTATGTACGGTATACCGCCCTAGCCTAGTTGATGATCCCTGCTCTAGAAGTCATTGACCACTACAGGCCTCAAAATTGTAGGCTATTCTATTAGCATAGCATTGTGCTAACACTCTGAAGAGTGCCACTGATTAAAGTTGGAGATATTTGGATCCTTTCCCCCTAGTCTGTCTACATACAGCTGTGATGTGAATGTGATAGGTGACAAACTACTAAACTAGAGTTGCCAACATAAGACTGTGTGCTACCCGGCCAAGAGTGTGAGTAGTGCAATGTGTGTGTGTGTGTCATGCTCCACAAGGAATGTGACGCTTATGAACTGTTGTAAGATCAGTTCTACTTGACCCCTTAACCTGACCCCGTCCAAGATAAGTTAAAGCCAAAACACTCTTTCTAGACCAGCGCTCTAAGGGATTTGAGACAGGGTGGGCAGATACTGTAGGCTGCTGTATATGCATACCAGTAATGTAGAAAAGACAGGGGCTCAAATGGAGAAGTCTGATACAGAACAGGCACTTAGCTGTCAGACTTTTTTTCTAATATCAAACTAATTTCACAGTGCTAAGATTCACTGGAAAGTGTGTGTGTGTGTGTGTGTGTGTGTGTGTAGTCGAACATATTTGGAAGCGAATAGTGACCTTGACTGTTTTGCTGCAAAACAAAAAGGGAAATGTTAAAGCGAAGACTTGTTGGTCACATCTCTCTTGTCTGAATGGTACCATATTCTCTATGTAGTGCTTTTTGACCAGGACGTGCATTTCGGGTAGCCTACATAGGGTGCCATTTGGGACACAGCCTCTCTCTCAGAATTTAGTATTTCCTCTCCTTGAAAGCCTGCATTTTTGGTTGGGGGGGGTAAGTTTAGCAGGAAGGATGTGAGTTAGAGGTTATTTATTTATTTTTTGCACAGAGAAAATGACCCTCGCGGTCACCATGGCGACGGTCATCATGGCAATGGCTGTTTCCCCCTTCTGGTCTGTCTGCAAGCCAGTGTTGGTTGCTACTGGAGATCACTTTAAATGGATTGGGTTTATCTTTGCATGGTGAAGTTTTTCCCCTGGTGTCTTCTATTTCCAAATTCAGAAAATGACAAAATTTAGAGATATTTGGATCCTATTGATTTATTTATTGCCATACTCTCCAGTGACCAGTCACATTGTGCATCCCACCCAATGTCTGAACCAAGTAGAGGCCTGGGTCTGGGCCTGCACTGCTGCTTTTAATCAGAGAGAGTGACTCACCCGCACTCTCATTCATATTACACCGCTGGCTGGCTGGCTCACATGTTAAAGAGAGAGGACTGTGTCAGAGTGGGTGTGGTGATGGGCCTGAAAATGATATAATTTTGCGTTATGCGTGTTGACTAGGTTTATGGCCTGTATACTGTGTGCGAGGGAGAAAGAGTGCGTTGTGCATCGGGCCTGTAATGGATCCACTTTTCCGGCCATGTGTGGTTTGGCCTCAGGAGCCTGAAAAATGCAGAGCTGCACAGTGCAGTAACCATGGCACGCTAACCTGGTTGGTGTCCTGACGTCTTTTTTTTAATCAGGTAGAAACATACTTGATCATGTTGGAACTATGAAGATTAGATCAAGATAATGATCTATGTGCTAAGGATAAGTGATGTAATGTGATGGCAGGTCCCAGAGCAGCTCCCCTCGTCACCATGCAGACACACACACCGTCTGGTAATTTATCCTGTGAGTTGCAGTAACCATGGTAACCAGCTGTCACGTTATGGTGGTTTAGAGACGAAAGCGAGAAGCTGTGGTTGTGGTCTGTTCTGATGCCAAGAACACAACACACACACAGGGCTGTTATCAGCCTGCATTCAAATCTAATTGGTCACACACATTTTGTAGATGTTATTGTGGGTGTAGCGAAATGGTTATGTTCCTAGCTCCTATGGTGCAGTAATACCCTTGACTGTCCATCCAAGACCATATGATAATTTTCAGTCTACAGCCAGTCACTATTCCAACTGCCTATCCTCCAAGATGGGCTTCCGAGTGGCGCAGCAGTCTAAGGCACTGCATCTCAGGTTTGACTCCAGGCTGTATCACAACCGGCCGTGATTCGGAGTACCATAGGGCGGCCCACAATTGGCTGGGTTTGGCCTAGAGGTCGACTGATTATGATTTTTCAACGCCGATACCGATTATTGGGGGACAAAAAAGCCGATACTGATTAATTGGCCGATTTTTAAAATGTATATATACACACATTTTTAAAAGAATGACAATTGCAACAATACTGAATGAACAATGAACACTTTTATTTTAACTTAATATAATACATATGGGCTTTTGGATGGGTGTTTTTAAGGTGATTCCACAGGTTGGCGGTATTTTTTGATTTAGCTGTTGCTGACACCATGCTTACATCTTTATCACAAATAAGACGCTTTGGTTTCCCTGGTGCCAATTCCATGTCATTGTCCTACACTGCTTTTCTCTGCCATCTGTAAAACACACAAACAGCTCTTAAGTGACAATGATACTGAAGAGTCTGCTTAGGAGACAAATACTCTCAACTGTTTGAATAAAAATAGAGTTTAAGTTACCTGTGATGAATATATGCAGGAAATCCTATTTTAATAATGGACATGGTAAGAATTGACTACCAAAGTGTGAGTCATAATTCCCATGACACCTTCTAGCAAAATCTGAACAGCGGTTCCTTCATTCATTTATCGCATAGAATATTTTTTAGATTCACTTAAAATAAGGTCTGTGTTTCGTGTAGGCTTGCCTTTTTTATAACTGTGTAGATATCCATAGGACAACGTAACTGGTCAATATTGGCTAAATATAAGCGGAGATCATTTTTTTGTAGAGTGGATTTATGAAAATTACGTTACCTTATTCTAGTGAGATTTACATGGGTATCAAAATGCCGAGGTGGTTTAAGCACGAAACACAGACCTTATTTGAAGTAGATCAAGACATTCTCTATGGAAGACATGAACAGAGGTGGATTAAGCACGAAACACAGACCTTATTGGAAGTAGATCAAGACATCCTCTATGGAAGACATGAACAGAGGTGGATTAAGCACGAAACACAGACCTTATTGGAAGTAGATCAAGACATCCTCTATGGAAGACATGAACAGAGGTGGATTAAGCACGAAACACAGACCTTATTGGAAGTAGATCAAGACATCCTCTATGGAAGACATGAACAGAGGTGGATTAAGCACGAAACACAGACCTTATTGGAAGTAGATCAAGACATCCTCTATGGAAGACATGAACGGTAAAATAACGAAGGAACCCCTTTCAAGTTCAGCAGCAAGTTATTAAAGGAATTATAACGCGTCAACTATTTCTCTAAACCATATACCTTTAACTATTACGAGCCTGCTGCTGTCTACCACCGCTCAGTCAGACTGCTCTATCAAATATCAAATCATAGACTTAACTATAATAAACACACAAATACGAGCCTTAAGTCAAATCTGGAAACTATCACCTCGAAAACAAAACATTTATTCTGTTCCGTATTTTATCTAACGGGTGGCATCCATGAGTGTAAATATTCCTGTTACATTGCACAACCTTCAATGTTATGACATAATTACGTAAAGTTCGGGCAAATAAGTTCGCAAAGAGCCAGGAAGCAGGACCGAGTTTGGGGAAACTCTGATCTAAGGCCCCCCATCTCAGCAAGTTGTCAGCATAGAGGGCGGCAGGGTAGCCTAATGGTTAGAGTGTTGGACTAGTAACCGGAAGGCTACAAGTTCAAATCCCCGAGCTGACATGGTACAAATCTGTCGTTCTGCCCCTGAACAGGCAGTTAACCTAGGCCGTCATTGAAAATAATCATTTGTTCTTAACTGACTTGCCTAGTTAAATAAAGGTTATATATATATATATATATAGGACCCCTCCCCAACTTCAACTCTGACCCTGCGTCACCGGTTTCTTACCTCTCACCTTTCTCCACCTACAGTGGGGAGAACAAGTATTTGATACACTGCTGATTTTGCAGGTTTTCCTACTTACAAAGCATGTAGAGGTCATTAATTTTTATCATAGGTACACTTCAACTGTGAGAGACCGACTCTAAAACAAAAATCCAGAAAATCACATTGTATGATTTTTAAGTAATTTGCACCCGGTCAACACCTAACATCCGCTAACTTTCTCACCTTGTGACAATTGACCAAAATAAGCATCACCTGCTCATAGTTTCACTCCACCTCCACCGTGTCACACTTAGTGTGTCACTGGGCCTCTCGCAGGGGGGGACCTACTGATCAATGGCCTGCAAACCTCACTCATGCAAATACCTGTGTTTAAAAGTTAACCAGGTATAGGCCTAACTTTAATTTTGACATGCCGCTGTTAACTGCCTCTCCAGAACCTGAAGGATCTAGAGAAGGTCTGTATGGAGGAGTGGGCCAAAATCCCTGCTGCAGTGTGTGCAAACCTGGTCAAGAACTACAGGAAACATATGATCTCTAATTGCAAACAAAGGTTTCTGTACCAATTAATTACTTAAAAATCATACAATGTGATTTTCTGGATTTTTGTTTTAGATTCCGTCTCTCAGTTGAAGTGTACCTATGATAAAAAATTACAGACCTCTACATGCTTTGTAA
Organism: Oncorhynchus keta; assembly: GCF_023373465.1. Classification (NCBI taxonomy): domain Eukaryota; kingdom Metazoa; phylum Chordata; class Actinopteri; order Salmoniformes; family Salmonidae; genus Oncorhynchus; species Oncorhynchus keta. The sequence continues at coordinate 17,808,467 of NC_068453.1, forward strand.
GTAGGAAAACCTGCAAAATCGGCAGTGTATCAAATACTTGTTCTCCCCACTATCTACCCCACTCCCTTCCTCGCTTTCCCCACCTCCAGTAGTTTTTACCCAACAGCATGTCCTGCTGATAGTAGTGTGTCTGACATTCCCTCACGCTGCCCGGCTCAGTTCACATTCCAGTCACGCTCCAGTCTGAATGCTCTGCAAGGAAACCCTTCTCTTACATCAGACTCTGTTACTTCGTCACCCAGGAGACAACTATAGTGTAGTCTACCTAACTGTCCAGGTTGGCCCAGACTCACTCTGCTGAGGTTTCACTGTTGATAAGCTCCCATAGTTGTGCCTGAGCCAAGACAATCAGGGTCTCTCACCGTATCTAATTTAGGCCCAAGAGCCCAGTTTTGAGAGTTCCCGCCTGTAACTGACCTGATTAAATGAATCAACTGGGCTTTTATGATTAGTGGAATCAGGTGTGTCAGTGCAATGCTGGAACAAAATCCTGCACAGTCCCTGTGGGTCTCCTGGAGTTAGGACCATGATTGAGAACTCTGGTTACTATGGTCTCTATAAGGGTGAGGTCTAAAGAACTTAGAACTATGGTCAGGGCTGCTACCAACACGTCAGTTGTCTAGTGGCTACTTCTACCTGATGCTAGGGGAAGCACTAGAATACTGTCTAGTGGCTACTTCTACCTTGTGATGCTAGGGGAAGCACTACAATACTGTCTAGTGGCTACTTCTACCTTGTGATGCTAGGGGAAGAACTACAGTACTGTCTAGTGGCTACTTCTACCTTGTGACGCTAGGGGAAGCACTACAGTACTGTCTAGTGGCTACTTCTACCTTGTGATGCTAGGGGAAGTACTACAGTACTGTCTAGTGGCTACTTCTACCTTGTGATGCTAGGGGAAGCACTACAATACTGTCTAGTGGCTACTTCTACCTTGTGATGCTAGGGGAAGCACTACAATACTGTCTAGTTGGCTACTTCTACCTTGTGATGCTAGGGGAAGCACTACAATACTGTCTAGTGGCTACTTCTACCTTGTGATGCTAGGGGAAGCACTACAATACTGTGTGAGACATTTCCTCTTCTCTGGAAGAGCAGAACCACCCGGTCAACACCTAACATAAGCTAACTTTCTCACCTTGTGACAATTGACTAAAATAAGCATCACCTGCTCATAGTTTCACTTCACCTCCACCGTGTCACACTTAGTGTGTCACTGGGCCTCTCGCAGGGGGGGACCTACTGATCAATGGCCTGCAAACCTCACTCATGCAAATACCTGTGTGTTAAAAGTTCACCAGGTATAGGCCTAACTTTAATTTTGACATGCCCCTGCTAACTGCCTCTCTAGAACTGTATCTATGATTCATATCATATCATAATATTTTTGTTTTTGTTTGCAGGTAACACCCTCTACTGTAAATGTTGATAGTACCTCCAGGGCCTGAGGCCTAGGGCCTGTTCTTTTCCCATCAAACATACTCTAAATGGCTCAACTTTCACCTACAGGGAGAATTAACTAAGGATTATGCAAGGGCTCCAGCTTGTGCCAACGCTCACCAAAAATGTAGGTTTTGAGAATAACAGTTGCAAAATCATAGGTGAATGCCAAAACCAATAGCAACAGCCACTGTAAAGGGGGTAATCTGCAGTTGCTGCATCCATTTTTTGATTAATAAATGAATGATATATTATGTCCCATTGATTATTGAAGAATTTAACTTATAAAAGCCTCATAAGCTAAGTTAAACTGTTGTTCCCGATCAGAACCCCAAATATAAGCTTGTTTTATGCCAATGTTTGTAAACAAAGTAAAACACTATATAGCATCAACATGGTTGTAACTATAATTTTGATATCACAGATGGTCAGTCCTTGCATCCGTTTCTCTGTCTATGAATTTGAGAGCGGTTGCAGTCCTTCAGCCCCATGCCGCAACTTTTACCAGAACATTTTGTTTCAACTGCTGATTGTCACTAAGGCAAACAGTAATGTTTAATCATTTATCTGACCATGTCATTGAGTCTGTTTGACCTGTATAGTGACTGGATGCCAACCCAGTGCCCATTCGGTCTTGCCCGTCCTGATGCCAGCTGGTCATACGGTTGCTGGGTGCATTCCCCATAGCCATGGGGTGTGCCAGCCAGAGCGGACCGGTGGGTCATGGGTTGCTCTAGTACCCGGTGTCACCCTGTGCTGGCCAAGCCTGGTACACCTCTGTAGCACAGACCTTTCTAAGGACCAGGTCCCTTTGAATGTTTTAAACTTGCAGACAGTTGCCTGCCTATTCTGTTTCCTGGTTATGTACGTTGCACAGAATTATGGTGTGCTGTTTGTCTGCCATTTGTTCGCTTGCTGACTACACTGTGTTTCAGGGACCACCCATCTGGGCACCTGACTGCCGCCATTTTTGTTAATATCTACACTCTTTCTATTCTGGTTGGAGCCAGTTTACACTGTTCTGTGAAGGGAATAGTACACAGCGTTGTACGAGATCTTCATTTTCTTGGCAATTTCTCATGGGAATAGCCTTCATTTCTCAGAACAAGAATAGACTGATGAGTTTCAGAGGAAACATTCTTTGTTTCTGGCCATTTTGAGCCTGTAATCGAACCCACAAATGCTGATGCTCCAGATACACAATTAGTCTAAAGAAGGCCAGTTGTATTGCTTCTTTAATCAGAACAACAGTATTCAGCTGTGTTAACATAATTGCCAAAGGGGTTTCTAATGATCAATTAGCCTTTTTAAAATGATAAACTTTGATTAGCTAACACAATGTGCCACTGGAACACAGGAGTGGTGGTTGCTGATAATGGGTCTCTGTACGCCTATGTAGATATTCCATTAAAAATCAGCCGTTTTCAGCTACAATAGTCATTTACAACATTAACAATGTCCACACTGTATTTCTGATCAATTTGATGTTATTTTATTATTTATTTTAATGGACAAAAAATGTGCTTTTCTTTCAAGGACATTTTTAAGTGACCCCAAACTTTTGAATGTTCGTTTATATTGTCATGGTAATCTTCATTACATTGCAGGCTTCTAGGCTTTGTTGCCCAGTACACAGAGACTATTGTTATGACAACCATGTTTATTTGAGCAGTGGTTTGTTTTTGTTGTTCTAGTATTCTAGTGCTTTCCCTTGTTTTCCAGTGGGTGTGTGCATACATGCTCTTCCATGATTCTCTATGCAATACTAAAGTGAAAAGGCCTGTTTTTTAAAATATATTTTTATTTATTATTATTATTTTTTTGTGTAGAAGTGAAGGAGCCAGTGACTTGACTGTTGTAAAGTGTTTAAAAGCGGTGATATCCAACAGAGACAGAACCAGCAGCAGAGAGGAGATCCATTAGCAATACCTCTGAAACACTATAAGCATCCCTTAAACGCCCTTGTGTGTGTTGTCCTCCATGCCATGTATTAAAGGAAATCCTAAGAGCCTGTTCTGTTTTGCTGACTCGGCAACCTAAATATCTTGGAAATCAAGAATCCTGGAATGGATCCTGGGAATATTGGAACCGGAATGAGACTTGAGTATTCCCCCATCAATACTCAGGGAGTCAAGGAAAGTCAGCTTGAGTATCCCTTCCAGATGACTGACTGAGCACACAGCCGCTGACAATTCATCGCATTGGTCTGAGCTCTCCTCTGTTTGTTTGGAGTCTCTGATAGTCTGAGGGAGAGTGGGGATAGTCTGAGGGAGAGTGGGGGAGGGAAAGCAGAAGATGGAGGGTATGATGGAAAGGAGGAGGAGAGACACTGGGAGGGATGGGTAGGATGACTCTGGTGTAGGAATGTGTGCTACTGACTAACAGTGCATTTTCCACCAGACACTGTGTTGGCAGGAGAATTTTGGGGAGCCCCAGTCATTTTAAATTGTGAACATATAGTCAGCTTAACAATATGCAAACAATGTGTGAGTTTAGCTATTCTCTGCTTCAGATGTACAATGACAAGGGCGCATTGCACATGCCCATAATGCCACTAATGCCATCATACTGTGGGCCTATGGCTGACAGCCCTGACAGACTATTAAGTTGCTATCACAGGAGGTTGGTGGCACCTTATTGGAGAGGACGGTCTCGTGGTAATGCCTGTACCGGAATAGGTGGAATGTTATTAATTACATCAAACGCATAGTTTGCAGGTGTTTGCCATTCCATTTGCTCCATTCTCCCCTCAGCAGCATGTTGTAACTCCCCCTCTAGGGGAAATGACTGTCCTCCCCTAAAATGACCAGCCCTATCTAACTAGCTAGTAGACTACTCTCTCCCTTTCTGACAGCTGGAGAGGCAAATCTGTTCACCCTCCTCCATGCCTGTTATCTACACATGCATTTGGAGCATGTGTTTTTTTTTATTTACTATGATAAATACATCAAGATAACAAGCTAAAATGAAGTTAGCTAGCCGATGATACTTATCTTAGCCATACTGCATGTCAGGTTGGCTAGCTAGCTAGCACCTCAGTAGCCTAAACACAGGGGCCTGCTGTAGCCAGCTAGCTACTAAGTGACATTCTGCTAGCAGCCTGAAAAGCGCTTAAAAAAACACATTGCACAGAATTATGGTGTGCTGTTTGTCTGCTATTTGTTTGCTTGCTGACTACACTGTGTTTTAGGGACCACCCATCTGGGCTTCTGACTGCCGCCGTTTTTGTCCGTTTTGCAAATTACAGCCTTAACTTTGTTCAGAGGTGCTAAGTACTCTCAGCCGGCAAACCCTAGCGTTGTGTCCGTGCCTTAATTAAGGCAGACTCCTTCCCTCAGCTCTGCTTGGTAATATCACCTTTACCAGATGCAGGATGTCCTGCAGCCTGGCTTTGTACTCAGTGCCATAAACCAGCACTCTTATCTCCACTATATAGCCAATTAGCGTTAGCCATTAACGTTACTCATTGTGTATTTATTCAGTGTTTATTCAGTGTTTTTTAATGGGGGTGTAGATCAGCTTTAATATTGCAGATTGTGGCTTTATTCCTTCGGTTACTATTTTTCTACTATTTCTCTTGTTTCTCTGCATTGTTGGGAAGGGCCCCTAAGTAATCATTTCACTGTTAGTCTACACCTGTTGTTTACGAAGCATGTGACAAATACAATTTTGATTTAACATTTTACTATATCCACACCAATCACTGCCCAAGGCTGATAACATAGCTCAACCTAGTGGCAGAGGAATCACTCTGCCAGGGTGTGTACCTGACTGGATCTGTTCTGGTAACTGTCGTCTTTTGTGAAACATTATTAAAGGTAATTTTAGGTTACTGTACGTTTTTTGTGGTTTTATCATTGAATTTATTTATAACAGTTAAGGGGGTTTGTATGGAGGGTAAATGTTACTACTGGGCCCAGTGACTCTAGTTCCACTGAAGATTTACCCTGGTGTTTTACTAAAAATCCTCAGACTTGTTTCCACCTCCAGATTACCGTGGTGTTTTACCAAAAACAGCCCTGCTCCTGGAACTCACTGGGCCAAAAACAGCCCTGCTCCTGGGACTCACTGGGCCAAAAACAGCCCTGCTCCTGGGACTCACTGGGCCAAAAACAGCCCTGCTCCTGGGACTCACTGGGTCAAAAACAGCCCTGCTCCTGGGATTCACTGGGCCAAAAACAGCCCTGCTCCTGGGACTCACTGGAGATTATAACAGAACCAAGATGTTCAAATGTTCAAATGTTCATAAATGACCAGCATGGTCGTATAATAATAATAGTAGTAGTAGTAGTAGTAGTAGTAGTAGTAGTAGTAGTAGTAGTAGTAGTAGTAGTAGTAGTAGTAGTAGTGGTCCTTCTGTAGCTCAGTTGGTAGAGCAGCTTGTAACGCCAGGGTAGTGGGTTCGATTCCCGGGACCACCCATACGTAGAATGTATGCACACATGACTGTAAGTCGCTTTGGATAAAAGCGTCTGCTAAATGGCATATATTATTATTATTATATTTAGTAGTAGTAGTAGTAAGGCAGAACAGTTGAAACTGGAGTAGCAGCACGGTCAGGTGGACTGGGGACAGCAAGGAGTCATCATGTCAGGTAGTCCTGGGGCATGGTCCTAGGGCTCAGGTCCTCCGAGAGAGAGAAATAAAGAGAGAATTAGAGAGAGCATATGTGGGGTGGCCAGTCCTCTTCTGGCTGTGCCGGGTGGAGATTATAACAGAACATGGCCAAGATGTTTAAATGTTCATAAATGACCAGCATGGTCGAATAATAATAAGGCAGAACAGTTGAAACTGGAGCAGCAGACAGTCTATTTTACAATAGTTGTTTTTAGTCCTTCCTCTATTTCTGATGTCCATCCAGTTTGATTTCTATTTGTAACTGTGCTATTTCACAAAAGTTCTGAACCTATATACATTTTACAGACCCCGTATGATTTACATGTTTTATCTTGCTATTAGTCCAACCCTTCAGCTCCATTCAACCTCTCCCATCTATCTCTCAACATCATCCATTTTGGATTTCTATTTGCCATATATTTTTCAACTGTGCTATGATGCTTCACAAACGAATTGAAGCTTTCTATTCTCATAGCTTCTACAGATTGTACATTAAAAATACACATTTTTACTTAAATAATTATTATATTATTGATTGATTGACTATGGCTTTTCAAATCACCCAGTACTGCAGCGTTAGTTCTAGGCAAATGTTGCAATTCTTCAGCCATTCCTGGACCTGTGACCAAAAACGAGCTACATATGGACAATACCAAAATAAAGGATCTAATGACTGCCTCCTTACAGGAGAATCTGCAGAGCTGGGAAGATTGTATCCCCCATATACATAACATTCTATTAGTTGCAAGAATTTTGTATAGTAATTTAAATTTAAAAATGTGAAGTTTTGCATCCGGCGTTGTTTTGCGTATCAATTCATAAACCATGTGCCATGGAATGGGTACATGGCAAATCTCTTCCCAACTATTTAGAAATGTATATGGCACAGCTGTCAGTTTTTTGGTCCTTAATTGAAATTGGTAAATGTTTTCATTTATCACACTTTTCTTGAACCATTTATGCTCTTTAATACAGGGCCAACATACAAGTTCTTACTTTTTTCCCCTTCTACTTTCCTCTTCCATTTTTGCAGTAATGCTGCAATTAATTGGTTGTAAATTTGGGTACAGCAGACATTTCCAAATGTCTGTGTTAGCTGCATGTGTGACAACTCCACCAGTCCTATTTATATCATTCACAAAAATTATACCTTTCTTAAATATTTCCTCAATTTTTTAAATTTTTGATCAATTAGTATATTTGAATTTAACCACAATATTTGTTGTATTATTTGTTCTGTCTTTTCAGGTGGATTAAACTGAAATTGCAACCAACTTTCTAAGGCTTGTTTAAAAAATCAATATATTTTGGAGATTATTTCCTTTTCAAACAACCTAAAGTGATTAGGTGTAATCTGAATAAAGGGAAAAAGGCCCTTCTTGAACATAGGATGAGACATTCGTAACAATTTACTAGAGAACCAGTTTGGATTTAAGTATAACTTTTGTATGACTGATGCCTTTAGTGAGAGGTCTAATGCTTTAATATTTAATAATTTCTGCCCTCCGAATTCATATTCGTTATATAAATATGCCCTTTTAATTTTACCTGGCTTGCCATTCCAAATAAAATAGAATATTTTATGTTCATATAATTTCAAAGCAGGTCACTAGGTGTAGGCAAAACCATAAGTAAATAGGTAAACTGTGATATGACTAAAGAGTTAATCAGGGTGATTTTTCCACAAATAGACAGGTATAGTCCTTTCCATGGTAGCAAGATCTAATCAATTTTTTGTTAACTTTCTATAAAAATGTATTGAAGTGAGTTCATTTCTTTTGGGATTTGTATACTGAGTATGTCCACATCTCCGTCAGACCATTTAATTGGTAAACTACATTGTAATGTAAAATGTGCGTTTGTTTTGGTTTTAATCCAGAGAGAATAGCAAAAGTATCTAGATCCTCTGAGGCCGTGGAGAGAATTGTGGTTTTAAAAGAGAACCTGAATCATCAGCGTACAATGGCACCTTTTAGTTTTTAAGCCACGGATTTCTAATCCCTTGATTGATCTAATCTTAACCTGTTCAACCTATGGGGGCGCTATGTCATTATTGGATAAAAAGACATGCCCGTTTTAAGCGCAATATTTTGTCACGAAAAGATGCTCGACTGCATGGAATTGACAGCCTTGGAAAGACAAAACTCTGACGTCTCCAGAACTGCAAAGATATTATCTGTGAGTGCCCCAGAACTAATGCTACAGGCGAAACCAAGATGAAGTTTCATACAGGAAATGCCCCAGATTCTGAAGGCGCTGTGTTCCAATGTCTCCTTATATGGCTGTGAATGCGCCAGGAATGAGCCTGTGCTTTCTGTCTATTCCCCGAGGTGTCTGCAGCATTGTCACGTGTTTGTTTACCTTTGTTCACCATTTACCTGGTGTCCCGCCCGGTGTCCTGTGTGCGTAATCTGTAGGTCCATGCGCGTTCCATTTCTTCAGAAGAGAAAGTAAACTGCCACGATGGATTTTATCGTCGATAGATATGTGAAAAACACCTTGAGGATTGATTCTAAACATCGGTTTGCCATGTTTCTGTCTATTATGGAGTTAATTTGGAAAAAAGTTTGCGTTTTATTGACTTAATATATATATATATTTTTTCCCCTCCCCAAACGTGATGAACAAAACGGAGCGATTAGTCGACACAAATAATATTTTTTGTAAAAACTGAACATTTGCTAACAGTCTCCTCATTGAAAACATCTGAAGTTCTTCAAAGGTAAATGATTTTATTTGAATTCTTTTCTAGTTTTTGTGGAAAATGTTGCATGGTGAAAGAGACTCATAATGCTATGCTAGGCTATCAATACTGTTACACAAATGCTTGTTTAGCTATGGTTCAAAAGCATATTTTGAAAATCTGAGATGACAGTGTTGTTAACAAAAGGCTAAGCTTGAGAGCAAATAGATTAATTTCATTTCATTTGCGATTTTCATGAATAGTTAACGTTGCGTTATGGTAATGAGCTTGAGGCTGTATTCACGATCCCGGATCCGGGATGGCTTGACGCAAGAAGTTAAAGGCTAACATTTAGATGGCAATAATAAATGGATATGCCGATAGTGGACAACCTTGTTTTACTCCTCTAGAGAGTTTAAAACCTTCTGAGATGTAGCCATTATTTACTATTTTACACCTAGGGTTACTAACCATAACTTTAACCCATTTTATAAGAGATTCCCCAAATTTATATATAAACTCCAGTTGTACTTTATCAAAAGCCTTTTCAAAATCAACTGAAAACCAGGCCTGATTTCCCCGATATTTCACAGTATTCTATTGTTTCCAGTACTTGTCTTATTATCGCCAATGTATCATTCCGTGTAAAAAACCTGTCTGATTAGGATGAATAATATCCGACAATACTTTTAAAATTCTATGCGCCAAGCATTTTGCTAGGATTTTTGCATCACAACACTGAAGTGTAAGAGGTCTCCAATTTTTTAAAATGGGCTGGATCTTTATATATACCACTTGGGTCCTGTTTCAGTAATAATGATATCAGACCTGGTTGCGTGTCTGATAATCTACCATTTTATATAGGAGTGGTTAAAACATGCCAATAATGCTCCTTTGAGTATATCAAAAAAGGTTTTGTATACTTCCACTGGTTTTTTATTTTTTTATTTCACCTTTATTTAACCAGGTAGGCTAGTTGAGAACAAGTTCTCATTTGCAACTGCGACCTGGCCAAGATAAAGCATAGCAGTGTGAACAGACAACACAGAGTTACACATGGAGTAAACAATTAACAAGTCAATAACACAGTAGAAAAAAAGGGGAGTCGATATACAATGTGTGCAAAAGGCATGAGGAGGTAGGCGAATAATTACAATATTGCAGATTAACACTGGAGTTATAAATGATCAGATGATCATGAACAGGTAGAGATATTGGTGTGCAGAAAAGTAAATAAATAACTGTGGGGATGAGGTAGGTGAAAATGGGTGGGCTATTTACCAATAGATTATGTACAGCTGCAGCGATCAGATAGCTGATGTTTGAAGTTGGTGAGGGAGATAAAAGTCTCCAACTTCAGCGATTTTTGCAATTCGTTCCAGTCACAGGCAGCAGAGTACTGGAACGAAAGGCGGCCGAATGAGGTGTTGGCTTTAGGGATGATCAGTGAGATACACCTGCTGGAGCGCGTGCTACGGATGGGTGTTGCCATCGTGACCAGTGAACTGAGATAAGGCAGAGCTTTACCTAGCATGGCCTTGTAGATGACCTGGAGCCAGTGGGTCTGGCAACGAATATGTAGCGAGGGCCAGCCGACTAGAGCATACAAGTCGCAGTGGTGGGTAGTATAAGGTGCTTTAGTGACAAAACGGATGGCACTGTGATAAACTGCATCCAGTTTGCTGAGAAGATTGTTGGAAGCAATTTTGTAGATGACATCGCCGAAGTCGAGGATCGGTAGGATAGTCAGTTTTACTAGGGTAAGCTTGGCAGCGTGAGTGAAGGAGGCTTTGTTGCGGAATAGAAAGCCGACTCTTGATTTGATTTTCGATTGGAGATGTTTGATATGGGTCTGGAAGGAGAGTTGTGGCTCCTTCCAGATGCCATCCAGTATGCCATCCAGCCCTGGAGTTTTCCCATCCTTAAATGCCCCAATTGCATCAAGCAGTTCCTCCTCTGTAATTTGGCCTTCACATGAGTCTTTCTGCACAGATGTTAATTTTACATTATTATTAGGGAAAAAATCCATACAATTTAGTTTGTTAGTGGAGATGGAGGAGCCTGAAATGAAAACATATTCTTGAAAACATATTCTTAAAGTACTTTACTTCCTCTTTTTTGCGTGACTCCATTTGTAACAAGTTAATACATTTTTTGGGGGTAGCATTTCTATATTGAAGATTGAAAAAGAATTTGGTGCAATTTCCCCCATATTCCCCATCCAGTTCGCTTTATTTTTGTAATCTATTACACTGGATCTTTCTTGAATAAGTTCCTCCATTTATTTTTGTTTTTCCTCTAACTTATTCTGTGCCTCTTTGGTACCGTTTTTATTGCTATCTAATAAAGGTCGACCGATTTTATGATTTTTCAACGCCGATACCGATTTATTGGAGGACCAAAAAAGGTTTTAGGTTGTAGTTAATAAAGTATTTATAGGACTATTTCTCTCTCTACCATTTGTATTTCATATACCTTTGACTATTGGATGTTCTTATAGGCACTTTAGTATTGCCAGTGTAACAGTATATCTTCCGTCCCTCTCCTCGCCCCTACCTGGGCTCAAACCAGGAACACAACGACAACAGCCACCCTCGAAGCAGCTTTCCCCATCGCTCCACAAAAGCCGCGGCCCTTGCAGAGCAAGGGGAACAACTTCTCCAAGTTTCAGAGCGAGTGACGTTTGAAACGCTATTAGTGCGCACCCCGCTAACTAGCTAGCCATTTCACATCGGTTACACCAGCCATTAGGCTGATAGGCTTGAAGTCATAAACAGCGCTGTGCTTGCGAAGAGCTGCTGGCCAAACGCACGAAAGTGCTGTTTGAATGAATGCTTACGAGCCTGCTGCTGCCTATCATCGCTCAGTCAGACTGCTCTATCAAATCATAGACTTAATTATAACATAACACACAGAAATACGAGCCTTTGGTCATTAATATGGTCGAATCCGGAAACTATCATTTCGAAAACAAAATGTTTATTTCAGTGAAATACGGAACTGTTCGGTATGTTATCTAACGGGTGGCATTCCTAAGTCTAAATATTCTTGTTACATTGTACAACCTTCAATGTTAGGTCATAATTATGTACAATTCTGGCAAATTAGTTAGCAATGAGCCAGGCTGCCCAAACTGTTGCATATACCCTGAATCTGCATGCAATGAACGCAAGAGAAGTGACACAATTTCACCTGGTTAATATTGCTTGCTAACCTGGATTTCTTTTAGCTAAATATTAAGGTTTAAAAATATATACTTCTGTGTATTGATTTTAAGAAAGGCATTGGTGTTTATGGTTAGATACAGTCGTCCAACGATTGTGCTTTTTTCGCAAATGCGCTTTTGTTAAATCATCCCCCAGTGTTGCATCGATTATATGCAACGCAGGACACACAGGATAAACTAGTAATATCATCAACCATGTGTAGTTATAACTAGTGATTATGATTTATTTATTCTTATTACAAGATAAGATTAATGCTAGCTAGCAACTTACCTTGGTTTCTATTGCATTCGCGTAACAGGCAGTGGAGTGCAACGAGAGAGCACTGCTTATAGCGTTGGACTAGTTAACTGTAAGGTTGCAAGATTAGTTCCCCCAAGCTGACAATGTGAAAATCTGTCGGATAAAAAACTATTATAAAACTATTTTTATAAGGAATTGGCAACTCGTTCTCATTCTGAGAAATAAGGTAGGCCACTTTATTTCAACGTCTGAACAAAGTGGACAGGCTAGTATGCTATTCAAACAGTTGGAGACGGCCGGACGGGTGTGTTCATAACAAATCAACTGTTTTACCTTTGTTAGCTAGCAAATGGATCCAAGTTGGCAAGACTTTAAATATAAAGATAAGCTGGCTACTCACTGACACTTGGGCTTGTGTTGAGAGATTATTTGAGACCAAATTTTCTATAATGCCTACTACAAAATGTTGATCATTATTAGTTGATGTGCATTATGCATGGTTTTGGTTAAATTAGTAACAAGAGCATTTTCATAGACTTGAATGACAGATCAGTGATTATTGCAAAAATATGTCTTAAACAATTTTGATAAAATGATTACATTATTTGCAAGTTATTTGTTGTTGCGGAAGGCCAGCTTGCGACCAGAGTCAGCTTGCAGGCACCCGGCCCGCCACAAGGAGTTGCTACAGTGCGATGGAAGAAGGAAATCCTGGCCGGCCAAACCTTCCCCGAACCCAGACGACGCAGGGCCAATTGTGAGCTGCCTCATGGGTCTCCAGGTCATGGCTGGCTCTGAGACAGCCTGGGATCAAACCCGGGTCTGTAGTGATGCAGTGCCATAGACTGTGGGAGGCCTCTATATACAGAGTTTACAAAACCTTATGAACACCAGGTGAATCCAGGTGAAATCTATGATCCCTCATTGATGTCAGTTGTTAAATCCACTTTGATCAGTGTAGATGAAGGGGAAGAAAGGTGTTATTAATGTTTTGTACACTTGGTGTATATTGTGAATCACCCATATGTTTGAAAAAAAATAAAGATATGATTTTTAGGCCGTATTGCCCAGCCCTAGACTAATTGCATTGCAAACACAATGTGTGAACACTGGCCAGGCCACGTGCATGTAGCAACAGACAGTCACTGTCAAATATTCTACCTTTGACCGATTTGTTGGTCACGCAAGCTCTTATTGCACATATTAACCCATTCAACATATATTACGTGCACTTACTCACACTTACACACAAAATGCATGAGGGCTATGTTCTGTGAAGTAAAGACATACACACCTACCTACCTACCTACCTGTGCTACGTGCTGAAGCTCACAGAGCCAAACCTTAAGGAAGTCTTTATGAACAGTCAGTTTACAGTCTACCACTGAGGAGGTCATCTGAGTACATGTAGAAAACACTCTTCACCACCACCTGGCTGCCACTGAAACAATACGTTCCAATATCCACGCTAGCATACTACATAAAATAAAGGAATGTATTGGATATGCATTGTAAGTGGTATTGCAGTATGGATAATTTAGGTACTATTGATAATCTACTACTAGCCATCCCCCCTCCCTTCTATATTGCCTGCACATCACTTAATGTAGCACGAAGTAGGTCTAAATTAATAAACAGCAGTGTGATAAGAAAGTTGAAAATGTAAATTCCTTCCCTGTCCCTGACCTCTGTTTAGACAGAACTGGAGTGGTGTTTTAAACGAATGACAGAGTACATGTAATATGAAAGGCTGGCTGCCTGCATTCCTGCAGCTCTGTGTTTGACTGGTCATCATGGGATTTTGATACCAGAATGTTTTTTGTAAAGTGGTCAGGAATGAAGGACAGCTGGTCTACTGAATGCAACCCACTGTCTCATGATGATCTTCTCACGAGAGCGAGAGAAAGGGAGAGCGAGACGGGGATGGTAGCACAGGTGAGATGGGGGAAGGAGAGAGTGCAGAAGAGAGGATGAGTAGGCTATTTCTTTCCCATTTGTGTTTGGTTTTGGGAGTTGCCTGCCTGCCCTAGTTGGTTGTATTGTGACTGGGCTTACCGGGCTCCTGGTTTTGTTCCCTGTGATAAAGAGCCTGAGGCTTTTATTATTTTCTCAGACAGATGCAGCATTCAACCACAATCTCTCTTCCTCCTTTACTTTGGGAATAATGTCTCTTTCAGTGACTTGTCCCATGCTGTGACGCAACAAAGTGAATTCTGTGTGAAGGCGACTGTCTGGACAGAGAAGCTCAAACGATGGTTAACAGAGTGATTTGTAGCGGTTACATAAGAAGGTTTTTGTCATTCTGCTAAGATGAGCAGCACTAATGTCTTAGCTGAATTCTGAAGAGAAATCGTACTGTGTTTGGGAAGAATCGCAAGAGCGTTGTGCCAAGAAAGTGTTTGCTTATTAGTGAGGCAGCCTGGAACAAGGCCAGTCCCTTCTGGGTCATGATCCCTCAAGGCCAGGTTTAAGGCTCGCACACGTTACACGAATGTGGATCCAGCATCCGTCTGCTGATCGAGCTTTTGTTATAGGGACCACCTGTTTTAGATTTCTGTCTGCAGACATTTTCCATGCGACTCTACAGTACATGTCAAATTTGTGCACACTCAATTTGCAAATTACATTCAGAGGTGAAGTACTCTCAGCCAGCAAACGCTATTGGCGTGTCTGAGCCCTTAGTCTGGAGGTACCTAAACCACTGTGTCAACAATAACTGTGTCATGATGTAACAGTTTGGCACTGAGCTTTTTCTTTATGACAGACTGACAGTAAGATTGGGGGGGGGAATTGATACAGTTACATATTACTTTTAGGTTTAATTTATTTGCACCCAAAACGATAAGTGAAAAAAAACTAGACAGATAAAAACTAATATAAACTGTGTAGGTGTGTTTGGAAGCCCAAGGGCCTTATATACTGTAAAAACCACACCACAAACTATATACAATTCAAGTACAAAAATAAGAAAGGTTTGTTAAAACGGATAACAAAACCCACCAATCATAAATGTACAAATGAACCGATCAGCAATCACAAAACGTGTGTGAGTGAGATGGGCTATATGGAGATTACTGAGTAGTTTGGTTCATCAAGCTGACCCCCAGTCTTTGTTTCAGGAGGTTTTTGCAATGTGAAAATAAGAATTCCAGAGTGTATGGTACCTCTGTATCTGATAGCCTATTCTCTATGCAAGGTGTGGCAGTTGGGAGGGTGAAGGTTATCGCAGTGTGTCTTGCTATATAGATGGATTTCAGAATTAACCTGGCAGAATCCATTGAAGGGTGTCGGTAAATTGTCTGGGAGGTATGAGTTTTTGGTGATGAAAGTGTATAATTGGCGTACATCGATGTCACATAAATGACAAGATATTGAGTTTCTTAAACAAAGGTGCAGATGGAGCCAGGTAATTAGAGGAAGTGGCTAGTCTTGTAATTTTAGTTTGTATGATGAGTAATTTGTGTAGATAGGAGGTATATGTACAGACCTGTGTGGCTCAGTTGGTAGAGCATGGTGCTTGCAACGTCAGGGTTGTGTGTTCGATTCCCATGTGGGGGTACCAGTACAGAAAGAAATCCGAAAATATATGGGTAGGAGCGTCTGCTAAGTGTAAATACTTGGGATGCACTGATTTTATTACATTTTTGCCGATACTGATATCCAATATTTTCCTTGCCAAAGAAAATGATGCCGATAACCGATATTTAACATTTTTTAGCTGCCTTTTAAGCATTCTAGTACAGTTAAATAGTTAGACCACTGCGTGTGTGTTTTAAGGCACTGCATCTCAGTGCAAGAGGCATCACTACAGTCCCTGGTTTGAACCCAGGCTGGAACACATCTGGCCATGATTGGGCGGTGCACAATTGGCCCAGCGTCGTCCTGGGTGGGCCGTCATTGTAAATAATAATTTGTTCTTAACTGACTTGCCTATTTAAATAAAGGTTACACACACTACACCACAAATCTAATGTATTTATATAGCCCTTCGTACATCAGCTGATATCTCAAAGTGCTGTACAGAAACCCAGCCTAAAACCCCAAACAGCAAGCAATGCAGGTGTAGAAGCACGGTGGCTAGGAAAAACTAGCCTGACCACACTGACCAAAAGTTATTTTGTTGGCATTTAAGTATGTTCCCATTACCAGTAAAATATAATCTAAATGTTTCTTTAACTTACTTGCTGTTTCGTTTTCATTTGTTCAGACTTTTCATTATTTTTTAAAAACATTTATTTTTTATGTTTTACCCCCTTTTTCTCCCCAATTTCGTGGTATCCAATTGTTAGTCGTTACTGTCTTGTCTCATCGCTACAACTCCCGCACGGACTAGGGAGAGGCGAAGGTTGAGAGCCATGCGTTCTCCGAAACCCAACCAAGCCGCACTGCTTCTTGACACAATGCCCACCTAACCCGGAAGCCAGCCGCACCAATGTGTCAGAGGAAACACCGTACACCTGGTGACCATGTCAGCATGCACTGCGCCCGGCCCGCCACAGGAGTCGCTAGTGCACGACTCCTGTGGCTTGTCCCTGCCAGCCAGCCAAACCCTCCCCTAACCCGGACGACGTTGGGCCAATTGTGCGCCGCCCCATAGGGTCTCCCTGTGGCAGCCGGCTGCAACAGAACCTGGACTCCAACCCAGAATCTCTAGTGGCACAGCTAGCACTGCGATGCAATGCCTTAGACCCCTGCCCCACTTGGGAGGCCTCTCTTCCTCTGTGGCCTCTCTTCCTTTGTGCCCGCTGTCACTGTGTCCGTTTCCATGTTGTCCAGCTGTGTATGTAGCATTTCACGTAAACCCTGTTTCTTGTCTGCATCGAAGTAGCGGTCCTTGTACCTAGCATCGAGCATGGTGGCGACACAGTAAAGAGGCTCAGAGAGAATGCCACCGGATCACTTGTTCACAGCCTCAAGTACTTTTGTAAGTTTTAACCCCATGGTCTGTGTCGGCAGTTTTATTGAGCAGGTGCTTCAATACCATGACCGAGGGTATCACGTCTGCTGCAGACGCAGTTGAGCTGATTTCTTGAGTCAGTTGTTCGAATGGAGCTAGGAGTGTTCATGTTTCAAACATGTTCTCAAATACCATTGAACTGGCAGCAGCGGTATGAGAACCAGCACATTCTTGAGCATGCAATACAGCTTTCCTCAGTACAAAATCACATTTTATTGGTCACATATATACAGTTGGTTGGAAGTTTACATACACCTTAGCCAAATACATTTAAATTCAGTTTTTCACAATTCCTGACATTTTAATCCTAGTAAAAATTCCCTGTTTTAGGTCAGTTAGGCGTTCCGACCTGACCTTTGTCACCCTCTCTCTTTCTCCAGGGGGCAGTGAGGGCCAAGGTCACATTCTCCAGCGCTTTCCAGAGAAAGACTGGGAGGACAATCCCTTTCCACAAGGCATCGAACTGGTATGTAACAAACATAGCTCACTCACAAACGAACGCACAATAGCCTACATATTTACCCCAGTTACATACAGTTGAAGTCAGAAGTTTACATTCACCTTAGCCAAATACATTTAAACTCATTTTTCCCACAATTCCAGACATTTAATCCTAGTAACAATTCCCTGTCTTTAAGTCAGTTAGGATCACCACTTTATTTTAAGAATGTGAAATGTCAGAACAATAGTAGTGAGAATGCTTTTATTTATTTCATCACATTTCCAGTGTGTCAGAAGTGTACATACACTCAATTAGTATTTGGTAGCATTGCCTTTAAATTGTTTAACTTGGGTCAACTGTTTCGGTTAGCCTTCCACAAGCTTCCCACAATAAGTTCTCACAAGAATTTTGGCCCATTCCTCATGACAGAGCTGGTGTAACTGAGTCAGGTTTGTAAGCCTCCTTGCTCGCACACGCTTTTTCAGTTCTGCCCTCATATTTTCTATGGGATTAAGGTCAGTGCTTTGTGATGGCCACTTCAATACCTTGACTTTGTTGTCCTTAAGCCATTTTGCCACAACTTTGGAAATATGCTTGGGGTCATTGTCCATTTGCAAGACCCATTTGCGACCAAGCTTTAACTTCTTGAGATTTTGCTTCAATATATCCACATCATTTTCCTACCTCATGATGCCATCTAATTTTGTGAAGTGCACCTGTCTGTCCTGCAGCAAAGCACCCCCATAACATGATGCTGCCACCCCCGTGCTTCACAGCTGGGACGGTGTCCTTCGGCTTGCAAGCCTCCCCCCTTTTCCTCCAAACATAATGATGGTCATTATGGAAATTGCTCCCAAGGATGAACCAGACTTGTGTAGGTCAACAACAAAAAAAGTCTGAGGTCTTGGCTTATTTCTTTGGATTTTTCCCATGATGTCAAGCAAAGAGACACTGAGTTTGAAGGTAGGCCTTGAAATACATCCACAGGTACACCTCCAATTGACTCAAATTATGTCCAATTAGCCCATCAGAAGCTTCTAAAGCCATGACATCATTTTCTGGAGCTTTCCAAGCTGTTTAAAGGCACAGTCACCTTAGTGTATGTAATCTTCTGACCCACTGGAATTGTGATACAGTGAATTATAAGTGAAATAATCAGTCTGTAAACAATTGTTGGAAAAATTACTTTTCATGCACAAAGTAGACGTCCTAACCGACTTGCCAAAACTATAGTGTGTTAACAAGAAATTTGTGGAATGGTTGAAAAACTAGTTTTAATGACTCCAACCTAAGTGTATGTAAACTTCCGACTTCAACTGTACATCATCCGTACCTGAAGAAAGGCTGCATCATGAAGGGATCAACATAACCCAGAATAATTTACTGTTGATGTGTATTTAATGTCTCCCAAATAACCCTTATTCCAGTATTGTTTACCTCATTATTGTCTAATGTGTTTTGCCAGCGTCAATATTGAAGAATTCCTAAGTGTTCATTATATATGTACAACGGGGTTCAATGGAATGTCTGTTTTGTATTTCATTCATTATATATTACAAGATGAATGCCTACAGAACAATGGTTATTCCTTGGTTTGCTTATAGCCTATTTCTCATCCATCCAAAATAAGGGTGTAAGGTTAATCATTTCTGACACGTGGAAAGTTTTCTTAACTTGATATAGCCTAGCGGTGGAAAATAACCAAATGAGCTAGAGATCAGAGGTGAGTCACAGAGAGATGCAGAGTAGGGACATGTGACATACCACACTGGGATTCGGCCCACTAATACTGTATATTCCTCTCCTATCATCCATCTCTCCCTCCTATCCTTTTCACCTCATTCCCGTTTCCCTCCTTCTTCCCTTGTTTCTCGACCCCTGCACCCTTTGACCCATTTTCTGTCACTCGCCCTCCCCCCCCTCTTTCTCCCTCTCTTAGTTCTGTCAGCCCAACGGATGGCAGTTAGTTCCAGAGAGGGAACGTCCGTCGTTCTTCGTGTCGGTTCTGACCGACATCAACTCAGAGCGTCACTACTGTGCCTGTTTCACGTTCTGGGAGGGCCTGGACAACCCTCAGGTGAGAGACTGGAGGAGAAAGAGAAGAGGCCCCCCTCGCCACACTTCTCCTCACACACTGACCCAATGTCATTATGAACCAGTAACGGTATCGTTACAGCTGTACTGTGTATCAACAATGTGCCAACATTTTACGCTGGCTACAAAGTTGTGGAAATGAGACGATCTGATCATATTAGAAACAGGTAACGGTTTATAAAAGTTCCAAGCTGTATGTGACATCTGTGATATGACGTTACATCTTTAATGGTACGTCTATAGAACATTTGCACAAAGTAGGCTACGTTCTGTACACTGTATGATATTTTGTCTCATTCTGTGTGTGTAGCTACCGAAAGCTGAGGCCAGTGAGGTGGATGAGGACGAAGTCCCAGGGCTGGTCCAGCCGGCCCAGGTCTTTGCCCCCAAGAGCCTGGTGCTGGTGTCCCGTCTGGACCACATAGAGGTCTTCAGGGTACAACGCACCTCAAAACAATACTGCACGTCCCTGTCCGATACTCCCATTGCACTTCTCATCTATGTTTCTTGTTACAACAAAGAGTGATTGAGACAACTCTAGGCTTGATTTGGCTGTATTTTGCTTTAGGTAGTGTTCTTCACCCACAAACCCCATTTGTTATTTCACTACAAGTCAAGGAAAGTGTGTGCTTGTCTTTTGACTGGGTGCCTCCCCTGTCCAGAACTGTTTGGGACTCATCTACGCCGTGCACGTGGATAGCCTCAGCGTTCCCTTGGAAACGGTGATCGGAAACCTCCTCACCTGCGTCATCCCCGTCGCTGGTGGTTCTCAGGTAAACACACCTCCTTTCAGCATGCATACCGACTTTTACGTATTCTCCTGGGCTGTGCAACCCTCCCAACCAGCTAGCCTATTAGCTTGTTAGCCCCATCCAACCTGCTAGCATATTAGCTTAGCATGTTGGCCAATGCAGACTGCTAGCACATTACTTTAACCAACCTGTTTGCATTGTAGCTTAGCATTAGCGGGTGTGCTATGCTAACCCTCATTGCCGAGTCAATGCCGGGTC
Organism: Oncorhynchus keta; assembly: GCF_023373465.1. Lineage (NCBI taxonomy): Eukaryota > Metazoa > Chordata > Actinopteri > Salmoniformes > Salmonidae > Oncorhynchus > Oncorhynchus keta. The sequence goes on from NC_068453.1 coordinate 17,829,177, forward strand.
CTCAGCAAAGAGGAGATGGCCAGCATAGTAACCTACACACCATAGGAGGTTGGTGGCACCTTAATCCTTAATGGACCTTAATGGCACCTTGATGCCATTCCAATCGCTCTGTTCCAGGCATTATGAGCCTCCTCCCCTTAGCAGCCTCCACTGCTACACACAATGTATAGGAATATTTTCTTAGCTCTTGTATTCACCCTATGTGCACAATTTAAATGTACTGTTTGTCTCAAACTAATTCAATGACGCTACAGCATGAAGTAGTGTAACATACAGTAAACTAGTATACTAAATCGTGCACTACTAGTATATTGGGCCTATACGTACATTTCTGTACATTTTGTTCCCTTGTGTAACATGCCATTGAACCCCGCTGTACATTGGTTCCTCCTGTGTGTTACAGATAAATGAGTCCCCAGTATGTAGTTTAAATCTTTCGGTTCCTCAGGCCTTAGCCTGTGACTGGCTACTGGGCTGCTTTCAGGACCAGGTAACATCACCTTCCGGCAGCTTCTTACAAATCCGCTTGCCTCATTGTGATTTTATCTATTTAGATAAACATGATGATTCTAAAAAGTCTGTTTTGTATTTCCTGTAATCATCTCAAACCATGCTGATTTAATATTCACTCAGTGGTTTGCAGTTTGCTCTAGTCTGCTTTTGTGGAATTTGTGGCCTAACGATGCTGCGTATTCCATGCTACATTAACCTGTCAATTTCAATCATTTTTTAGACCTTTTTAAATTCAAAGAATTGTTTTGATTCTGTGTGCCGTTGTTTGTCGTGGATCGATCTGATGTGTTTGCCATTATTGATCTGTTGTAGAAGTGATAAGACTTTTCACTTGGTGAGGAACACACACCGTACACAAACACTGATTCTCTGAGGGTGACCATATGGGACACCAGATGGCCTCATAGCAGGCAGTGCAGTGGTCTGAATGAGAGATGGGACTAATCAGCATTAACACACACACACACACATAGATCTTGCAAACAAAAACAAACACACTTGGCTTACACACACTCTGAGACCTTCAGGCATTGGATACTATAGCACAGATCATTCTATATTAAAACAGTACTTGAAGAGCAATGCTAGGTGTTTGTTACGGTGTAATAGCAGGTTTGATACTATCAAATGTCTAACTTTTTATTAGACTCAGGTCTAGACTTGCTAGGACTCTCCCCAGTCATGCCACGTCAACCACTGTCATCCCAACATACATTGAAACACATCCACTTTACTACTGCAACTGGCAATTATCTCAACTGTCAGATACGCACTCCTGACATACAGAGCAGCAACCTTTAGCCCAGTTACTGTACAGTGGAATATATATGAGTCTGATATGGAACCTGCCTGAACGTTTGTGTGTGTGCGCGCACGTCTGCCCGTCTGTATGAGGGATTTAATAGATCATTGTAAATGACTGTGTCTAGTCTCCACAATGTCTCCTGGTTACCAGCCCAAGGACGTTCTGTCAATGGGCCAATCTCCATAAATAAGTTATTTGATTTCCTGAAATATTAACTAAAACATTAACTAAGCAGATTTCCCTTTTAAAGTAACTTTACTGAAAAATGACAATGTTACACAAGTATAACATTTACATTTACATTTAAGTCGTTTAGCAGACGCTCTTATCCAGAGCGACTTACAAATTTCAGTCCTCTGTTATTTCACCCCAAGGTCATAAACACATCTGACTAATTTACTCATCGATGTTTGTAGCTACGATAGGGCTGGGCGATATGGCAAATAAATTACCACGATATCGATATTTTTTTCAATCGAAAACTATAATTATCACGTTATTAATCAAATAACGTTTAAAAGGTGCATATCTGCTTCAAACTCAAGAATGCCTGAACACACCGTGGTTAGAGCGTTGGGCCAGTAACCGAAAGGTTGCTAGATCGAATCCCCAAGCTGACAAGGTAAAAATCTGTCATTCTATCCCTGAACAAGGCAGTTAACCCACTGTTCCCCGATAGGCCGTCATTGTAAATAAGAAGTTGTTCTTAACTGACTTGCCTATTTTTATTTATTTATTGTGAGCTACACATGGAAAATCGTTCCATGTTTGCTGCGAGGGAGCATGTACCTGGTGTCAATTAAATTGACAAGCTTCTTGAAACCTTCCTTTTCCACTGTGCTAATTGGTAGCATGTCCTTAGCAATGCAATGCATAATAGCATTTGTGATGTTTGCATGTATGGCATAAATGCTGTCAGTGTTGACTGCTTCGGGCAAACATCCCTAGATTTGGCTGGTGCTTGAGGGGCGTTTATCAATACCGTGGCGCAAACTCAAACTTCCTGCATGTTCCAAAGAGTAATTTTGCTTAAGTGAAAAAGGTTTGTCGTATTACCAGACTTCGTAGCCACCTGTCTACGGCACAATTTGCACCGAACATTGCTCTGCTGTTTGTCGGACTTCAAAAAGCCAAACCACTTCCAAATGACTGGTCCTTCTCCATGGCTATCACTGCCACTGTTTTCGCCTATGTCACAAATGTTTCGTGGTTAATAGTGGCTACGCCATCACTCGAGAAGCGAAGTGTTTTTTTGTGGGCGTATACCTCTCCACGTGCACATTGTCACTTCTCCGTACGTTCCTGCTGCGACACAGAGGTGAAATAGACTGCTGTACCTAATTATTCTATATATCGACGTCAACAAAAATGAATGTAAACGTTCTATATGGTTATTGAGAGAAGTAATTACCTCTTGATATTGATTTATCGCCCAGCCCTAAGCTACAATGTCAGATATTAAATGTGGCTGAACTGAGCTGTGGCTGCTTCCATTTTATTTCCCCAAAGTTGACAGCTGGTTTGACTCTGTGCCTTATGTTAATGTTGCTATACTCATGTCATAATGCCACGCTGTAAAACATCTGTGTATATTTGTAATGTTAATGTTTTGTCATGTTTTTGTTTGGACCCTGTTGTCTTTAATCTGTGTGTTTTCCTATGGTGTATTTTTCTCTCTCTCTCTGTGTGTGTGTTTGGGGTGCTTTACTTGTGTAGCCGTGCCAGGAGGAGAGAGAAGAGAGCTTGGTACGCCGCCTGACTACTTTATTCTCCTTTCAACCAATCAGCTCCTAGCTTTCCCTAATTCTGTCAGGATCCTCTTCTGTCTATGGATCTCACCTACCTCTCTCTCAAGGGAAAACCAATCAAATCACTTTGATAAGGCCCAGTCTGTTACCCAATGGCTGATCTTTTTACGATCTGTTATTGGTAGCCTGGAAAAATTCAAGGATATCTAATTGGTTGTTGATCAGACGAGTGACGGTGAAATGGTGTTCAACAGTTGGATCATTGCGTTCCCATTGCTGCTGCTGCTGTAGAGAGCATGAGCTCACGCCAACCTTTTCGTTCCCAGATATATACTTGGGCCTTGTATTTTAAGTACTTTTAAATGAAGATTTGGCTACAGTAGATTCCTGTTTCTGGAGTTTATTTGAAAATGTATGTTTTTAAATCTATTCCCTATTTTATAGTGAAAATGTATTTTTGAAGAATTTCAGTACTTAAAATAATTTGCATTCCTACTTGTCAAATGTGGTATACAGCCTCTGTAGGTAGTTCCAGTTGTTTCTGTGTATTCTGTGTTATTACTATGTGATGTCTGTCCTAGAGGCTGCTGTGATTGTGTTTCTATGTGATGTATTGGATGCCTTCTTTGACCTTGTGCTACCTGTCCTGTATGCAACTCTTTGTAATCGGTCTTCATTTGCAGCCAAGACCCACGGTACCTATCATGCTGTGCAAATTGTGCCTTAACTCATGTCGGCTAACATGCTTTTTCAGTCTTGCAAATACTTCAAATCCAAAACAGTCATTGACATTGCATGCAACATAAATATCACACTTACAAATGATGGCAACTTATATTTTACAACAACTAGTACAACTCTCTTAAGCTATAAATGTAATGTATGTGCTACAATGTGAAGTTTACATGACTAAGATGTTTCATGAATGTTACAATCAACAACAATCAACAACAAAACAATCTAAATCATTCTGTCACTTCCCTTCCCTCTGTGTCACATGGCCGTAAGAACTATCCAGTAACACAAAACCAATAAGACATTTCAAATGTTAAGACCCCCCCTAAATCATTCAGATGTTTGAACTTTCCAAAATGCAATGGAAATGTCCCTCTATGGACAATCTGGAATGTCATTGGTATTTGACTCCCATGAAGGCCCATTTAATATGGTGGGCTGATTTGAATCTGTGGTAAGGCCCATTGCTCTGGGTTTCTCAGTTCAGCATAGGTCAGTTCTCTCCTGTTCAGCTCTGAATGGCTGGTTACTGTGGAGTTCTAATGTACCTGCTAAACCCCTGTGATTCATATCTGTGATTTCTCCTCAATACACTCCAAATCTCTGTGATTGTGCTGTAGTTGCTAATCCCCATTTTTCAGAGAGAGCGTTCACACTATCTGTTCTCTTTTTCCATGTGACCCTCTCTTTCTTTCTCTCTCTAGAGGACTATAACATTGGGTGCGGGCGATCGACAGGTCATCCAGACTCCCATCAACGACTCCCTCCCTGTCAGCGGCAGCAGCGTAGCCCATCTCTTTAGACAGCTTGGTACGGCAAATCACAATGCAGTTTATTCAGCCCAGGACCGATGGGGCACCTTATGTGATGTCAGTGATATGGACCAATCAGAGTCCAATGTTCCTTTGATTTTAAAGACCTTCACCAATTGTTCAATTGCTTAATGAACGCAAATCACAGGCCTATATTTGATGAGTTGCGAGGAAAGGTGTGTGTGTGTGTGTGTGTGTGTGTGTGTGTGTGTGTGTGTGTGTGTGTGTGTATATAAACTCAGCAAAAAAATAAATGTCCTCACTGTCAACTGCATTTATTTTCAGCAAACTTAACGTGTATATATTTGTATAAACATAAGATTCAACAACTGAGACATCAACTGAACAAGTTTCACAGACATGTGACTAACAGAAATGGAATGTGTCCCTGAACAAAGGGGGGGTAAAAATCTAAAGTAACAATGCAGCTGGTGGCCACACTAGCTACTGACTAAGTACTGCTGTGCATCTCCTCATGGACTGCACCAGATTTGCCAGTTCTTGCTGTAAGATGTTACCCCACTCTTCCAGCAAGGCACCTGCAAGTTCCCGGACATTTCCATTTCTGGGAGGATTGGCCCTCACCCTCCGATCCAACAGGTCCCAGATGTGCTCAATGGGATTGAGATCCAGGCTCTTCGCTGGCCATGGCAGAACACTGACATTCCTGTCTTGCAGGAAATCACACACAGAACAAGCAGTATGGCTGGTGGTATTGTCATGCTGGAGGGTCATGTCAGATGAGTTTGCAGGAAGGGTACCGCATGAAGTAGGAGGATGTCTTCCCTGTAACGCACAGAGTTGAGATTGCCTGCAATGACAACAAGCTCAGTCCGATGATGCTGTGACACACCGACCCAGACTATGACGGACCCTCCACCTCCAAATTGATCCCGCTCCAGAGTACAGGCCTCTGTGTAACGCTCATTCCTTCAACGATAAACGCGAATCCGACCATCACCCCTGGTGAGACAAACTGCGACTCGTCAGTGAAGAGCACTTTTTCCAGTCCTGTTTGGTCAAGCAACGGTGGGTTTGTGCCCATAGGTGACGTTGTTGCCGGTGATGTCTGTGGACCTGCCTTTTAATAAGCCTACAAGCCCTCAGTCCAGCCTCTCTCAGCCTATTGTGGACAGTCTGAGCACTGATGGAGGGATTGTGCGTTCCTGGTGTAACTCGGCAGTTGTTGCAATCCTGTACCTGTCCCGGTGGGATGTTTGGATGTACCGATTCTGTGCAGGTGTTGTTACACGTGGTCTGCCATTGCGAGGACTATCAGCTGTCAATCCTGTCTCCCTGTAGCGCTGTCTTCGGTGTCTCACAGTACGGACATTGCAATTTATTGCCCTGGCCACATCTGCAGTCCTCGTGCATCCTTGCAGCATGCCAAAGGCATGTTCATGCAGATGGGCAGGGACCCTGGGCATCTATCTTTTGGTGTTTTTCAGAGTCAGTAGAAAGGCCTTTTTAGTGTCCTAAGTTTTCATAACTGACCTTAATTGCCTACCGTCTGTAAGCTGTTAGTGTCTTGACGACCATTCCACAGGTGCATGTTCATTAATTGTTTATGGTTCATTGAACAAGCATGGGAAACAGTGTTTAAACCTTTTACAATGAAGATCTGTGAAGTTATTTGGATTTTTACGAATGATCTTCGAAAGACAGGGTTCTGAAAAGGACGTTTCTTTTTTTGCTGAGTTTACTCAACCGTTCGAAAGTTTGGGGTCACTTAGAAATGTCCTTGTTTTTTTTTAAAGAAAATCATTTTTTTGTCCATTTTTAAAGTAACAGAAATACAATGTAGACATTGTTGTAAATTATTATTGTAGCTGGAAACGGCAGATAAGAAAAAAAGAAAGGAATATCTACATAGGCGTACAGAAGCCCATTATCAGCTACCATCACTCCTGTGTTCCAATGGTATGTTGTTAGCTAATCCAAGTTTATCATATTAAAAGGCTAATTGATCATTAGAAAACCCTTTTGCAATTATGTTAGCACAGCTGAAAACGGTTCTGATTAAAGAAGCAATAAAACTGGCCTTCTTTAGACTAGTTGAGTATCTGGAGCATCGGCATGTGTGGGTTCAATTACAGGCTTATAATAGCCAGAAACAAAGAACGTTTCTTCTGAAACTCGTCAGAAACTGAAGATCTCGTACAACGCTGTGTACTACTCCCTTCTATTCTGGCTCTAACCAGAATAGAAAGAGGAGTGGGAGGCCCCAGTGCACAACTGAGCAAAAGGACAAGCACATTGCAGTGCCTAGTTTGGGAAACAGACGCCTCACAAGTCCTCAACTGGCAGCTTCATTAAATAGTACCCGCAAAACACCAGTCTCAACGTCAACAGTGAAGAGGCAACTCCGGGATGCTGGCCATCAAGACAGAGTTCCTCTGTCCAGTGTCTGTGTTCTTTTACCCATGTTAGTCTTTTATTATTGGCCAGTTTGAGAAATGGCCTTTTCTTTGTAACTCTGCCTAGATGGCCAGCATCCCGGAGTCACCGCTTCACTTTTGACGTTAAGACTGTGTTTTGCAGATACTATTTAATCTAGCTGCCAGTTGAGGACTTGTGAGGCATCTGTTTCACACACTAGACACTCTTAGAAAACAAGGGTATTTCTAAGTCACCCCAAACTTTTTAACAGTTGTCTGTGTGTACACTGCATTCGGATAGTATTCAGAACCCTTTACTTTTTCCACATTTTGTTACATTACAGCCTTATTCAAAACTGTATTAAATTGTGTCCCCCCCCCCCCCCCCATCATTCTACACACAATACCCCCATAATGACAAAGCAATAAAAGGTTTTGAAATATTACATTTACGCAAGTATTCAGACCCATTACTCAGTACTTTTTTGAAGCAACTTTGGCAGCGATTACAGCCTCAAGTCGTCTTGGGTATGACGCTACAAGCTTGGCACACGTGTATTTGGGGAGTTTCTTCCGTTCTTATCTGCAGATCCTATCAAGCTCTGTCAGGTTGGATGGGGAGCATTACATTTTCAGGTCTCTCCCGAGATGTTCGTTCGGGTTCAAGTCCGGCGCTGGCTGGGCCACTCCTGTGTTGTCTTGGCCGTTGACCTGTCTTCGCCCCCCCCAGTCTGAGAACCTGTTTCAGAGCACTCGGGACTTCATCAAGGATCTCTCTGTACTTTGCTCTGTTCATCTTTCCCTCAATCCTGACTAGTCTCTCAGTCCCTGTCACTGAAAAACATCCCCACAGCATGATGCTGTGGTGTGACACTTGGCATTCAGGCCAAAGAGTTCAATCATGGTTTCATAAGACGAGAGAATCTTGTTTTTCATGGTCTGAGCGTCCTTTAGGTGCCTTTTGGCAAACTCCAAGTGGACTGTCATGTGCCGTTTCCTGAGGAGTGGCTTACGTCTGGCCACTCAATCATAAAGTCCTGAGTTGGTTGTCCTTCTGGAAGATTCTCACATCTCCACAGAGATGTGAGAGCTCGGGCAGTGACCAAGGCCCTTCTCCCCCCGATTGCTCAGTCTCTAGGAAGAGTCTGTGGTTCCAAACTTCTTCCATTTAAGAATGATGGCGGCCACTGTTTTTGGGGACCTTCTTCAATGCTGCAGACCTTTTTTCGTACCTTTTATTTAACCAGGCAAGTCAGTTAAGAACAAATTCTTATTTTCAATGACGGCCTAGGAACAGTGGGTTAACTGCTTGTTCAGGGGCAGAACGACAGATTTGTACCTTGTCAGCTCGGGGGTTTGAACTCGCAACCTTCCGGTTACTAGTCACACGCTCTAACCACTAGGCTACCCTGCCACCCCATATGTGTCTCAACACAATCCTGTCTCGGAGCTCTACGAACAATTCCTTCAACCTCATGCCTTGTTTTTTTTGCTCTGACATGCACTGTCAACTGTGGAACATTATAGGCAGGTGTGTGCCTTTCCAAATCATGTCCAATCAATTGAATTTACCACAGGTGGACTCTAAGTTGTTGAAACATCTCAAGGATGATCAATGGAAACTGTATGCACCTGAGCTCAATTTTGAGTCCCATAGCAAAGGGTCTGAATACTTATGTAAATAAGGTATTTCGTTTTTGTTATAAATTTGCAAAATAATTCTAAGAACCTGTGTATGCTTTGTCATTTTGGGGTATTGGTTGTAGATATCTGTCTTAATGCCTGCATGTTTGATCATTTTGTTTGAAGATACATTTGATCTTTACAATCCATGCAGTTGGTCTTTCCCTGCAAGTAAAGTGAATACTGTACCTCTGCTATGTTGTTGCTCTCAGGTATAGTGAACGTCCTGTATCTGTTCTGTGCTGCTCTGACGGAACACAAAATCCTGTTCCTGTCCAGCAGCTACCAGAGACTAACAGACGCCTGCAGAGCACTACTGGCCATCATGTTCCCCCTCAAATACAGGTGTGTGTGTGTTTTTCGTTGTAAATTAGGTTCATAGATGTCTTTTTAATATTGTGAATTTACAGGGATTTGATTAACAAGATTAACAAGATATTGGTATGTTAGTTTGGGTGATTTCCTCACTTATCATATCATCTCCTAATCTGATTCCTGATAAATCTGATTTCCTCTTGTTTTCCCTCCCGCCAGTTTTACTTACGTCCCCATCCTGCCGGGCAAACTCCTGGAGGTGCTGAGCACGCCCACGCCTTTCATCATCGGGGTCAATTCTTTCTTCCGTTCCGAGACCCAGGAACTGGTGGGTAGCATGACCGTATGTTCCAATCTACAATACTTCTTTTTGATTTATTTTCTAGATCATGTTTATATATTCTGTCAGTGGTATGCATTTGTAAAGCCTATCTGATGCCAGTAAAGACTGTCTTAATTCTGTGTTGCTCCCCCCCCCCCATACTTTGACAGCTTGTGGTACGATCTTGATTATTGGATATTGTCAGTTCTCTGGCCTTCTTTCCTTATCTATAATTCATCTCACTCAACAACCCAGACCTGCTGTGTTTTAGCCATCTGAAACCTATTTTAGCTTAAACACCTCTCAGTACTAACACCACGGTCTTTGTAAACCATTCCAAGGTACATTAGCAATATACATTGCATGTAACTTAAATATCTTCATTCTATATCCAGTGGAATGTTGGATGACTTTGAAAGTTTCCTTTTGTTATTAAGGACAAACTAATGGTTAAGATGAATAATACAAATAATATATTTATTTTGTATATCGCTTTTCATTAGTTATCTCAAAGCTCTGAGGAAAGAATAATACAAAAGGATATTCAATAAAAACAAGGTACATTTTAGAGTGAAGGCAGGTAAAATAGCAGTAGTGGGCTAGGCACTAAATACATTTCAGATTGGGATTTAGGACTATGAAAAGACAGTCATTATAGTGTCATGTTTCGGAGGTCTAGGTTAGGGTGCGTTAAACTACATGTGGTCCCTCGCCATGCTTTGTTATGTAATGACTTTTAACAACGGACTGCCTGTCTGTTTAATATAGTATACTATACAGTCACATGGCTCTCATAGATCGATTGATGATGGAGTGTAAGGGGGTGAGAGGTTATCGCCTTGGCAACCCAACGGCCTGTTAAAAGGTCAATTTCACTGCTGCTGTAGGTAAAGTTCTGTAATGAACAGCTGTTGACAGAAGCGTTTGTGTGTGTGTCTGTGGCTCTGTCAGTCACTACTGTTCTCAATCAGCACACTTAGCATCATGTACAGTATGCAGTACAGTGATCTCTTACAAGATCAATCAAAGATATCGCACTGACTGAGCCGTCTGTGTGTGTTGTTCTACAGTTGGATGTGATCATCGCTGACCTGGACGGAGGCACGGTGACCATCCCGGAGTGTGTCCACATCTCTCTGCTCCCCGACCCCCTCCTGCAGCAGACCCAGACTGCCCTCTCCATGGTAACCACCGTGATGACAACACTCACACCTCACCGCAACACCCTTCAGACTTCTACACCTTCACGTCATACAGCTACATCCGTCACCAATACCAGTACAGCACGTTAACCCAACACAGGGACTCCCACTATGTATTACCCTGAACCATGTACAGCTATAGTGGTTTAAGCACAGCATCACATTGCGATGTTGATTTACTACTTCTGAACCAACTCCTTTTCTAAATAAGGTCAAGTTCCTTATTGTAATCGAGCTTCTCACTGCCAGCACAATCTGGAAATTCCTCTTGTTCAGATAAGATCCATGTTATGTAAAACTAATCTGATCGTGCCTGCCTATCATTGGTGTCTATGGCTGGTTTTATGCTTTTGTTTCTATGTGGAGGAGAGCCATGCCATTGCTTTCCCATCATTAGCTACAACAAACACATGGTTTTATTTATTGAATGATTCTGGTTGTTATTGTAAGCAATCTGGTTTGTGATCACAAAGTAATTTACCACAATCTTAAATTCTAATTGTAAGGTATCGGAACTACCATTACACACCCCTATAAAACAATATCATATTTTACAATATTAAAATTACCCATGAGACACAACTAAAAACAATGCAGTCATGACCTGTTCATGAGGATACGTCTGTTTTTAGTTTCACAATTGGTGTGAGTTGGCATGTGCAGAGCTTACTGTAATACACAGTAGTCCAATAAATAATTATGAAAGAATGGATATTCCCATCTTCAATGAATGAAATGATACTACAATCTGGAGCCAAAAGAGGGTTTATTTGTTTGCCTGTATGACATTGGCATTGATTCCCACAGCCCAAACTGTTTGTGTTATCAGAGTTGGACCAGAGGGAGAAGATGAATTATAGAATCTGACATGCTGTCCCACATGAGAAATATTTGGGAACATATTATTCCCTTGATAAAAATGTCTTCCTCCCCTCATTTCTTTATCAGGATAAGAGTAAAGTTATATGTTTTAATATGAAGGAACATTTGATATGGACTTGCGTAGATTGCTCAGAATATTGCCAGACCGGCATTGCTCGGAACTGCTCAAAATGCGTACTTCATTAGCTTTTTGGCACTTTTCTTAACTGTTATAGAAAAACATTTTTGGTTGTTTTTTGAGACATGTCCGTGGTAAATTATATTTTAGTACATGTGACAGTATACAGTGTTCATGCTTTTGACTCTCCAAGGCTGTCTGTCTGAGGCCAATGGGCTTTATCTCAGGGGCTGGTCTCTATGATCTCTATTGGCTGGAGGGCATGAAACATGAGCCATACTCAATCTGCGCGGTTACTAGCCAATCTGTTACGGCTAGACTGAACAGGAGAGGAGGAGGGAGGGACAAATGAGGTGGGAAAGGGGGGAGAGAGGGAAAGCAAGAAAAGGCAAAAGAGAATGAGACGGGGTTAGGCTGTTACTGTGTCCTCTCGGTCAGAGGTACATTGAAAAGGAGCTGCTCCTCAACCAGTATACTTCCCCCTTGTCCTTCATTACCATGTTTAAACATTCCTAGACATTTGAAAAACAACACAGTGGAAAGAGCTATGTACCAGCCAATACCTGCTCTGGTAAGTAATAGAGACTGTAAAATTGTTCCATCTCAGAACAACCAGTCCTGTGATGGGACCTGACCATTCTACAATACAATATACAGGCCTCTCCCACTTCCCTCTGTTCTGTCCTCCTTTCTTTTCTTCCCCCTGTCTCCCTCTGTCCTAACCTGTGTGGGCCATAGAGACTTGTAGTGCTGGCCCGGTGACCCTGCATGGCTGGAATGAGACCAGAGCCCTGTAATGCAGGGACAATTTCACTGGAAGTGCTAGTCCTCTGTGTCCTGAGTCAATAAAACACTATGTGATGTGTATGCACACATGCTTCCTTCCATAACCAGTAAAGCACATTGTGTGTGATCATGGGGTCCATTCCGCCCTGCATTTGTCTGCCTGCACTGTCAGTCTCTGTGCAGCGCTGTCCAAGCCTCAGCCCCCCAGCCGGCTCACATAATAGGCCTAAGTGACCTTCACCCAGACCAGCACAGAGAGGATAATTGCAGTGCGTGAAAAGCGATAGCTTTTGCAACTGGAGGTAGAGTTAATTTGTTTAATCATCTGGAAAAGTTATGTGGGGGTTGGTGGAGTGCGGTGGGTGAAGGTTGTTGCAGTGATGCTTCTAGAGATAGTTGGGCAGCAACCGTTGGGTGTGGGCTTATGTAGGTACTCTGCTGCTATCTTCACGATTAGCTGAATTAATTCACCTCACCATCCCCAAACACAAATAGGACTGTGAATAGGAGATTCTGCAGCTAATTTAGTTAATGGGTGTTTGCTGCTTAGTCTGAAGCCACATCTGTCTCATTTTTGAGCGAGGCTTCCAAGAATTCTCATCTTCCTAAAAGCTTCTGACAGCGTATTGTAATTTATGATACCCGATGAAGCGGTGTCCGAATGCCAAAATGTAGCAGCAGCTGCTGTAGGATTTATGTACTGAATAATATTGATGACCTGAACAGATCTAATGAGAAGACTGTTAGATGATATTTCTGTCCATGTTGTTGTAATATGACTCCTGCCATCTTGTTTGTAGGTGTTGGACCCAGAGCTGGAGATGGCTGACCATGCCTTCCCCCCTTCCTCCACACAACCCTCCACACTCAAGATCCAGGTAATGTTGAGCCCTTCTATCCTCGGTGGAAGGTGTGTGTGTGTGTGTGTGGAAAAAAAAGGAATACAATTGCACTCACTACTGTAAGTTGCTCTGGATAAGAGCATCTGCTAAATGGCTCAAATGTAAATTGAGAAAGTCCCTGTCCCTTTGTTTGGGGCAATGCTGCAGCAAGGTCTCCGGATTTCTGAGCTTTCCCAGGCTTACCGTCCAGCTGTCCCATACTTACCCCTCAGTATGTTATAATTCCCTGTCTGTGTGTTGCAGGATAAGGAGATCCGGGCGGTGTTTCTGTGGCTGTTCGGCCAGCTGTTCCATGGCTATCGCTGGTGTTTGCACATCATCCGGATCCACCCTGAACCAGTCATCCGCTTCCATAAGGTAGGTACACATCACCTTCTATCTCTCTGAACTTTATTCCTAAGGTGATATATTGTGTTCATACAAGCCTGGAACTAACTACGGTCTTTATGAACACAATGGAATACATCACTTGAATGTGTGCCTGGAGGACAAAAACATTTTCCTCTAAACAGACCTGCAAACTGTTTTGAGTCTAACACTTAGAAAGGAAGAGTGGATCCCAAGAATCTCCGGCCTGACGAGTGTGTGTGTGTGTGTGTGTTCCTCCAGGCTGCATTCCTGGGCCAGAGGGCTCTGACTGAGGATGACTTCCTGATGAAGGTTCTGGATGGTATGGCATTCGCTGGGTTCATATCGGAGAGAGGGCCGCCTTACAGACCCACAGACCTGTTTGATGATGTGAGTACCCCCCCCCCCACACCTCCCCAATCAGTGGTAAAGATGTGAAGGAAAAAGCATTCTAACTTCCTGTTTGTCTTTTCCTGTGTCTACAGCTGATAGCCAATCAGGTGGAGCGTATTCGCCAGGAGGAGTGCAGCCCGCACAAAGTCATGAACCATATCAAGGAGCTGGCTGAGCAGCTCTTCAAAAACGTATGTTGTGCATAAAAAAATGTAAAACATGTTTATTGATTTTATTTATTGACGTAGGATCTTAATTTGATCACCCTTTTGTTGCTTAGAATTTATGCTGATGAGCTTTGATTTGTGTAAAATTCCCTGAAAACTCACACTAACGTGGTTATTTTAACAATATTGGCCGATTTAACGGCAGCATGGCCCGAGAATATTTTTGGTATCACAGATAGTTTAAAAATTTTTAAAAAAAAAATCATGATGAAAGTATCCATTTTAGGCTCTTTTTAGACCTATACTGTACATGCCTCCAATAAGACCCTATGATCCGTGAACTGTACGTGATACAGACATCTTGGTGTCATTATATTCTTATAGTGTGTTTTAAAATATGGGGTATGTCTTGATTCAAATTTCGTTTTTTTAAGTACATTAATTTATTCAACATTAAAACTACTATTCATATCTTAAAAGTACCCTTTTTGATTTAGTTTGTTTTAAGACATTGTTTGGAACTATACTCTTAAAACACAAAGTTTCCAGTGTGGGGTCTCTGCTACTTTTGAAGAAATGATCCATTTTATACATAGCAATTGACATAATGGGTCATTAATCAATCACACACAGCCTCATGTCGGATTGCACATTCAGCAAATCACCAGCAGAGGGAATTCCCTTTGAATTCATTTTCCCATTCATTGAGTTGGTGGTGCTCATAAAATGTATCATAACTTTAAAAGTAGCAGAGAGCCCACACTGGAAATGTGATGTACTTGTAGGCAATGTTCCCTCTATGCTCTGCGTGTGCACAGCTCCCCCGGGACTGCCACACAGAAGAAATATCAGCTCGCACAGAGAAGCACGAGATTGAACTTCACTCAACTTTCTAGTTTTCCCCTTTAGTTAACACTATCAACAAGTCAGTCCCATACTTTACACAGACTGGTGCACCATAACCAATCAGAGCTGCAGTGTCCCTGTATGCAAATAGATCATTGCCATATATGGATCTGTGCCATTCCCTTTTAACTGGACTGTGTTTACAGCATGAGTGGTAGTGAGTAGATGCACTTGTTTTGCATGTGTCCAGGTGTGTACATTTGTTTGTATTCTTGGCTATTAAGTGAATTATTAGCCCAGTTATAGCACATTTCTAGTCAGCAATGGTGGAGTGGTTGCTTCCTGCAAGAGCACAACATGTGTGTAGTTGTAGACATCTTTGAAAGCAAGTCAGATAAAGAGCTTTTTTTCTGTCTTAAATGGGCAGTGTAGTGTTTTGAGACGGGCTTGAATAAGCTAAGTAGCCAATAGGCAGAGGGTAGCATCATTTCTCTTATTCTGTGTTATTATGGTATGGGAATAATAATACATTTTATATCAAACACAACATTTTCAGTCACCTTGTTGTCTGAAGGACAAGTGCATAAACAGGTTAATGGCAATCCCTACATATTTTTTTAGTCTCATGGAATGTAAGTCTATGTTGAATACCACACATTAGCTGCTACTGTTGGCTGAATGATAGAACAGCTATTTCCATGTTAAATTGTTATGGGATGCATTTCCTCCATTGTTTTTGATGGTAGGCCACTCTGGTAGACCTATATTATGATCAAATAGCCACAGTAGCCTTCATGGCCACTGTTAACTGTATTTTAAACCAAGTACAGCCTCG
This sequence comes from Oncorhynchus keta, assembly GCF_023373465.1. Taxonomy (NCBI): domain Eukaryota; kingdom Metazoa; phylum Chordata; class Actinopteri; order Salmoniformes; family Salmonidae; genus Oncorhynchus; species Oncorhynchus keta. Next base: position 17,844,967 of record NC_068453.1, read on the forward strand.
GTGTTCACAGTAAACTTGCACTAGAAGTTGCACAGAATTTTCACAGCGTTCAAGTTTGCGCTCAGCAGACCTGACATTTGTTAAGTGCCCACATTTTTGGGAGGTAACATTGCTTGTAGAGTATATTGTTTAAAACAATGTCTAAAAATGTTGAATAAATTAATGTGTAAAATTGTATTTCAGAAGGTATCATTACTCCATATTTTAAAGAACACTATAAGGAAGTTTAATGACACTAAGAGGTATGTCTGTATCATGTACGGATCATTGGGTCTTACAGGGGAGGCATGTACAGGTCTAAAAAGGGCCTTGAAATGTTCACTTTCAGGATTTTCTCAAAATGGTTTGTGTTACAATGTACGAAGAGTATCAACCACCCATCCTCCCAATAAAGTTTCTATGAACAATCTGAGATACCTAAAATATTTTCTGGCCATGCTGACATGTAATTGTCCAATTGCACTTCATGTAGCCTACTTTTGGCCAGCTAATAGCCTAACCACCGATCAGGTAACATTATGGACTAAGTGTTCAAATCCCATTGCTGTGACAATATAGGTCAAATTAAGATCCTCCATCTATGTAATGCAGTAACTAAAATAACAGGAGACCACTTACCTCTTTCCTTTGCCCTTTCTCCCCCTACAACTTTATGGTCACTCACCTTTTATTCTCCCCCCATCAGGAGAACCCGTACCCTGCCGTGGCCATGCATAAGGTGCAGCGGCCAGCTGAGAGCCCTGGTCACAATGACCCCAAGAACTTGGCTATGTTCCCTCTGCTGGACGACGTTACGGTCCAGCTCTTCATCGACCACGCTGCCGCCAAGCTCCAGACCGCCCCGCCCGTGGTCAAGGCCGAGCTCAAAGGCATGGTGCCCTCCGGACCCCCACTGGGTGAGTGTGCCAAGCTGGTGGGAAAGACTGAGTGGAGGGGGTTGCTGGGGATAGTGTGGGCTGGGGGGTGGAGCAGCATAGGCATGAGATGGTGGGATTAAGTAGTGCAGTGAATGAATGGTTGAAAGACTGATGCAGACATTCCTATTGGGTTGTGGGTCAGAATTTAGCAGAGATGCCAACATGAGATTGTGTCTGACGGATTGGCTTGATGTCTGATGTAAAGAGGCTGATCCAGACACAGACAGGCCTCTAGACAGGCCTCTAGACAGGCCACTGTGTTAGTTAGGACAACCTCTGTGTGACCCATCTCTCAGCATGGGTTTAACTGAGCTGGATTCAGTGTAGCTTCAGTGTAGACTCATGAGTGTCCACCAGAAAGGCCACTGTGTTCGGACCACCGCTGTGTGACACATCTATCTCTGTGTTGGTTTAATTGAGCTGGATTCAGTGTAGACTGATGAGTGTGATGTAATAACCGCTGAGTCGTGGTGTTCCTCCAGGAGACATTGTGGACAGGCATGGTCATGTCCTGGCTAACAGCGCTCGCAGGCTGGAGGTGGTCAGGAACTGCATTACCTACATATTTGACAACAAGATGCTGGAGGCCAAGAAGGTGAGAGACAAGGACACAATAGCATCTCAGTGCTCGGCCATTTTGGAATGATAAAGGTGTTAACAATTTATAGATAGTTTAGAAGTTTGACCTACATGATAGTCTAGTGATTTAAAAAATATATATTTTAAAAAATATTTTTTTTCTTCCATCTCCTAATGTTGTCCTGTGTCGGCTGCCCCCCCAGCTGATGCCAGCGGTACTGCGGGCGCTGAAGGGCCGGGCGGCCAGGGTGTGTCTGACCCAGGAGCTCAACCAGCACGTCCTGCAGAACCGAGCTGTGCTGGACGACCAGCAGTTTGACTACATTGTCCGCATGATGAACTGCACCTTACAGGTACATGCCGAAGCCACAAAAAAATTCTCTCTCCTCTTCTACACAAAGTTCTATTGTAGACCGCAGCACACAGTCGGGTTCAGTACATAGAACGCCTGTATTGAAGGAGTTCCTAAAGAAACTCCTTGGGACTTTTTCAAAACAGTACCATGCTACCTGCAATGGAGGCATTTATATTTTCATAAGATCACACACTGAATAATGGAGCCTAATCGGTGGTGTGTTTGCATGGCTGACATTGAGAGAGTATGGTGATGTTGACCTCTATTCTCCTACTCAGGACTGCTCCCACATGGATGAACACGGTATTGCAGCCATCCTCCTTCCCCTGGTCACGGCCTTCTGCAGGGTAAGTCACAAAAAACAAACAATCCCTATTCAACACAAAAGAAACAAATCATTGTCCTTTATCATAGCTTTAAAGTGGTCTGTTTCTAAAGCTTCTGTGTGGCCTTGTGTGTTTGTGTCTGGCAGAAACTAGGCGCGGGCATCACCCAGTTTGCCTACAGCTGTGTGCAGGAGCACATGGTGTGGACTAACATGCAGTTCTGGGAGGCCATGTTCTACAGTGATGTCCAGAACCACATCAGAGCCCTGTATCTGGAGGCAGATGGGGGGGAGCAGTCCATCGCTGTAAGAACGGACCCTACAATTACACAACAAGCAGAACCTTTTTAAGCTAACGCTCCTGTATATTAGTATTAAACACAGCAGTAAAAACACAACCGAGGCGTTTTCCTTGATAATGGTACTTAGTCCTTGGAGTACATCCATACATTGACCCCATCTGACCTTTCCCCTTCCACCTCCCAGTCTCGCGGTCAGCAGGAGTCTGGTCCAGCAGCGGGAGGTCAGGAGCTGCTGGGCGCTCTGGAGCTGGCGTCAGAGCAGAGCAGGCTGTGGCCCACGCTCAGCAAGGAGCAGCAGAGTGAGCGCGTGCAGAAAGAGGAGAGCACGGTGTTCAGCCAGGCCATCCACTATGCCAACCGTATGTCCTACCTGCTGCTGCCCCTGGACACCAGCAAGAACCGCCTGCTCAACAGGTCCGGGATAGGGGATGTGGAGAGTGTTAGCAACAGCTACGTCACCAACAGGTACACAAACAGGTGGGACACACACACACACACACACACACACACACACACACACACACACACACACACAACGAGACACACACACACGTGTACACACAGACAGAAAAACATACCCATCAGCTTTTTCACTAACAGACATGTTAAAAACAGCTTATCATACAGTGGGCAGCTTTGTAACATCTTACAGTGGAACCAGCAACAAACGTATGCGTAGGGAAAATACTTTAAAATTGAAGTTCAAGCTCATATTGGTCGTTCCTAAGATGCCTTTGTTGTTTTTGTTTAGCATTGCTGGCAGCATGGCGGAGAGCTACGACACAGAGAGCGGCTTTGAGGACGCTGAGAGCTCTGACGTGGCCAACTCTGTGGTGCGATTTATCAACCGCTTCGTAGACAAAGTGTGTAACGAGAGTGGGGTTACCAACGAGCACCTCAAGGCACTACACACCATGATACCAGGTAGGAATCTCCATTTTGTGTTTTTGGTGCTCATGTTGTGAACTTTCCTTGACAGATCAGGGTTGTATTCATTAGACACTTAATGGAAGAAAAAGGACTGCCGGGGAGGGATTCCCTGAACTTGTCCAATAAGAAATACTTGTTTTAGTTTTGCTACTGTGTTCCGTAATGAATATGACCCATGTTTTCTCAAGAGTTCAAAATGTGTATTAGGAGAGAGTTTTAATCAGTTTCTCTCTCCCTCTCCTGTTGTTCCACAGACATCGTTCAGATGCACATCGAGACGCTGGATGCAGTCCACAGGGAGAGTAAGCGACTGCCACCGATCCAAAAGGTAACCAATTCCTTATTTTACATTACGCTGGACAAAAGCCACGCAGAGCGCAGGCCAGCCCCGCCCAGGCCAGCCCCGCCCAACCCCCTCTCCACCAATCCTTGCAGCTCAGTGTCACAGTGCCACGCCCACGGCAGGTACGTCTGTCCCAGCGACAGCACCATGTGTGACTCACACTAATACGTCTGAGCAGTGCATGCTGGGTTGATGTAGTTCTCCTCCTCCTCTCAGTAGCCGGGGTCTCTTTCAGTTGGATCTAAATGGTAGAAAATGTTTTGAAACGGAGGAGGTACTACCTGACTTTGTCCAATACGAACAAGAATGTGGATTTTCTGTTTCATTACATTTTCTCCAGTTGGTGCCTATTGAACATGAACGCGGTAGATGACAACAGCCTGAGCAGTGCATGCTGGAGGTTGTAGTTCTCAGTGACCTGGTTGACTACAGCCTGTGTCACTGACTTGTGCCTTCAGACAGAAGGGTGCAGTTTGCTCTGTTTGTTCGGTGGAGTTTTCTGTTGGAGAGGGATGGTAGCTTAGCACGGCATCATTGGCATGTCTGTTGTGTTAATGGCAACTAAGCAGGGTCCTAGCATATGCATCAACCAAGAGCTCAGGGGTGCCCTGTATCAGATATCAGTCCAATTGGATCTCACCTTTTGTGAGTTTTCTGTGTTTATCCCATCTTATAATAACTCAGAGCGCATCACATTTGACCTGATCCCACCTCCCAGAATGCTCTAGATTTTTTTTTCCTGAGTGAGCGTTCATAACATATGAGTTCCAGTTAAATCCTCTCCCAATGAGCTGGACCCAGGGTATTAGCTGTTTCACAACAGATTATGAAATGGGTTACAAAACGAGTGCCTAAATTAATTTATGAGTTGAGCTGCTCTGTTTGGTGTCGTTGCCCCAGCGTAGGCCTCTCCAGGGTCGCTGGGGAAAGGAAATAATGTCAATGCCCTGAGCCTTTAACAGAAACTAGACCTGCCACATACCTCTCTATACATCCAAGAATGCTGTTAGATGGTTTTGTGAGAACAATTTGAGAAAATACACAAATTATTATGTTACCTCTTTCTAAGGGAAATTGCCATTATATGATTCCAGTCTTAAGAGATTTGAATGGTTTCATATCCAACTTTATAAAAATAACCACATAAACGTCGCTGTATTTTCCCTTCTGCTTGTTTTACTTGTTGAGCATCAGGGTTGTCTTTGCCAAGATCCCACCAGCCAATTGAGATTTAGGCAAACCGTTTATGTTATGTAACATTAACAAATTGAGGACCTCCCGGGTGGCGCAGTGGTTACGGGCGCTGTACTGCAGCGCCAGCTGTGCCACCAGAGATCCTGGGTTCGCGCCCAGGCTCTGTCGTAACCGGCCGCGACCGGGAGGTCCGTGGGGCAACGCACAATTGGCCTAGCGTCGTCCAGGTTAGGGAGGACTTGGCCGGTAGGGATATCCTTGTCTCATCGCGCACCAGCGACGCTAGTGGCGGACCGGGTGCAGTGCACGCTAACCAAGGCTTCCAGGTTGGATGCGCGCTGTGTTAAGAAGCAGTGCGCTTGGTTGGGTTGTGTATCGGAGGACGCATGACTTTCAACCTTCGTCTCTCCCGAGCCCGTACGGGAGTTGTAGCGATGAGACAAGATAGTAGCTACTAAAAACAATTCGATACCACGGAATTGGGGAGAAAAAGGGGTAAAATTGAATTTTTTTTTAAATTAAAAATTGCAATCATCTTTTGATGTCTCTGTTTTCAACTGTCTGTCGTGTGATACATTTGTGCTTCAACATGCATCTGGATTGACGTGTGCCATTTGTTGTGAATTTGCTCTAATTTGGTTTGAAGTATAGAACCACCAATGTGGCTTATACATTTGAATTCTGTTGGACATAGAGCACTAATAGCTCTTCTACTGTCTCTCTCTTTCCCCCTCATCCTTACCTACCATGTCCCGCTACTCAATCTGCTTACTTTTCTCCCATCAATTATCAACTCTTCTCGTTTCTTTACCCCACATCTACCTCTTCCTTCTCTTCCTCTGACCGCCCTCTCTCTTCTTGTCCCCGATCTCTTCCCCCTTTCCTCTTCTTTCCTTCACTCCTCCCTCTCTCCGTGCTGCAGCCCAAGCTTCTGAGGCCCATTCTTCTGGCGGGGGAGGAGCTGGTGATGGACGGCATGCGGGTGCACCTGATCTCAGACGGCCGGGAGGAGGCCACGGGGGCCTTGGGGGGTCCACCCCTCCTCCCTGCCGAGGGGGCCATCTTCCTCACCACCTATCGCCTCATCTTCAAGGGCACGCCTAACGACCCGCTGGGTAGGAGGGTCACAAACATGCACACACTTGTTAGCAGTAATACACACACACACTTTCTCTAAACCTGAGTGTTGTTGCTGTGCAGTGGGTGAGCAGGTGGTGACTCGGTCGTTCCCCATCGCATCCCTGACTAAGGAGAAGAGGATCTCTGTCAGTCTGTCCATGGACCAGTTCATACAGGAGGGTCTGCAGCTACGCTCCTGCACTTTCCAGGTACACATCTACCCTCCGTCCTGTCACCCTCGTATCCATCACCCTACTGCCTAAACACTAGGCTCCTAGGCCTTCTCAACCCTGCTAAACCCCCCCCGTCCCCTCCCCACTCTCATTCTGCACCGAAACGCTCTCCATTTAAAATTTGACAGAACACTCATTCATTTGTGTTTTTCTGACACTCATCCTAATATCGCCCTCCTCCTCCTGTAGCTGCTGAAGATAGCGTTTGATGAGGAGGTGGCGTCGGACCTGGCCGAGGTGTTCCGGAAGCACATGCACAAGCTCCGCTACCCACAGCACGTCCAGGGAACCTTCGCTTTCACCGTGGGCCAGAGTGGCAAGACGTTGGTCGAACACAAGACCAAGGACAAGAACCAGTCAATAAAGTAAGACGAGACCAATAGAACACCCACACACACACGCCAACCACAAGAACCCAAAACAACACTAAAAGGAAACAGGAAGAGCATACACATGCCAAACTCATTTCAACACACATCAGCGTTGTATAAAACGTCAGTACCGCTCCAGTTTTATCGTCAGTCAGCAGATTATTAGTAATGAGAGAGTGTAAATCTGTAAGACGTTTCACACCTCTCACATCCTCCAGGTCAAGTACAGAACATCCAATTAAAAAGCGCTTATTCACTAAAGGATGTGGGTCACAAATGACACCCCTGCACTGTAATGTGAGCTGAATATCAGGCCTGCCCCAAGCAGCAGCCTCTGGAGATATAGTAGCCAACATTATTGCCCTACATTTCATAGCCGTCCTGACAGTTTAGAATATATCCAAAACGTGGGCGTTTTTATCTGACTGTCTCTGATTTAAAGTCAGTGTTTGGTGTGATGTATTAATTAAACCGGATTCATAGACCTTCTGCTTGCGAGTGTAAGTGCTTCAGTGAGTGTGAACCCTTGTGGAACCACAAATGGTCCATATAGCATGCAGACTGTTTAGTTATGCTGGCTGCACACAGGCTTATTCCAGGCAGGGTCAGTACAGAGGAATGCAGCTTCACATCCTACACTCTATTCTGTCCACTGTTACTGCCAGTAGACCCCCAGAGTTCCCTTTTGCTTTATCACCCCCTCTCTCTCTCCCCCGTCACTCATTTTTTCCCCCTTCTCATCTGGGGTATGAAAAGAGCACATGCTCTCACAGAGAGCTGGCTTCTATCTTTTGAGTAAAGCAGCAGTGGAAACATTGACGGCTTCTCCGTGTTTGTCCCTGGTGTTTCCATCTCCTCCCCGAGTCGTCACGCCACTAAAAGACTCCCTTCATTCACTGATATTAACCTCACGACAATGCGGGCCCAACCCCCCTGCAGCAGTGAGCAGGCTCAACTAGCACTCTTTTAATGCATTCATTAGCTTTAATTCTGCATACAGACTACCGTCGAGTCTGCATTAGGGATGTGCCTTGGATTTAATGGACTGGTTAATTAAACTTCTAAGTACCTAGTCAGTGCATTTGTAAGTTTTACATTTCTAACCAGGGTTTTATTCACTTGAAATGAAATGGAAGCAAACAGGCCAAAACAGAGAGGTGCGATCTAAACTTGTTCAATAAGAAACTCTTTTCATTTTCTGTTGCAAAGTGTTTTGCTATGGTGTGCCCAAATGAATGTGACCCAGGAAGTAGAAGTCATAAAGTTTAGCTTTAACTGAAGTTAATTGTTTTGAACTCTTATACATCTCTCTCTTCCCTCTCTACTCATCCTCTTCCCTTTTCTTCCTCCACCCTTCCAAAGAACACTTTCCAAAAACTTGGTGAAGAGCGCCAAGAGGACGATCGGTCGACAGTATGTGACCCGGAAGAAGTACTCACCTCCCACCTGGGAGAACAGGAGCAGCCTGCAGTCAGAGCTGGACGAGGATGAGCTCTCCGGTAGGACATGGTGTTGTAGCAACGTCAAGGTTTAGGGCGGTATTTTGACTTAAGATCCACACACTCCCATTGACATAAATACATGTCTTATGTAAAAGTCTTGAGTTGCTGTTTAACTTTCAGCAATTAAAATGTTGAATGTTCTTTACAGTGTTTGACCTGAGGTAGTAGGCCAGTGTACACTGTCTCTGACTGTCTGTGTGTGCTACAGTCTCAGAGGAGTTGGACCAGGGCTCCCTCACCCTGTCTTCCACCATCCGCTCCTCGGACAGACAGACCATGAGCAACGTGGTGGAGCGAGCCTGTTGCCGTGACTACCAGCGGCTAGGACTGGGCACGCTCAGTAACAGCCTGACGCGCTCCAAGAACGAGCCCTTCCGCATCTCCACCGTCAACCGCATGTACACCGTCTGCAGGAGGTAAGTTCACGGTCCAACCGCAGATAGAACATGTTTTTACGACGGGTTCACCGTCACATCTCGTGGGTGACTCCCAAAATACACGTCCCTTCGATACTCTTCGTTTATAGGGAATCTCAATTGCATGTGGTCGTTTTATGGTCAAAACGTATATGGACCATGTTTCAAGTAACTTCCTGAGTTTAGTCTCCAAGTTTTGGATTCTGGTTGAATGTACACGTTTGATCTTGACATTTATATAGATCAACATTGTCGTTTTACTTTGATGCAACTTGATGTGCAGAGTGGGCCTATGAACAAACTATATTTAAACACATGACATTATCTTGTTGTCATGACATTCTGAGGTGACATGAACAGAATGTCATCTCGACCCTAACTCCCTCTGCTCTCTCTATCTGTGTGTGTCACCAGTTACCCCGGCCTGTTGATCGTGCCCCAGAGCATTCCAGATTCCACCATCCAGCGCATCTCCCGCTGTTACAGACAGAACCGTTTCCCTGTGGTGTGCTGGAGGAACTCTCGTACCAAGGCTGTGCTGCTGCGCTCTGCAGGCCTCCATGCTAAGGGTGTGGTGGGCTTCTTCAAGTCCCCCAATGCCACCAGCGCCGGTATGACACACTCTAAAAATGAGTTAGATGGTGTCTTTAAGGGAATGACTGGGGATGTTGGGCTTTGTTTAGGAATAATAAAACACGCCAAACCACTCCAAAGCCAGCTACAGTTGAAGTTGGAAGTTTACATACATTTAGGTTGGAGTTAATTAAACTTGTTTTTCAACCACTCCACAAATTTCTTGTTAACAAACTATAGTTTTGGCAAGTCTGTTAGGAAATTTACTTTATACATGACATGTTTTTAAAATTATTATAATTTTTTTTATTATACAATTGTTTATAGATATTTAACTTATAATTCACTGTATCACAATTCCAGTGGGTCAGAAGTTTACATACACCAAGTTGACTTTGCCTTTAAACCGCTTGGAAAATTCCAGAACATGATTTCATGGCTTTTGAAGCTTCTGATAGGCTAATTGACATAATTTGAGTCAATTGGAGGTGTACCTGTGGATGTATTTCAAGGCCTACCTTCAAACTCAGTGCCTCTTTGCTTGACGACATGGGAAAATCAAAAGAAATCAGCCAAGACCTCAGAAAAATAATTGTAGACCTCCATAAGTCTGGTTCATCCTTGGGAGCAATTTCCAAACGCCTGAAGGTACCACATTCATCTGTACAAACAATAGTATATGCAAGTATAAACACCATGGGACCACACAGCCGTCATACCGCTCAGGAAGGAGATGCGTTCTGTCTCCTAGAGATGAACGTACTTTGGTGCGAAAAGTGCAAATCAATCCCTGAACAGCAGCAATGGACCTTGTGAAGATGCTGGAGGAAACCAGTTGGGGTGCTTTGTTGCAGAAGGGACTGGTGCACTTCACAAAATAGATGGCATCATGAGGGAGGAAAATTATGTGGATATATTGAAGCAACATCTCAAGACATCAGTCAGGAAGTTAAAGCTTGGTCGCAAATGGATCTTCCAAATGGACAATGACCAAAAGCACACTTCCAAAGTTGTGGCAAAATGGCTTAAGGACCTTGAAGTCAAGGTATTGGAGTGGCCATCACAAAGCCCTGACCTCAATCCTATAGAAAATGTGTAGGCAGAACTGAAAAAGCGTGTGTGAGCAAGGAGGCTTACAAACCTTACAAGCTGAAATAAATCATTCTCTCTACTATTATTCTGACATTTCCCATTCTTAAAATAAAGTGGTGATCCTAACTGACCTAAGACAGGGAATTTTTACATGGATTAAATGTCAGGAATTGTGAAACTGAGTTTAAATGTATTTGGCTAAGGTGTATGTAAACTTCTGACGAGCTATTTAATGTGGTAGTATAAGTCTCAACTCATCAGAAACAATGAGCAAATAGACAAACACTTTAGATGCATTGAAATGCACAGCTCATGTCCCTTATAGCTTGAGCAGCATTTTTTAGTCTTCAGCATTTTATACCCAGCATGCAAAGCTGCATAAACCAGTGGTGACCCTTCCCCAGGCCCCTCCCAGGCCGACTCAACCAGCCTGGAGCAGGAGAAGTACATGCAGGCGATCATCAGCTCCATGCCCTCCTACTGTGAGCCCAGTGGCAGGAACACGCTCGGCGGCTTCACCTCCACTCACATGAGCACCTCAGGTAGGACACGCGTACACATCAAGGTTCCCGTTAGCCAGTAATAGCCGGCTTTTGTCCCTAAAAAATGTACGAGAAGACGATAAATTGGCACCAGACATAATCCCATTTCAAAATAATGCTATTTAGCCTAATCGTTGCTGAAAATACCAGTTTATGGAAATGCATTTGACCGGTCGTGCTTATCGGTCTATAGGTTAATTTGCATAATTTCATGGAATTAAATGAGCATGTGTTTATTTTCTTTAGTCGTTATGTTTATTTATCACATGCACATACAGATACAGAGCTTCTTCTTTTTTTGGAATGTGTTAAACAGCGCCAGAGCTTTTATAAGCCCAATCATCGCACACAATTTTAAATGCAATTACGTGTTAACTGTTTTGATAGCCAGCATTAAAGTGCTACTATTTTTATTTCAAGTGCTTAGGCAACTGAAGGCATGATTCAGAAGGTCACACACCACTTGAGAATGTGAGCTGTAGATGGTATTCTGAAAACATACACTTAATTGAGTGAAACTTTAATGTTTAACTTCATATTATGAGGCATGTCTTACCTTGCTTCAATGTAGCTGAGCCAAAATCTGTTCCTGTAAACGTGGAGGCATTTCTTTTGTAAAGACTTCCCAATGCCAATGAAACAAGTAGCCTAATTTTCTATTGGTTTTCAAATCAACTTTCTTTCATTGTCCAGTAACCAAAAACACAATCCTAATCATATTAGCAATCCATGCTAGTCGCTGCATCTTTAGATCTTCCATCTTTCTACGTTTCTAATGGATATTTTTGTGTTTTCCCGTTAATTGCATTATGGAACTAACATTAGCGTGTAGCCTATAACTGCTGTGTGCGCATTGCTGCGCTTATAATGTGAATAATCGTTTATCAACATTAAGCTAAACATTCTGATCTGTGCATGAGCCTCACTGCTTTTAATTTTGATGTACTGGTTGGATGAATTTGGGATCTATCGTCCCACAATTGTCCCAGTCTGTTTGGAATAGGCCATTTCTTTCTCGCACAGAACGACAAGCTGACAAATAGAATAGGTCAAATGTTCTACAATGGCGAACAGTAGATTGACATAGGCTAGTGATTTTCTTGTTCCTTATTCGTCTTGTTAGCTCAGGAAAAGTGAATGTGGACTGTTATTCTAACATCAAGTGCACTTCGGATTTTCGGAAGGACACGAGCCGTTGCATCCTTGAGTTGCATGTTCTGTTAAGTGCCTTATCATAATCAAAATTATATAGGTCTGGTACATTTCTCAAATGTTTGTTGAATTATGCTGTCGATCAAATGTCCAGCGCCACATTTTCCTAACGGAAACCCTGAAACACATACACTCTCTCATAAACCAGAGTTTGACTCTTAGCTTGTGTCTATCTCCAGACTCGTCAGATAAACTGAGGCAGCCTAAGATCGGAGCTCTGATGAAACAGGTGATGGGAGGCAAGGAGGATGTACCTGGAACCTTCAGCCGAGGAGGTGAGATTGTTTTTTTACAGTGTTTGTATGTGGTTGTGTTACTTGCGTCAATTAGTTAATTGAAACCTCCTTTGCAAGGAATGTTTGGTTTGGGATTGTATTGTGGCTTGCCCTACAATTACATGCCAAGGAACAGTCACTGTAACAAATTGACACGCAAGTGTGTTTTAACCCAAAGAGGAATGGTGGTTATGTTACCTGAATAATAACTCCTCTCCATAGCTTATCCATATTTGGGCATGTGTGTATGTATAGCTGTGTGAAACCATCTCTCCCTATGGTCTATGGTGTTGGTTAACGGGCATCATCTCTGTGTCATTTGACCTCAGCTCTGGGTCAAAGGGCGAGGGTCATCTCCCTCTCTCAGCCCAGAGTTTCAGGCAAGGCCAGAAACCCCCCTGGAGGTACAGTATGCACCGACCCCTAGCTCCCCAATCTAACCAATCAGGCCTCTTAACAGTGACGTCAGTCAGTCTGTCTGCGTTGGCTGGTGCCCCCGCCTGTCGGTCCCTCTTTCCCTGTGATGTCCTTGTGTGTGTCTCTCGCTCTCTCAGGACTAACCTTTTGTTGTCCAATCTCTTTGTTGGCGAGATTCTCTTCTTCTTTCTAGGCATCTGTTTGCATGTTTTTCTAGTGGACCGTCGACTCTACACACACTGCTGCAGATCGTCCTGTTTGTCCATGTTTCTGTTCTGTGTTTGATTACTACTCTGTGCTGTGAGTGGTCTGATGACTCGTGTTTTTCCAGTGTTGTTAGGTTTGGAGCATCATTTTCACACAGCCTATTTAGCTAAATAGATCAATCTTACTATAGTAGTTCAAATATTTATATTTTATCAGCATGGCTTTCAGTTAGTCTAGTGGTATAAAGTACAATGACTGTATGTGTCACTGCATAAATGGCTTGTGTGTGTTGATAATGTCAAACTTGGAGGGAGGATTGGAGAATGCACACTGTATGCATGTGATAACCCCCTCTAAAACCTCTACGTGTATGTGATAACCCCCTCTAAAACCTCTACCTGTATGTGTGTGATAACCCCCTTTAAAACCTCTACCTGTATGCATGTGATAACCCCCTCTAAAACCTCTACGTGTATGTGATAACCCCCTCTAAAACCTCTACCTGTATGTGTGTGATAACCCCCTTTAAAACCTCTACCTGTATGTGTGTGATAACCCCCTCTAAAACATCTACACGTATGTGTGTGATAACCCCCTCTAAAACCTCTACCTGTATGTGTGTGATAACCCCCTCTAAAACCTCTACGTGTATGTGATAACCCCTCTAAAACCTCTACCTGTATGTGTGTGATAACCCCCTTTAAAACCTCTACCTGTATGTGTGTGATAACCCCCTCTAAAACATCTACACGTATGTGTGTGTGATAACCCCCTCTAAAACCTCTACCTGTATGTGTGTGATAACCCCCTCTAAAACCTCTACCTGTATGTGTGTGATAACCCCCTCTAAAACCTCTACCTGTATGTGTGTGATAACCCCCTTTAAAGCCTCTACCTGTATGTGTGTGATAACCCCCTTTAAAGCCTCTACCTGTATGTGTCTGATAACCCCCTCTAAAACCTCTACCTGTATGTGTGTGATAACCCCCTTTAAAGCCTCTACCTGTATGTGTCTGATGACTCCCTTTAAAACCTCTACACGTATGTGTGTGATAACCTCTTCTAAAACCTCTACCTGTATGTGTGTGATAACCTCTACCTGTATGTGTGTGATAACCCCCTCTAAAACCTCTACCTGTATGTGTGTGATAACCCCCTCTAAAACCTCTACCTGTATGTGATAACCCCCTCTAAAACCTCTACCTGTATGTGTGTGATAACCCCCTTTAAAGCCTCTACCTGTATGTGTCTGATAACCCCCTTTAAAGCCTCTACCTGTATGTGTGTGATAACCCCCTTTAAAGCCTCTACCTGTATGTGTGTGATAACCCCCTTTAAAGCCTCTACCTGTATGTGTGTGATAACCCCCTTTAAAGCCTCTACCTGTATGTGTGTGATAACCCCCTTTAAAGCCTCTACCTGTATGTGTGTGATAACCCCCTTTAATGCCTCTACCTGTATGTGTCTGATAACCCCCTCTAAAACCTCTACACGTATGTGTGTGATAACCTCTTCTAAAACCTCTACCTGTATGTGTGTGATAACCCCCTCTAAAACCTCTACCTGTATGTGTGTGATAACCCCCTCTAAAACCTCTACCTGTATGTGTGTGATAACCCCCTTTAAAGCCTCTACCTGTATGTGTGTGATAACCCCCTTTAAAGCCTCTGATAACCCCCTCTAAAACCTCTACATGTATGTGTCTGATAACCCCCTCTAAAACCTCTACCTGTATGTGTCTGATAACCCCCTCTAAAACCTCTACCTGTATGTGTGTGATAACCCCCTCTAAAACCTCTACCTGTATGTGTGTGATAACCCCCTTTAAAGCCTCTACCTGTATGTGTGTGATAACCCCCTTTAAAGCCTCTGATAACCCCCTCTAAAACCTCTACATGTATGTGTCTGATAACCCCCTCTAAAACCTCTACCTGTATGTGTCTGATAACCCCCTCTAAAACCTCTACCTGTATGTGTCTGATAACCCCCTCTAAAACCTCTACACGTATGTGTGTGATAACCCCCTCTAAAACCTCTACACGTATGTGTGTGATAACCCCCTCTAAAACCTCTACCTGTATGTGTGTGATAACCCCCTTTTAAGCCTCTACCTGTATGTGTGTGATAACCCCCTCTAAAACTTCTACCTGTATGTGTCTGATAACCCCCTCTAAAACCTCTACCTGTATGTGTGTGATAACCCCCTTTAAAGCCTCTACCTGTATGTGTCTGATAACCCCCTCTAAAACCTCTACCTGTATGTGTGTGATAACCTCTTCTAAAACCTCTACCTGTATGTGTGTGATAACCTCTACCTGTATGTGTGTGATAACCCCCTTTAAAGCCTCTACCTGTATGTGTGTGATAACCCCCTTTAAAGCCTCTACCTGTATGTGTCTGATAACCCCCTTTAAAGCCTCTACCTGTATGTGTGTGATAACCCCCTTTAAAGCCTCTACCTGTATGTGTGTGATAACCCCCTTTAAAGCCTCTACCTGTATGTGTGTGATAACCCCCTCTAAAACCTCTACCTGTATGTGTGTGATAACCCCCTTTAAAACCTCTACACATATGTGTGTGATAACCTCTTCTAAAACCTCTACCTGTATGTGTGTGATAACCCCCTTTAAAACCTCTACACGTATGTGTGTGATAACCTCTTCTATAAAACCTCTACCTGTATGTGTGTGATAACCCCTTTTAAAACCTCTACACGTATGTGTGTGATAACCCCCTTAAAACCTCTACACGTATGTGTGTGATAACCCCCTCTAAAACCTCTACCTGTATGTGTGTGATAGCCCCCTTTAAAGCCTCTACCTGTATGTGTCTGATAGCCCCCTTTAAAGCCTCTACCTGTATGTGTCTGATAACCCCCTCTAAAACCTCTACCTGTATGTGTGTGATAACCCCCTCTAAAACCTCTACCTGTATGTGTGTGATAACCCCCTCTAAAACCTCTACCTGCATGTGTGTGATAACCCCCTCTAAAACCTCTACCTGCATGTGTGTGATAACCCCCTTTAAGGCCTCTACCTGTATGTGTGTGATAACCCCCTTTAAAGCCTCTACCTGTATGTGTGTGATAACCCCCTCTAAAACCTCTACCTGTATGTGTGTGCTCCAGGGAAGTGGGGCACTATTCGGAGTAGTGGGCGTCTGAGTGCCTACAACCCAGAAGTTGGGAACAGGCTGTCCAGTAAGGAGTCTCCCCAGCCCAACGGGGGCCCCAGCGAGGCCCTGTTCCTCAGACAGCAAAGGGCCTACCTCTACATCATCGGAGACAAGACACAGCTCAAGGTAACTGCCAATACACAATACTACACTGGACTGTCTACTGATTTGAATATTGATAAAGACTCAATATCTCACAAGTGTTTGGAGGTGTTGGTGTCATTGAACCTTGACCCCTGTTTGTCCCATATCATCAGGGTGGGAAGCAGGACTCGTTCCAGCAGTGGGAGGTGGTGCCCATCGAGGTGTGTGATGTGCGTCAGGTGAAGAACAGCTTTAAGAAGCTGATTAAGGCCTGTGTTCCCAGCTCAGCCACCTCTGAACCCAGCATGACCTTCCACCGCTGCCTGGAGGAGTCCGAATGGATGTGCCTGGTAATGCTCTCATTCATACAGTGTGTGTGTGTGTGTGTGTGTGTGTGTGTGTTAGCATGTGCAACTGTAAAAGTGTATGTATTGTGCAAGAGGGAGACCTACGAATGCATTTTGTTTTTGTATGTTTATCCTGACTGCATAAGTTCATGTGTGTATGATTTAAGTGGTTTTGTCATGACGTGTGTGTGTGTGTCCAGCTCCACAGAGTTCTGCAGGTGTCTGTCCTGGTGGTAGAGTTGTTAGACACGGGCTCGTCAGTCATGGTCAGCCTGGAGGATGGCTGGGACGTCACTACTCAGGTACAACACACATACTCCCTAAACGTACTGCTTACACACACCTCTCACAGCTAATGTAGGTCTCAACCCTGTCTCTGCCTGTGCGGTCTGTCTCTTCACTCCGCTGTTTAGGTAACCTATAAATTACAGTCATCCTGTCTGACTATCTCACCGATTCTGTCTCTAGGTGGTGTCCCTGGTCCAGCTTCTGTCAGACCCATACTACCGGACCTTCGATGGCTTCCGCCTGCTGGTGGAGAAGGAGTGGCTGTCGTTTGGCCACAGGTTCAGTCATCGCGGCGCCCAGACCCTGGCCAGCCAGAGCAGCGGCTTCACTCCTGTATTCCTGCAGTTTCTCGACTGTGTGCACCAGGTATGTATGTGTGAGGGTGGGTTTTATGAGTGCAGGTGTGACAGTAAAGTGTGTGTGTGTTTGTCTAACCGTGTCACTGGGTGTTTACATGTCAAATCAAATCAAATTTTATTTGTCACATACACATGGTTAGCAGATGTTAATGCGAGTGTAGCGAAATGCTTGCTTCTAGTTCCGACAATGCAGTAATAACCAACAAGTAATCTAACTAACAATTCCAAAACTACTGTCTTATACACAGTGTAAGGGGATAAAGAACATGTACATAAAGATATATGAATGAGTGATGGTACAGAGCAGCATAGGCAAGATACAGTAGATGGTATAGAGTACAATATATACATATGAGATGAGTATGTAAACAAAGTGGCATAGTTAAAGTGGCTAGTGATACATGTATTACATAAGGATGCAGTAGATTAGAGTACAGTATATACGCATGCATATGAGATGAATAATGTAGGGTATGTAACATTATATTAGGTAGCATTGTTTAAAGTGGCTAGTGATATATTTTACATCATTTCCCATCAATTCCCATTATTAAAGTGGCTGGAGTTGGGTCAGTGTCAATGACAGTGTGTTGGCAGCAGCCACTCAATGTTAGTGGTGGATGTTTAACAGTCTGATGGCCTTGAGATAGAAGCTGTTTTTCAGTCTCTCGGTCCCAGGTTTGATGCACCTGTACTGACCTCGCCTTCTGGATGATAGCGGGGTGAACAGGCAGTGGCTCGGGTGGTTGTTGTCCTTGATGAACTTTATGGCCTTCCTGTAACATCGGGTGGTGTAGGTGTCCTGGAGGGCAGGTAGTTTGCTCCCGGTGATGTGTTGTGCAGACCTCAGAGCCTTACAGTTGTGGGCGGAGCAGTTGCCGTACCAGACGGTGATACAGCCCGCCAGGATGCTCTCGATTGTGCATCTGTAGAAGTTTGTGAGTGCTTTTGGTGACAAGCCAAATTTCTTCAGCCTCCTGAGGTTGAAGAGGCGCTGCTGCGCCTTCTTCACGATGCTGTCTGTGTGAGTGGACCAATTCAGTTTGTCTGTGATGTGTATGCCGAGGAACTTAAAACGTACTACCCTCTCCACTACTGTTCCATCGATGTGGATAGGGGGATGTTCCCTCTGCTGTTTCCTGAAGTCCACAATCATCTCCTTAGTTTTGTTGACGTTGAGTGTGAGGTTATTTTCCTGACACCACACTCCGAGGGCCCTCACCTCCTCCCTGTAGGCCGTCTCGTCGTTGTTGGTAATCAAGCCTACCACTGTTGTGTCGTCCGCAAACTTGATGATTGAGTTGGAGGCGTGCGTGGCCACGCAGTCTTGGGTGAACAGGGAGTGTAGGAGAGGGCTCAGAACGCACCCTTGTGGGGCCCCAGTGTTGAGGATCAGCGGGGTGGAGATGTTGTTGCCTACCCTCACCACCTGGGGGCGGCCCGTCAGGAAGTCCAGTACCCAGTTGCACAGGGCGGGGTCGAGACCCAGGGTCTCGAGCTTGATGACGAGCTTGGAGGGTACAATGGTGTTGAATGCCGAGCTGTAGTCGATTAACAGCATTCTCACATAGGTATTCCTCTTGTCCAGATGGGTTAGGGCAGTGTGCAGTGTGGTTGAGATTGCATCGTCTGTGGACCTATTTGGGCGGTAAGCAAATTGGAGTGGGTCTAGGGTGTCAGGTAGGGTGGAGGTGATATGGTCCTTGACTAGTCTCTCAAAGCACTTCATGATGACGGAAGTGAGTGCTACGGGGCGGTAGTCGTTTAGCTCAGTTACCTTAGCTTTCTTGGGAACAGGAACAATGGTGGCCCTCTTGAAGCATGTGGGAACAGCAGACTGGTATAGGGATTGATTGAATATGTCCGTAAACACACCGGCCAGCTGGTCTGCGCATGCTCTGAGGGTGCGGCTGGGGATGCCGTCTGAGCCTGCAGCCTTGCGAGGGTTAACACGTTTAAATGTTTTACTCACCTCGGCTGCAGGGAAGGAGAGTCCGCATGTTTTCGTTGCAGGCCGTGTCAGTGGCACTGTATTGTCCTCAAAGCGGGCAAAAAAGTTTTTTAGTCTGCCTGGGAGCAAGACATCCTGGTCCGTGACTGGGCTGGTTTTCTTCTTGTAGTCCGTGATTGACTGTAGACCCTGCCACATACCTCTTGTGTCTGAGCCGTTGAATTGAGATTCTACTTTGTCTCTATACTGACGCTTAGCTTGTTTGATAGCCTTGCGGAAGGAATAGCTGCACTGTTTGTATTCGGTCATGTTACCAGTCACCTTGCCCTGATTAAAAGCAGTGGTTCGCGCTTTCAGCTTCCCTTTGATGTTTTATGTAGAAATTGTACACAAATATTGAATTTTAAAATTATATTAATTGAAGTGCCCTTGAATATAGACCGAATGGGGAAAAATGAATACATTTTGTGTCCTCTGACTTGTAGGAAGATTTTTAACCCACTCAATCCCAACAACAACATTGTAAAAACACTAGTTATTTTGTTGCTTTGATAGTCATTTCTGAAGAGGATTAATTATTTAATGTGATTAATTTTAAGGAAAGGAGAAAAAAGCCCCGTTCCTCATTTTAAGGTCAACCCTGTCACGTGAACTCTCGTTTTAATATGGGGAAACTATTCATGTATCTTTTTTTTCATTCAAAAGAACCATCTAATAATCAAATCGTAGAGTAAAGCTGGTGGGCTGGTTCTACTCTATTTGTACATTGTCTGGTGTTTGGTGGTAACTGAGTGGGTTGAGCATAACACCATACAAAGACTGGCTAGAAATGTTTAAACAACTTATTGGTGAAGCATAGTTGCCCCTCCCTGTTTCATACAACAATCTTCCATTTCCCCTGGATGGATTCACTATAGTAATTTTAGTTAACCTCTTGATGGGGATTTAAATTTTTATTTTATTTTAAGTTGAAAATGTGCTCTTTATAACAATGTTAAAATTAGGTGAAATAAAATGTTTGTTTTTTTCTTAGTTTTTCATGCGCCTCAAAAGGCACCTAACTGGTGAAATGTACCTTTATTTAATGACAGCCTAGGAACAGTGGGTTAACTGCCTGTTCAAGGGCTGAACAACAGATTTGTACCTTGTCAGCTCGGGGGATTGAACTTGCAACCTTCCGGTTACTAGTCCACTAGGCTACCCTGCCGCCCCAAATGACCCGTATCTCACTAGGATCCTTTGTCTCTCTCTGCCTAGACTGTCTTTAAATAACTATGTTACAAAGCTCAGCCAAGAACTATTAACCTGGATCAAATATTTCCTGAATGTAATCAGATGAGTACGCTATGTCCGACCATCCTGTTATAAGGATCTGCTAGAACAGATTATTTAAAGGTTTTAACATGTCTTCCTCCTTTCCCATTCATCCAAACATTTGTTTGAGAGAGTGCAGAGTCTGCTGACTCTGGCCGTTTCTCATTTGGGTGAAAGTCTGTCCTAAGTGGTCCAGGAGCGTGTCAATTTTGAAGGGTAGGCAAATGGAAGAATTTCCTCCCCTCCTCGAAAGCCACCTTTCATCGAGGATAGTCATCCAGTGCTTTCGCATTTTGTTACGTTAGACTAAAATTGTCCCAAAATTATTTAATTTAATGACTGAGGAGCAGGTTGTTTGATATGGGCACCTTTTCATCCAAGCTACTCAATACTGCCCCTGCAGCCATAAAAAGTTAAGGAGCACGGTTAGCCGGGTTTCAGAGGACGCATGACTCCACCTTTGCCTCTCCTGAGCCTATTGGGGAGTTGCAGTGATGAGACGAGATCAAATTTTGGGAGGAAGAGGGGGGCAAAAAATATTACTTAATTTGAGTCCACCTGTGGTAAATTCAATTGATTGGACATGATTTGGATAGGCATACAAGGTCCCACAGTTAACAGTGCATGTCAGAGCAAAAACCAAGCCATGAGTTCGAAATAATTGTCCGTGGAGTTCTGAGACACAGATCTGAGGTACCAAAAAATGTCTGTAGCATTGAAGGACCCCAAGAACACAGTGGCCTCAGTCATTCTTAAATGGAAGAAGTTTGAGCTTGCCGCCCGGCCAAACTGAGCAATCGGGGGAGAAGGGCCTTGGTCAGGGAGGTGACCAAGAACCCAATAGTCACTCTGACAGAGCTCCAGAATTCCTCAGATGGGAGAATCTTCCAGAAGGACAACCATTTCTGCAGCACTCCACCAAGCAGACCTTTATGGTAGAGTGGCAAGATGGAAGCCACTCCTCAGTAAAAGGCACATGACAGCCATCTTGGAGTTTGCCAAAAGGCACCTAAAGACTCTCAGGCCATGAGAAACAAGATTCTTTGGTCTGATGAAACCAAGATGGAACTCTTTTTGGAGTAAACCTGGCACCATCCCTACGGTGAAGCATGGTGGTGGCAGATGGTTTTTAGTGGCAGGGACTGTGAGATGAGTCAGGATAGAGGGAAAGATGAACAGAGCATAGTACAGAGATCCTTGATGAAAACCTGCTCTAGAGCACTCAGGACCTCAGATTGGGGTGAAGGTTCACCTTCCAACAGGACAACAACCCAAAGCTCACAGCCAAGACACGCAGGAGTGGCTTTGGGACAAGTTTCTGAATGTCCTTGAGTCGCTCAGGCAGAGCCCAGACTTGAACCCGATCGAACATCTCTGGAGAGACCTGAAAATAGATGTGCAGTGACGCTCCCCATCCAACCTGACAGAGCTTGAGAGGATCAGCAGTGAAGAATGGGAGAAACTTCCCAAATACAGGTGTGCCAAGCTTGTAGCGTCATACCCAAGAAGAATCGAGGCTGTAATCGCTGCCAAATGTGCTTCAATGAAGTAAAGGGTCTGAATACTTGTTTAATGTGGTATTTCAGTTTAAAATGTGTAATACTTTTGCAAAAATGTCTAAACAGTTTTTACTTCATCATTATGGGGTATAGTGGGTAGATTGAGAAAAAACAATTTAATACATTTTAGAATAAGGCTAACGTAACAACATCTGGAAAAAGTTAAGGGGTCTGAATACTTTCCAAATGTACTGTATGTATCCTATCGGAGTTCTTCGTGGAAGAGTTTTGAAATCTGCCACACACCATTTGAATCAGCCTTTGTTTTTTCGTAGGAGAAAAGCATATACACGTTTAAAAACAATATGCTACTTTTATCTATAAAATGTCTTGCACAACTAGCCACATGTTGTTTTATCACGTCATTTATCACATTCGCCTGTTGACGCGGGAGAGGAGAGTCTAAGCTCGTTTTCCTTTTCCTCGCCGCCTCTCCTCGATTACCTTTGAACTTTTTCTAAAGGAGGTGAAAGAGGACACAGGAGTTGAGCAAATCCAGTTGAGAAAAGGCCCGTGAATGTTTGACGATCAGGAAGCAGTAAACAGAGGAAGGGCAACTGACGTGTTACCTTAAATCCTGTCCCCCCTGCAGATCCACCTGCAGTTCCCCATGGAGTTTGAGTTCAGTCAGTACTACCTGAAGTTCCTGGCCTACCACTACGTGTCCAACCGCTTCAGAACCTTCCTGCTCGACTCGGACTACGAACGCATTGAGCTCGGTGAGCCTTTTCTCCGTTCTACAGATAAGGGCTCGAGTTTTCCCCTTATCAGATGGCCTTTCTCTACATTTAGGTTACATGGTTAGAAGAAACTCCAGACCCCATAGATACTATCTGAATTCTTATAAGTAGGTTATTTCGGTACACTTAAACACCCAAAAGTGTAACTTGTATGCCAGTTGAGTGTGATCAGTGAGTTGATGAACCTTCCGTTTGTGTTAAGGGGTTCTGTACGAGGAGAAGGGGGAGAGGAAGAACCCGCAGGTGTGTAAGTCAGTGTGGGATTACATCGACCGGCTCAACAAGAAAACACCTATCTTCTTCAACTACATGTTCTCACCAGAAGATGAGGAGGTGAGTGAGCCTGGAACTCTACTTGGTTGCGGTAGACTGCCCCCTGGTGGGGAAGGTTACTGAAAATTCAAGTGGATTTGATCCATTTTCTAATCAAGTGGAGGTTTAGTTTTACGATCTTAGACTTAAGATGTACTAGACGATCTTGTAGTTATTACATGCACGTTTTGTGGTAACAAAAATAAATCCATGTGGTCATTTACTAGCTAAATCCCTCTGTGTTTTTACTATTTTCTTTTCCCCAGGTGTTGCGGCCGTACAGCTTCATCTCCAACCTGAAGGTGTGGGACTTCTACACAGAGGAGACGCTGTCTGAGGGCCCGTCTTACGACTGGGAGCTGGTGCAGAGGGGCCGGCAGGAGAGGCTGGCTGAGGAGGTACCTGACAAACCAGACACCACCACCCCCAAATCCCAGCGACACATCGTCTGGCCCTGCTACGACAGCCGCAGCAGAGTGGTACCCGACGCCATCACCAAACTGCTGCAGGTTAGTGGCGATTACTTACACATTACGTACCATCAGTATACTGCAGTAGTCCCTGTATAACCCTAACTTGTTATATAAATTCTTATACACGAATCTGACTGTCCTAGGACCTGCAGAGTCTGGAGGCAGAGTTGGGGCTGCCACCAGAGAAATGGAAGGACACCTGGGACAAGATCAAGGCCAACCAACGGGCCGAGGCCAAGCTGGAGAACAGGGTGAGAAACGCTTGACAACCAGAAGCTAACCTAGGGTTTCACTGGCTATTAGGATGCCATCCTTCTAACAAACTTACACTTTACACAGATTATTTGAAAATAACTTCTTGTAGATTTATAGCAATGTGTTCTACTGACCTCTTGTGGCAACTGTGTTTTATTGAATATATTAGCCTCCTGTGTTTTCTTGCTCATCCTCCGTTCTCTCGCTCTTTCAGCCGTCTTTCAACAGCTCCTTGCTGATGTCGTCCAATCTGAGTCACCAGCGGCGGTCTCAGGGGGTGTACCTTCCGGAGAGTGGAGTGGGCTCCTCCATTAACCTGGCCATGGACCGTGAGACCAGCACCACCTCCACCCCTGTGGCTGGGCGCCCCAGCACCAGCACCCTATACAGCCAGTTCCAGAGCACGGAGAGTGAGAACAGGTCTGTACCCCCACCCTTATCACTGCCCCAGTAACACATTACCCCTCAGTGTGTTACGAAAGTGGCTGACTGCGTTCCTTCTACCTTTGACTCCCAGGAGTTTTGAGGGCATCCTGTTTAAGAAAGGTGCGTTGCTGAAGCCATGGAAACCCCGCTGGTTTGTGCTGGACAAGACCAAACATCAGGTAAGGAGGTGGACGGTGGAGGAGGTGGACTGATGATGGACTGATGGTGATGATGGTGATAATGATTTCTCTCTGTCTAGCTGAGATACTATGAGACCAGGCAGGACAAGGAGTGTAAGGGGGTGATTGAGCTGGCGGAGGTGGAGTCCGTCATTCCAGGCACGCCCACCATGGGAGCGCCCAAAAACATAGAGGAGAAAGCCTTCTTCGATGTGAGTTACCAGAGCCCTCAGTGTGTATTGTGACATGTTATGGTCAGCGAATGTGTTTGCTAAATGCCTCAAATGTAAAAAGGAAATCTACACGGTAACATAAGAACGGTCAAACAGTCTTAACCTCTCTCGTTCTCTTTCTACGGCAGCTCAAGACGACCAAACGAGTGTATAACTTCTGTGCGCAGGACAGCCCCAACGCACAGCTGTGGATGGACAGTATTCAGAGCTGCCTCTCTGATGCCTAGGCTCCACCATAACAGGAACTATCCAACCAGGAACCAATGAGCAATGCTGAGGCACCCGATGGACATCTCTGCTGGCCAATCACAGGAGTTCCTCTCCAGAAGGAGGCGGGATTGAGACAGAGTCCTTTCCACAGTTGAGCGCCATTGAACTGATGTCACGTTTCAGTGTTTTTGTTCTAAAAAAATTTAAGAAAACTGAAATGAAAGTAAGAAGTCCCTGAATGACCACTCGCTTTTGTCTCACCGTGTTGCTGGCTGCAGCCTGTCACCTTGGTAGTACAACCACTCTTTGCGCTGGATGTCTATGCAAAATTAAACAAGCATGATGTAGTTTGTTGTGAGCTTGAAGATGGACAGTTTCTCAGTAATCTAACTGAGGCCTCCAGCATGTTCCAGCATGCAGATGTAGCCAGAATCTCCCATCTCCTAGAGACTACAACTCCCATTCCCCCACACACCAGGGAGGAAGTAATGATGAACTACATTATCCAGCCCAGCCATGTCCTGTTGACCATGAAAACAGGAAGTGAATTATTTAACAGAACACAGAATTGGCCACAACTGATGCGGGACAGTCGTCATGGTCACTTGCTAGCTGACGTTGAAGCCTCCCATTTCCCCGTCACTGCCTGATGTAGCCGAGTCTTACCCGTGAGGAGTTGAACACTCACAGATCCCCTCTAAGATGTCTCTTATTCCCCAGACACACCACCAAGGGAGCCCTCTCAACGGTTTATGAAGAATTTATATTTTTTTACAGCTGATCTGTTACATTTTTGGGTCAGTGAGAGATCAGTCCTCCTAGTTATCACACCCAGAGCAGTTGATATGCTGTTATTAGCCCTCGTGATCAAACCAGGAGAATGGCAGTCGGAGATTCTAAATCCACCGGACAGGGAGTCTGTCTGCAGAACAATATTAGTGTTTACACAACAAGCTATGGGCTGTACTTCTCCCTCTATATTTCTTATCAAAAACAAATAAAAACCACTATTACAGTTGAATGTTAAGGGATGCTGAAGGAACAGGAGGGATATATTTTTGTGAAGATTAATTTATGCACAAAATTATAAAACAAAAGGTGGATGGGGCCTGTGGGCAGAGCAGAGGGGATTATGGGATGGATGACTAGTCCGTTTACTACATGTCACAGTGCTGAGACTGGATCTGACTAACATGACAGACTTCCTGGATACGACCCCCTCCCCTCTGTTTCTATGGTCAGGTTTAGTGTTGGACAAATGGTATTTCAGTTATACAAGTGCCAGTGGATTTTAACATGTGACAAGTATTAGACAGTTGGATTGGAATGTGCTCTAAACAACCTATTTTGTTTTCCGGTAATATAGTTCTTAACCAGAGAGGAGCGTTAGGTGTTCAAGGCACTTAGAATAATTCAAATCCCCAACTATAATTACGCAGCCAATTAATAGCATTGAAAGTCTCAAAAGCATGTGTCCGAGGATAAGATATCACTCACTCTCTGTGCACCTACTCAGCCTTTGTTTGGTGATCTGTGAGTCACAGCTTGGCTTCTGAAACAACTGCATCTACGTGAACAGTAATACTTCAGCGAGTTCCAACTTTCTCGCTGCTGCTCTTCTGTCTAAACCAGTGTTTTTAGCTAGAGGCTGTTACATTCTATTCTTAAGCCTGTACATAGGAGTCAATGTCTGTTAGAGCCTTGTAGAGAAAATATGTTTAGCTGGAATTTGTGAGATTGCAATTAAGTCAATTGTTAGGTTTTTTTTATGCTACAGAGCAGTATCGGTTAGCCCTCATTTTGAGCCCCCAAGTTATGAAAACAGACGCACACACATTGCCGTGTAAAATATGGTTATACTGCTGTCATGTTGAACATAAAATTTGAATTGTAGATTTGTGTCTAACTCCTTTTGTATATACTACTCAGATTTGTATGTAACGTTTATGGTAGTAATTTATTTAACTTTGTCTCCTCTGTAAGAAAAGCACCACTTATTTTTAAAATTAGGAATCCAATGTGCCATTTGTTTATTTCTGTGTTTACGTGACTAATGCTACTACTTTTTGGAAAATGTGTTGTATAAGTAAACCCTCAATGTCTTTTTATTTTTAAATATTTTTTTTAAAACATTGTCCTTCCCTAAGCAGAGTGGAAATGGTGTGTTTGTATGAGCAAGAACTAGCCTCCCTAGTTAATAAGGTGTGTTTTCTGGAATGGAGTTACGGAATCTCATTAAGTTGCTTACCTGCACAGGTGGGGTGTTTAACATGTCACCCACCCACCTCAACACACACTTAAAGGCCAGCTCATCCCATTTTCTGCAGTCTACTAATCTCTCCTGATTTGGTTAGATTAGATCCACAACATAACCTTTTTATTTATTTGTTCTAAGTTTTTTTTCTCTAATTTGAAGTTTCCTTCTGAGCTGGGTCTGTCAATCATGTAATATATTTTTTAGAATTAAAACAAAAACAATGTGGGTTTAAAATTAACTGGTTTGTCCTTTTTCTTCTTCTGTCGCAAGTTCTTATTTAGTCCAAGATTGTAACAACTGTTAATGTCTCTGATCAGTTATGATTTATGAAGCTCTCAATTTTAGAGCTATAGAGTTCAGACACAGCACCAGCCTGGTTATGTTAGACACAGCACCAGCCAGTTAAAACCAACCTCATTCCCTGGTTATGTTAGACACAGCACTAGTATGAAGGTGGATGTGATGGTTAAATAGATATTATAGATCTAATTATGTATCCATGCAGGTGATGGTTGTCCAGAGCTGCCTCCCCCTGGAGTGGTTAATGGTCAGTGCTATGGGCAGGGATCACCATTCAGAACTCTTTATATAGCCTTCCTGAAGCCACTGTTAGACTTGGCAGGAGACAGACAGAAGTAAGAACATGCACTTTTTTGAAGAAAATGCTGTCCGGTCAGAATCTACCGTTCAACCCTAAACTTAACCATGGCAGGATAACATGCTATTAAAGATGTTCACAAAATGTAAAGTGATGGAGATGACAGGGTGTAAGGAAAGCTAATGCATTCACAAGCCAAGACATGAACTTGGTAACACAAAGCATAATCTGTTCTACGCTCACACTTTTATATATTTAGATTGAAACAACTTGGCATCAAGACACACCTCCATTCTGGTCACAGTCCCAAAATGAGGGAAACGCCAATGCATCCTCCCCTTCCTCTCTGCCTGAAGGTGATCAGACATGATTGGATGGGTGAAAGCACTATGGTTGTCATCCATCCAATTGTTGGATCAGTGAAATCTCCATTTAAGTACTTTGCTATTCATGTGGTCAACCACACAACTTGCTAGGTGTCAAATGACTAAATACACTGGTTGATGTACCACTTAATGAATTTTGCTCTGCCCGGAGTACCCCTGCACTAGAGAGATGAAGTATTTAGCAGAACCCAACGCTGACCTTCACCCCTATCTGGTGCAAAGTCAGTTCCTGCCCTGTAAGAGTTTGGGAAAAATGGAACATTAACACACGGTAATCTCAAGATTGCTTGTAAAATTACTTTAAAATGTAGATATTTGAATATAGGTAGATCATGTTTGGTTGATTTTAAGGGGGATAGCAGTAACAGTCAATTACAATCAGGTCTCAGCTCACGAGCTAGGTCAACGGAGAACCGGTTATACATGCAATAACACAAGACAAAATCAAAACCTCGAGTTTAGGTTATATCCAAATTAGTTGGCCCATAACTATACCGAATGAGTCTTCCTTTCGACAACACTAAAAGTTGATTTAAATAAAATGGCTAATTGTCATTATTGCACATGAGCAGAAGATTATAGAACTGTGTTCCTTTTCCTTGGGACACTGTAAAACATTCAAGAGAACTAGTGAGGTACAAGAATAAAGATGTTTTTCCATGACAAAAGAGCAGGTTTGGTATAAAACCTTGATCTGAGAGACAGACAAGATGGCCAACGGAGCTGAGGGTAGAACATAACATTGTCCTATAATGTACAGTAAAAATGGCTGCATAAGTGCCTTTTTAAGCTCTCAAGGAGAAAAATATTTCAGAAAGGTATTTATTGTTGAGGCATCATTTTGTTAAGTTAACCTGTGCTATCCGCTCCTTACCACTCAGGTCCAACCGTTTGTGAAAAGAGTATGAGAACAAATCCTTCAGAAAAAAACTTTATACTCCTTTCGGATTTCGGTTGTTTAAAAGATCACTGCTACATTAAAACCACACGTACTTATGAGCAACATCAGAAAAGGCTTTGAAGACAATTTCCTCTACACTGTTCTGCCTATTGGTTGCTTTTACACGTCCCGCCTCATTATTGGTGCTGATTGGCAGTGTCCAGGTCCAATAACATGGCAGCGTGATTCATTAAAACACTGTAGGTTGCAGTGAGGTTATTTGGGAGAGGGTGGTCTCCCTGGAAATGGCACAGTCTGTCACACCAGTCTGGGGTTTAGGACTGTCTGCCCCTCAGACAGGCCCGTTGACTGCTGGCATCTCTGGGCACTGGGGTGGATCCTCTCTGGAGGGCGGGGGGGGGAGAGAGATGGTATAGAGATAAGCGATTTAAGAAAGTGAGGAAGATGAAGACAAAGTGAGAGGGTGATAACATAATCCAACATTGCAGACCACCTCTCCTTCTCTGGCAGGCTAGAGTTCACAGTAAATACTTCTACAGGCTCACAACGCTGGCAACTAGCAATGCTATTGTTCAACGTCCAGATGTGTGGCTTGGCTCTGGCTGTTAGGAAAAGGAAACCGGGTTGCTAGAATATTTTTAGCCCTGATCTGCCTGAGATTTCTACGTGCAAGCATGCATTATTTGTACACACACAAGCTGGCACCTACTTGTTGTCTGTCTGATGGGTGGGGGTCGAGGCTGGCGGTGTGTTTGCTGCAAGCTGTGCCTTTGGGGGGGACTTGGGGGCATCTGTGAGGGACAGTTTTTCCAGAGGGATGGGGTTCTCACTGTAGCACAGAGAAAAAGTTAGGTTTTTTTGCTTGTTAGTCAATGATCAACAAAAATGTGTGTGTGTAGAACATAAACACGTGAAGAGTGTTTTGAGTTTAACTGTATTTTGGTAGTTTAACCACTTGAACTCATATTTAAAATGCTAGTGATTCTTCCTCTTCAGTAAAGCACATTCATAGCTCTGGATTTCCAAACTCTGAATCCAGTCATTTCAGTTCAAGTCCAGTGTATAATTACTTCAATGTGGTAGTTATGTTTCAAATATAGATGTTTATTTTACATGGGTACTAAGGCTTGAATGGACTTCTACAGAAAATGATTTAGCATTGACTGTGTGAGTATGACGAGTCTCATGTTAAACCAACCTTTTGACTTCTGCTTTCTTGTTGGCGCCCGAGCTGGTGGTTTCCGTTGCGGCGGCGGCGGCAGTCTTGTCGTCCTCCTCGCTGTCGGAGCCCCCGGAGGAGCTGCTATCTGAGGCTACGAGGGGAGCCTTCCTACCTTCACCCACCGGCCACTCACCACCGGGAGAGGGGCTCGCACCTGGACACACAATCACTTTGGCTTGTGTGTTAAGTAATGAAAGCCTTGTAAAACGTTTTATTGTTCTCAAATGCAATAATGACCGTCTCCACAAGGGGGAGCTAAACCAAATGTCAGGTGGCTGAAACCTCCCTTCATCCCACACTCACCACTCTTGTCCGGACCCGGTTTGACTTGTTTGTCTGCGTCACTGCTGCCTACGGGAGAGCTGCATCTAGGGCCAACCTCTGGGCTGCAGGGAGAGGAGGTAAGCTTCAGGTACAGAGAACACACCACTTGGTATGTAACACAATGAAGTAAACAACAAGGTCTTACTAAAAACAGTTTGATAAATTGACAAGTTACAATATCCCAGACACTAGCATCAAATGTATATAAAATTGTATGGAGTGTTTGGTTCCCACCTGCTGAAAGGTTGGAACTCCGTGAAGTTGGCCCAACCTGCCTCTTGTTTGTCTCCTCCACTCCCCCCTGGGGAATCCCAGCCTGCAGGACCCGGAGAGGACGAGTTACCCCCAGCTTCCCCGAAACTCGCTGTCCAGCTTGGACCTTCACATGATAACATGGTAAGAGGAAAAAGTGTACAATGGTTTTCGCAAAGTGGAAACCATTCATGATGACTGTCTAATTGATTGAGTAAATATGGGTAATAAGCATAGTTTACAAATAGCTGATTGACTGCCAGGCGTACTGGGAGTGTTGTCCTTGCTCTCCTTCAGGCTGCCTGGATCTGAGGCGCTCTGTCTGGAGTCCTCGTCCTCGTCTGAGCCCGACCCGCGGTCCCGCTCCCGACCCCCGTTCTCCAGACTGCTTCTGGAGCTGCTCTCTGAGGTGTGGGACACCCCAAACCTGACACACACACACGGAGAGAAAGAAGAGCGGTTTGATGAGAAAAAGAGAAATCGAGGGCGAGAGCTGCACATTGGCATAACATCCCCTACTTTGTTTTTGAATCTTGAATTTTTACCAACCGTGTTCTGGATTTGACTTGTGTTGCATAGTTAATCTCCTTCTCCTCCCAAATGTCGTCCTCCTCTTCAGCATCGTCAAACTGACGTATCCTCTCTTTACAGCAGGCCTCAAAGGCAGTAGCGTTGGCCTGCATTCAACACAGGGAGAGGGAAACGCATGTAAACAATTAACTTTCACTACACACACAATGAAGCTGTTAGACATTACAGAACAATACAACAACTTACACTATTATCATCAGCATCTAGATTGAAGTTTATTTCTGCAATCCGGTCAAATGTGGCACTTAGGAAAGGAAGGAAACAAAATAACGTTTAATGCAAACAGCAGCTGTTAGCCCCCCCAGAGGTCTTTGTCAGCAAACTGCTGTACAGTCTCTTTCAAAGCTGATTTCTGGTTATTGGAGAAGGAATAGTGGAACGGATGACTAAACTCACTTGATGTTTTCATCATGCTCACTGAACTCCTCATCATTGAACCCAAACTGATCCACAAAGTTGGCAGTCATCTGCTGGATCTGATAGTCTGAGAAAGCCTGGGGGGGACATGAAATAATGATCTTTCCTCATGGGCAGACAAATGTGTCGTCATGGTGCTGTGGCTTCCTACCTGTTGGAGTGACAGATCGTTGGGGAAGGGACTCTCCATATCATCATCTTCACTGGAGGAGTGCAGGTTATGGGTGCTCACCTGGGACACACAGGACAGACAGAGAATTAGAGTGAGGAAATGACAGACAGAATGTGTAGAAGGTAATGCTTGTGTGATTGAGCAAGAAAAAAAAGGGTGTCTGTGTGTTGGAGAGAGACAGAGATGGTGACTGAATGGTTGATACCAGTTCCACTGTGTTTCTCCTGTTGGTCTCTCTCAGGGTCTCATCCACAAAGCTCTCCCAGCGTCCTTTGCAGTCCTCTGGCAACTCTGCAATATCACAGTCCAGTTCTAACTGAGGACTCACCCAGGCACAGTAACCGGCAGTGGAACATTCTTTGCTATTCTTTTATGAATACAGAAGTGGTAATCTGGCAGTTCATCAAAACACACATACCTTTGATGAGGTCACTGATCTGCGACTGGACTGGTCCTTTCTCTAGGTTCTGTACCACCATGTTGGCCATCCTGGTCAGGTGACCCATGTTACCTCTCCTAGCGCCGCCCTCCGCCCTGAGAGACAAAACCACACACCGGTTAATGACCTCTAACAGACACTACTATCATGCTAGATACCACCATTGCAGTGAAACAATACTAAAAGCAGTTCCCCGGATTTGAGTGTCTGACATATCTTACTGTATTTGATCGTTCTCCTCCCAGGCGTCCAGGATCCTCTGTACCAACCGACATTTCTGGAAGAGCTGGGGAGGAAATAGAAGAAAAAATAAATAAATTCAGAGACAACATAAAAACAGAATAATAATGTATTACGCTCTCGGACCAACAGGCTCCGAGACGGCTTCTACCCCCAAGCCATAAGACTGCTAAATAGTCAATTAATGGTACCCAAACTATCTGTTTGGTACCATTATCTGGTACCCAAACTATCTGCACTGACTACGCACTCACCCCTCAAACTCAACTCTGGACCAGTTCCACTGTGCTTTTTCATTGTTTCACTCTAAGTGGGAACTGATTGGGTGCAATTAATAATCAGGTAGAACAGAAAACCAGCAGGCTTTGGACCTCGTATGGTGGGAGTTGAACACCCCTGCTCTAGACTATATATACACACTTCAATGACATTCACACACTTTCACACATTACATGCTGCTGCTACTCTGTTCTTTTTTGGACTCATCTATCTTGATACCTAGTCACTTTATCCTGCCTTCATGTACATAGACTACCTCTGCACATTGATTGATTTTACATTGTAGGGAAGGGCTCATAAGAAAATTAAATGTTATGTTTTACACTAGACTATTACTGCACATAGACAGATAAATGCAGAGCTACCAAGCCACCTACATGTGCCACCAGGGAGTTGTGAAGGGTGGTCTCCTCCACCGGGTCGCTGGCCTTGGCTGGCGCCCCAGCCTCACCTACTGCCTCCCCCTGGTTCTCTGGGCCTGCTGGGGGCTTCTCTTCCTCGTGGTTCTGGAGGCCAGGGATGGGCCGCTCCTCTGGGACAGAGTGGTTCAGGATGGACGCCACACACAGCTCCACTTGGAAGTGCAAGAAGTTATTCCATGAGTACTTGAAGAACAGGTCCTGTGGAGAGCAAAGAACGAGAGAACCGTGGTGACCGATGGTGGGTGACAGAACAAGAGAGAGCAAGAATGTGAGTGTGAACAACAGAAAGGAGAGGAAGTGAATAAAAGAAAAGAAAGTGCCAGAGTGTGAACAAATGAATGAATGCGAAAGATTAAGAGAATGACAAGTTGATGAAACCCGGCGGTGCAGACACACCAGTAGCTGGTCCATTGTGGTGAGCTTGCAGAGCTCCTGACAGACACTGGGGGCGCTGGTCTGCAGCAGGGCGGCCACTAGCCGGGCCACGTGAAGGCGGGCGTTCCCCAGCGGCTCCTCCAGAAGGCCAACGGTCGTCAGTATTGCACTTTTCTACACACACACCATGTTCAATTCAATTACTCAACAGTCCAATGTATACAGGAAGAACTGTGTTGAACAAGTTGATTCAATTGTGTGTTAATGGTTGGAGCTGAGGTAAACACCCTGAACAGCTTATTTATAAAAGTATGGTTTGAATTCTACTGCAGTCTGTTGGCCTCCAACATAATCAAATAAGAACATTTTAACAAAGTATTATTTGTATCTTTCTTAGTACCCACAGACCACTGTAAATTGATCAGCCATACGGCCTTACTGTATATCCTTACCTTGGGGGGGTTCAGGAGAAGCTGCTGGAAGTCCTTTAGATGGGGCTCAATGGCATGTAGAATACTGCTGTTGACAGTGTAAGACCTTTCATATCCCTGAGAATAGAGATCCATCAGCCCCTCCAACCTGGGACAGAAACAGAGAACAAGGGAGGGATAAGGAAAAATATGTTCACATGCTAAAATAGCTGGAGAGATGGTCCCTGTCCAGAAACAACCTCTAGCCCCTACCCCTGCCTTAAGCATTTGGGAGATCTGAGAGGATTAGTCAGGTGTAAGCAATGTGGTGATAAATCCAGACAGCCTATCAGAAGGCAAGGTGGATGTATTACCATATTGCTTAAATCTAGCATATCCTTTTAAGATCTCCACAAGTGGCTAGAGGTTGTTTCTGGACAAGGCAATGGAAAGAGATATGAGGGAGAGAGAGTTTATTTGAGGAGAGAGAACAGTTGTTCCACTCACCCGGACCTCCTGGTCTCCAGTAAGGTAAGTAGCACTTGAGTTCCGTTAACAATGGAGGCCTCACTCCTCTCCCCCTCAAACATGGTCTTCAGGAGCCCAGCTACGCTCTCCTGTGACTCTAGAACAGCCAATAAGGGGTCGGCCTCGACATTCTCCTGCATCTGATTGGCCTGGTCTCGACTAAGGCGGATGATGTCACAAAGCGTCTGGGACGCATTTGATTGTCTCTGGAAAAAATAAATAAAAAAGGATTCATACTTCTGACCAGATAATTAATATCAACTGCCGTGCCTTGTCCAGGAGAATTCTGAAATATCAGTTTAAGGTCTATGACTCACTTCCTCATCTTTGCCTGTGTGGATGAGCTCTGTCAGTCTCTGAATTAGCTTCTCTTCGCTCAGCCACTGAGATAAGGAAAGAAAAATAATGACAGGGAATGAATGAGAGAAATACAAGACGTCCAGGTCAATAAGAAATTATATTTATAATTGAACAACATTTATGAGAACAGGAACGGCTGGCAGACAGTGGCAGCTTACATTGAGGACCTCCTGTCTCAAGGGGGCAGGCTCCACACAGCTGATGAGGCGAAGCAGCAGGTCCATCATGGCGGAGGCGTCGATGTGTTTCAGCACCAGGCCGATGAAGCCATCCTTTTTCCTCAGGAAGGAAATTACCTGGCACAAGAGAGACATTTGGTGAGCTCCAGGTAGGTCCTTACACTTTCTATATCCACCTTTACAACTGCTTGGGCATTGTGGTTACCTGTTCTGTTTTCCTAGCGATGAGGTTGCCGATGGTCTTGCTGAAGAAGCTGGCTAGTAGCGGGTTGAGGGGCAGTTCCTGCTCCAGGAAGTGATAGAGAGTCTCCAGGAGTGACTCGTCCCCGCCCAACTTGTCATTGATGAGGGACACATCTGATGTCAAGAGCTCACAGGCGATGTTAGGGAACCTGTAGCGAGGGGACAACAGGATGAGAGGGGGAGAAACAGTCTAAGGAAAGGCTGTGTGGGAGGGAGGTGTACAGTCTGTATTAATTATTGAAATATAACTTTTACGATGTTTGGAAATATTCTGACAATGCTCATCTCATCAATTCTGAATTCATGTTTATTGGACCGAGTATACTGAAGACCACATTGTGTATGCTCTGCTAACAGACCCAATCATGACCAGGACCCAGTTTCCCAAAAGTATCTTAAGGCTAAGTTCTTTGTTAGAACCATAGCATCTTATCCTAACTCCGGCATTAAGATGCTTTTGGGAAACAGGGCCTATTTGGTGTTCTTTGTGTCTTGTCAGCAACTTTCGAGGGCAAGATGTTGTCCACAAGAGGGCATGCATACAATTAGGAATTAGAATAGTAATGTAATAGGATCTCTGGGCATGTTTCAAACCCAACGCCACCTGTTGTACTCTTCTGTTACATTAGAAGGATCAACCTAAAAACATGAACTAATTTAGAGGCATCTACCATGGCACTGGTAGTTCTGTTCCCAGTTCATGACATTGTGAGTTCAAAACAGTGTTTCTACTGTAAATGATCAGTCTTCAACCTTAAAAGCCTTCATAAACATATCTTGGCTCCCACTAAATTCAGGATTCAATCAAATTACGAGTTATAGGCATTGTGGCTTTTAAAGGCAATGTTCCTGTTTTTGCAGAGATCCCATTCACAGTATAAAAAATATACACTGCTCAAAACAATAAAGGGAACACTTATACAACACAATGTAACTCCAAGTCAATCACACTTCTGTGAAATGTCCACTTAGGAAGCAACACTGATTGAAAATAAATTTCACATGCTGTTGTGCAAATGGAATAGACAACAGGTGGAAATTATAGGCAATTAGTAAGACACCCCCAATAAAGGAGTGGTTCTGCAGGTGGTGACCACAGACCACTTCTCAGTTCCTATGCTTCCTGGCTGATGTTTTGGTCACTTTTGAATGCTGGCGGTGCTTTCACTCTAGTGGTAACATGAGACGGAGTCTACAACCCACACAAGTGGCTCAGGTAGTGCAGCTCATCCAGGATGGCACATCAATGCGAGCTGTGGCAAGAAGGTTTGCTGTGTCTGTCAGCGTAGTGTCCAAAGCATGGAGGCGCTATTGTCTATAATGTCCACCTGTTGTCTATTCCATTTGCACGACAGCATGTGCAATTTGTCAATCAGTGTTGCTTCCTAAGTGGACAGTTTGATTTCACAGAAGTGTGATTGACTTGGAGTTACATTGTGTTGTTTAAGTGTTCCCTTTATTTTTTTGAGCAGTGTATTTAGCCTTTATTTAACTGGGCAAGTCAGTTGAGAACAAATTCTTATTTACAATGACGGCCTACCCCAACCAAACCTGGATGACGCTGGGCCAATTGTGAGCCGCCCTATGGGACTCCCAATCATAGCCGGATGCAGCCTGGATTCGAACCAGAGACTGTAGTGACGCCTCTTGCACTGAGATGCAATAATTGAATATGTCTGCTCAATCGATATTGCCTCTAAAAGCCACAATGACTATTATATAACCCGCAATGTTATTTAATCCCAATTTATATATTTGCCATATAGGAGACAGTGGGTGAGAGGTAACAACCTGGCCTCAGATCTAAACTTGTGGGTTCAAATCTGTGTTTTTGTTTAAACAATTCTCAACATCAAATATTTGAAGAGAACTGTGTATTTTTGGGAGAGTATGAGGTAAGACCATTGCCTCAAGCATTGGGCCAAAGGTCTGAATCTAGCTTGCTGTGCTTGTTTGTTCTACTCAACCTCTACAACTTTGTGAAGAGAGCATATATAGTGAAGTACTCAGTGGCTCTGGAGTAAGAACCTTGCCTCAAACTGATGGTTGTGGTTTGCAAGCTAACTGGTTGTGTTTGTTTGTGCTTCCACAATTCTCAATATCAATCATATGCAGAGGCATGTATGAACTGTGAAGGTGTTGTGGCTCTGGGGTAAGAACCTTTCCTCCCACACTGATGGTTATGGGTTCAAATCTAACTTTGCTGGTTTTATTCATGTTATTGGGGAGGTGCTGCCACAAATGGTTGGAGGACAGTGGTGTTGGAAGGGAGTGATGAGCAGATGGGATAAACCCGCCCCTACATTCATAGCATTGATTATTTCCCCAAAAGGTGGGCAATGCAGACCTTAATGCTGGAATCCGTTTTGAAATACTGACTGTTCAAACGTTAGAAGTGAC
The DNA here is from genome assembly GCF_023373465.1 of Oncorhynchus keta. Taxonomy (NCBI): domain Eukaryota; kingdom Metazoa; phylum Chordata; class Actinopteri; order Salmoniformes; family Salmonidae; genus Oncorhynchus; species Oncorhynchus keta. Next base: position 17,882,770 of record NC_068453.1, read on the forward strand.
CAAATCGGTTGTGTGTGCTCAGACAGCAGTAATTAGCTCACTAGTTAATAACGATGGGTGTGTGCGCAGTGGTGTTGTAATAGTAACAACGGGTGTGTGCACAGTGGTGTAGATTGATTGGTGATGGTGCTCGTGCGTCCTATTACTCAAAGTTATGTAGCGAGCTAAGGTGATCACAACATCGGCCATGGACGTGTCCCAGATGCTTTGAATGTTAGAAATCTTAAAATAACAATGTTGAAGCCTCAAAGATAACATGATACAACTTCCAAAATGAGTCCTTTGTAGCAAGCCACGGCACTCAACTAGCTAGCTTTCTAGCACATTCACTCATTTCTAAACAATTAACAAGCTAGTTATATTGTTGACAAGAACAGGTGGTAGCGGAGTAGCTAGCAAGCAACAAGATATGCCAAATAACAGTAAAAACCACTTGAGGGTAAATAAATCAGATTTGACTGTTCAGACAAGTTGCATGGCCATGAGTCGGATTTGTAGCCGTGGTTTGAAATGTGGCTTGAAATATCTGATTCCATGTGCTTTATGGACATTCACACTGCAAGAGAAAAAGAACAGATTCGAGTCACTTCAAACTGCCAACGTGAACAAGGCTTTTGTTTTTCTAGGCAAAATCTGTATTTCAATATCAAGTGGCCATGGTGCTCCAGCCCCTTTTACCTCTAATCATCACAGCTGCCATTCAACCAACTCCACAGACATAACTGGATTTGAACTCCCAACCTCTCGGTGACAAGGCAAAGACCCCACAGCCACAAGCTCTTTCACTCTAGACAGGGATCTCAGTGTGTTAGACATTGAGAATCACAGGAAAACAAAGAATGTAATAGAGTGTATGCATGCTGGTCTTAGGTTGAAACTTGGCAGTTGGTACTTATCCACTGAGCATAGAACCCAGGCCATGTCAGAGCATGTTACGGACAAGCCCCTTTCATTTTGCACAACTGTTCTTTAGAGGAAAGGTCAGTCCGTGATGGCTTAAGCATAGGGTGTATTTGAATATTTATTTCATTAAAAGTATATTTTGTGAAGCACAAATTTTCTTACAATAATTACATAGTATACATGTGTGTTGAGCAGCCACATTCAGCCCATCCCTCTTCCCCCTCGGGTGACCCTTTCTCACTTAAAGCGGCTCTTCTCCTCTAGGTCAGCAGGGGGCTCTGTGGTGATGAGGTTGACCAGCTCTGTCATGCAGTGATCCTGGGAGAGGAAGAGCAGCAGCCGGCGGTTCTGGGCCTTGCACTCCTGCAGGACATCATCCTCCTCCATGAGCTCCCGCAACGTCACGTCCTCCCGGTCCAGCAGCTGGTCGATGTGGGACGTGGTGTGCAGGTCAAACTTCCAGAACATGGTGGCTGCTTGGACAGGGGACACAGCCCTAGAAGGAAGGAGAGAGTCAGAGAGAGAGGGATGCAATGATGGCATGGCGCCCTAGTAGCAGCCTAAGCAGAGAGCTCCTTTAAATAAGGGTTTTCATTTTATTATAATTATCAGCCGTTTAGTTTTTTTAACATAGAGTTTTGCTGCATATTTCTGGTGGTTATGTAGCCCTCTACAAGATCATCACCAGACACTTCATCTCCCTGACTACCTTCTTCTGAGCAAGCAATGAACTGTCCCTCTCCATTTTTAAAGAATGCATACACTCAAAAACTTGGCCTCTATTGGTTGACCTAGCCAACTAAAGCTAGGCTACTCATGGTGATGTATTAATTGACCTAGCCAACTATAGCTAGGCTACTCATGATGTATTAGTTGACCTCGCCAACTATTGCTAGGCTACTGATGATGATGTATTAGTTGACCTAGCTACTCATGGGGATGTATTGGTTGACCTAGCCAACTATTGCTAGGCTACTCATGATGTATTAGTTGACCTCGCCAACTATTGCTAGGCTACTGATGATGATGTATTAGTTGACCTCGCCAACTATTGCTAAGCTACTCATGATGATGTATTAGTTGACCTCGCCAACTATTGCAACTAGTTGCTCGCCAACTATTGCTAACTCATGATGATGTATTAGTTGACCTCGCCAACTATTGCTATTGCTAGTTGAGCTACTCATGATGATGTATTAGTTGACCTCGCCAACTATTGCTAAGCTACTCATGATGATGTATTGGTTGACCTCGCCAACTATTGCTAAGCTACTCATGATGATGTATTAGTTGACCTCGCCAACTATTGCTAAGCTACTCATGATGATGTATTAGTTGACCTCGCCAACTATTGCTAAGCTACTCATGATGATGTATTAGTGATGATGATGATGTATTAGTTGACCTCGCCAACTATTGCTAAGCTACTCATGATGATGTATTAGTTGACCTCGCCAACTATTGCTAAGCTACTCATGATGATGTATTAGTTGAGCCAACTATTGCTAAGCTACTCATGATGATGTATTAGTTGACCTCGCCAACTATTGCTAAGCTACTCTATTGCTAGGCTACTCATGATGATGTATTAGTTGACCTATTTTTATTTTAGAGGAAGAAAAGGGAGATTAAAAGAGCTGAAGTTAATGCGGTGGGGAGGGTAACTGAAGAAATACACAAGGAAACGGATGAAAACAATGAGGCAGGAACATCTAAAAACATCAACATGGTCACTGGCTCTGCCCACACATGAACAACAAAACTCATTACAGATATAATTTGAGATGTGCTTACCAGTAGAAGAAATGTGGGTATCTTTAATCAGATCTCCCTCAGACAGGCAGGCATTTGTGTTTGTGCAGGCGGCAGAGAGCGTGGCGAGACCTGGCATTTATCAGCATGGGTCTCCTCTTAGAACACAGGCATCCTTAGTACACAACACACTGAAAGGCTCACCATAACCTGAGAGAAGGGGGTTACAATAAATTATAATTCAATTCATATTAGGACCTTGCATCAGATCTCAAAGGCATCTATTATTAGTCAACAGCAGTATTTGCATAGTCATCTTTAAGCAAGATGCATGTGTTGCATCAGATTTACTCAGACTACTCGACATCACAAGGAGGATTCTAAACAGAGCTTTTCAAGAAAGACGTTTGTCTGGCTGCCATTAGTTATAAGATCATGACCTAGCCTTCTAGTTAGTAGATTGCTAGTGAGAAAGCTGTAGTGGGGTTTGACTTTAGAAATCTTAGCTTTGGGCAGCCGAAACCTAAGTCAACGTGCTTCTATAGAATTCTTAGCTTTCAGTTATGAATGAGTCAATGAACTGATGTGCCAACAGCCTGCCCCGACTTGCCTTGTGGCTTATAAAAAAAAGAAGAGAACTAGGCCTAGTCTAACGTTATATATCAATACAACTTAGCCTAACAACGGTGAAATGTGCAACGCTTATTGTTGTGTCGTCAAGAACAAGAATAAAAGAACTTCAGCTAACTTAATTACTTGAAGACAGTAGTGAATGGCATTTAGGCCAACAATGGAGAGGCTCACACAGAAATACAGGCACACCATCAACTAAGAGATGCTGGCTGGAAAATCTTAAAATCCCAGATGCATGCTTTGGGTCTTGTTAGGACTATACAAATGCTTTATGAAATGAGATAAGCATTTTCAAATGGATTATAGGCTTGCACAGGCTACAAATTACAGTCAAATTCATGAGTACTTTGTCTGAAGTCTAATGTATGAACACCGGGCTGACTAGCAGGGTAAGCTGCCTAGCTACTACAATTAATATTATTATCTGTATGCTTTAAAAGATATGCAAAAGTAAATGCATCTAGTGCACACTACCCTTTCCTGGACCCTCACTCATACGTCACTAATGTGAAAAGGTTGTGGTTCGCTCTAGCTACTTCACTGTTCTTGACATCAGCATTTCACACTGAACAACCTAGCTATAGGTCTAGGCAACCACAACTATAGACAGGAAATTAGAATAGTTTGAAAAATCTGTTGCCCATTGTTGCTATGATAAACACACTAACTAACCTATCGAGACCATTATTCAGATATGTTGGAAGGGACCAAATCAAACCAACTTGCTTAGTCAAAAGACAAATGTGCTGGCCAGTGCAATATTACACCGACTGGCCGCCCACACAACAATGGGTCTGAAAAAGAAAATCAAAGTGTTTCCTACTCTTTCCTCTTATTTGGACAATCCTGCACATACAGGAGAGTCCATCTGGCATACATTTACAAAGAGCACACTAGTGCAACAATAACCCCTAGAGTGCTCCCCTGTGGATGCTACACAGGAAAAAGCTAAAACTTGACTTCTCATCTAAAATAGAACTCACCAGGGGCATCCTCAGCAAAACAGTCCACTGGCTAATAGAGTAAATGATGAAAATAGGCGCAATGGTTGAAGAGCAATCAACTGGATGCTATGACCCAACAGTAGCCTGTCATTAAGCAAAGCAAGTGGCTTATGGGGCAGCATAGTAATGCAGCGTTCGTTCACACGCTCTTCGGACATTCCTATTTCCTAGTTGTGATGTCAGATATACGACCGTTTCATTCGTGCTTTTTGATCGGAACAATTCGTCAACCAACAAGATTTTAGTTAGCTTGATAAGCTAGCTAACGTTGGTAATAATACAAGTTTTCTAGCTTCCTTAACATTGACAATATGGTCAATCTAGCTTCTTTATAAGGTTGTAGTTGTCAATAACGTCAACAATTCTCAGAGTTTCCACACTTGTAATTCAGAATTGGAGGGTTGTTTAAGTGAAACATCCCAGTCGGAACTAGGAATTTCTGATAGCACATGAACGCAGCATAGACAGAGCAAACAGAGGGCAGGCTGTCACAAATCTTAGATGGCTTCCTTTCCTTGTTTCCTCACCTTCGTGACCACTGATTAGATATGCAAAAGAAAAATGGTGGAAACGTATAAAGTCTACTACAATCGGTGGATATGAAGGAGAGTTGATAGGGAAAGGAGGCTATCGAAGATAATTGGGACATAGCCAGGCTCTCCCATTTCCTAATTAGGTGCTTATCAGTCTCAGTTGGCTGCACTGCTAAGCACCTGCAGGTGTGCTTCTCCATGAGTTGCTAACAAAAGTAGCAACAGGGAGCCTCATTTAAGATGCTCTTTCTTGTTGCCACCATATACCTAGGATTCAAGATGTGGTTGGTTTTGAATAATTGCTTTATTACAAACATGACCATTTTGTTTTGTCTGTAGGCCTATCAAGGACCTCAGCCACAGCCTTTTCTCCCGTTTCCATTACTTAGATGCAGGCAGTATACTTATCCTGCCCCAACTCTCCAATGGACATGTATCATTGCTACAGTTGTCAAAGTATATTATTTGTAGTATTTTCTCATGTAAACATTTTTACATGATTTAATTCACTTCAACACTCCACCAATTCTACTTTTCCATGTCGATAATTTCTTTGAAAAAACAGTTGCAAGATGAATAACCCTTTAGGGTCTACTATCACTCCTTGTCTGACAATGCAGGGACATGTTCTGTAGAACTGTAAAATGATATGTTGGTGGCCTTGGCAAGAAATGCACATCAACTGCTGAGTGTTGGAAGCTCACATTTCTGTTTACTTCACAAGTCACTACAGTAATACTTGCTGGCTATTTCTATTCACTACTTGGAGATTTGACATTGATTATTTAAGCTAAAGCTGCCAGTGCCAAACCCGTGCCCTGCAGTTGGAAACGGGGTTGAGTTTGTTTGTTCAATGGATAGAAATTCCAAGACCGTCGATTTGTTTCTAGACAACTATAATTTTACAACGGTGTGGAATTTTCCGCAACAAGTATATCTTCACGAATGCAAGAAGTAACATGTTAGATAGTTAGCATTTCTTGCAACCAAGACATGATCTTGAACGAACTTCCCTTCTCTTTTTGGTCTTGTTAACGTCGAATGTCTGAACAGCAGCAGCTAACGTCAGCTAGTATTAACGTTAGTTAGGACACATTAGCAAGCAACCTAATTCAGTTAGCAAAGTAGATTGGCTAAGCCAGATGGATTCGACAGTCAAAGGCGGAGAGAATCATGAGCCGCTAGCTATTCAGGTAGTTAGCTAACTTATCGTTAGCATTACATTTAGCTAGCTTTAGCACAAGGACTTGGGCAAATTATCCTCAACTTTGTCGCCAGATGGTTAAAGGGCTGGGTGTCGGCGTTAGTGTCTCTCCGAGTCGGATAACTATCAGCTAACGTTAACATTAGCACAACTTTAGCTTGCTAAATTGGCAAAAGCTAGCTAACTCTCTTCAGCTAACTAGGTACTGATAGCTTAACCATGTATTTTAAATCGCCAAGCACAAATAACTCACCAGCTTTAGCTAGCCAACGTTGGTCGAGAAACTTACCGTGTTGTTCAAAGTTTGCAATCCACTCGTCTGTATAGCTAACGTTAGTTAGCGAGCTAGCCAAATGTGATTTGTTTTGATGGTTCAGGCTGACGAGCAGTATGAGCAAAGTATCTGTCAACCTGGTGACACGGATATTAATCTCTTGCGACGTGGCAACGGACAGGCCTCACATGTGTACCTTGTATATTCAATATTATTACGCGTAATATCTATGTATGTCCTCTACAGTACATAAATTCAAAAGCTAGCCTGTTACAAGCTAAAGCAGGAAAAACTCGGTCATATTTTCGAAACAAAATGGCGAACATTCTCGCGGAGGCGCGCAGGGGAGTGCACATTGACTTCTTCTATGGCCTGGGTGTCAAAATCATTTTGCCCCGGGGCCTCACTGAAAATTGGTTATGTCACTGTACTTCACCATCTACATTTGCAAAATATAGTCCTCTATCCACTGTTTTTCTAATTTTCGACACACCCTGTTTATCTTTAATTTCCGTGATTATTAGGGAGCAGGACACATTAAATAAACTGTATAAAATAGGCCCATTATCATTTCGACACAGTTTCGATTTGGTTTTAGTCATTTTAAAGTATACTGATCAAATATATAAACACAAAATGCAACAATTTCAAAGATGTTACTGAGTTACAATTCATATAAGCAAATCAATCTATTTGAATTAATTAATTGGATTTCACATGACTGGGAATAGAGATATGCATCTGTTGGTCACAGATAACTTTTTAAAAAGGTAGGGGCATGGATTAGAAAACCAGTCAGTATCTGGTGTGACCACCATTTGCCTCATGCAGCGCAACACATTTCCTTCTCATAAAGTTGATCAGGCTGTTGATTATGACTTGTGGAATGTGGTCCCATAATTTTCTTCAATGGCTGTGCGAAGTTGTGGATATTGGCAGGAACTGGAACACACTATGCCTGTGGTACACAGTCAGTCCAGAGCATCCCAAACGTGCTCAATGGGTGACATGTCTGGTGAGTATGCAGGCCATGGAAGAACTGGGACATTTTCAGCTTATGTACATGGGGCCGTGCATTATGGGGCGGCAGCGTAGCCTCGTGGTTAGAGCGTTGGACGAGTAACCGGAAGGTTGCGAGTTCAAACCCCCGAGCTAACAAGGTACAAATCTGTCGTTCTGCCCCTGAACAGGCAGTTAACCCACTGTTCCCAGGCCGTCATTGAAAATAAGAATGTGTTCTTAACTGACTTGCCTGGTTAAATAAAGGTAAAATTTAAAAAAAAAAATAATAATTATCATGCTTATGCCTGCCCATAGCATAACCCCACCGCCACCATGGGGTACTCTGTTCACAATGTTGACATCAGCAAACCGCTCGCCCACACGACGCAATACAGGTGGTCTGTAGTTATGAAGCCAGTTGGACATACTACCAAATTCTCTAAAACCAGTTCGAGGCAGCTTATGGTAGATACATTACATTCTCTGGCAACAGCTCTGGTGGACATTCCTGCAGTCAGCATACCAATTGCATGCTCACTCAAAACTTGAGACATCTGTGGCATTGTGTTGTGTGACAAAACATAACATTTCAGAATGGCCTTTTATTGTCCCCAGCACAAGGTGCACCTGTGTAATTAATGCTGTTTAATCAGCTTCTTAATATGCCACACCTGTCAGGTGGATGGATTGTCTTGGCAAAGGAGAGATGCTCACTAACAGGAATGTAAACACATTTTGTGCATAAAATTTGACAACCCTGTGCATATAGAACATTTGTCTGCTTTTTATACATATGGAACATTTCTGGGATCTTTTATTTCAGCTCATGAAACATGGGTCCAACAAATTAGTTGTTGCGTTTATATTTGTGTTCAGTGTATATTGAGTAATTTTAGTATATACTAGTATATACTTTAGTGTATACTCTAGCTTGAATTTCTGTGAGTATTAGCGAGCTGGACATAGTCAAGAAACTGTATAAAAAGGTATGTCATCATGATCTTTTTTTACTCAAACCACCAGCTTCCAAACCACAAACTTGAAGGTGGATGCTGCCACCTACTGTGCTGGAGTGTGTGGTCAATCACAGTTTACATTAGCTCTGCATGTATAAAGGAAGCAAACCGATAAACATAAATCCACCTACCAAACTGTACTATTAAGAACATTTAAAAGAGCCCTACTAACTTCTAACAGACCCTTCCCCATTCCTTCCAAATCCATCCAAACCTGTCCAACCTCAATGACTCAACACTTCAATCTTTCCCTCTCTTCAACATAATTACAACAATATAACAACACATGCTCCACCTTTTCATCCACCATACACTCCAGACACAAACCATGCATTACATCCTTGCCAACCAGATGTAATGATGAGTGCAATGTACACTGTCCTAGACAAAACTGAGCAAACACCACCTCTTCCTTCCTAACCTGACCTTTGAATCTTGGTCCGTCGACCTTTCTTGGCGAAATGACTTCAGAGAGAGACGAGGAATAAACTATAAATATTTGCTGTTCTCCGTTGAGACTGTCGATTTATCAAACAATATAATTTCCATTATTACATTATGATTGGGATAAAGAGTAGATTTTAAAAAATGTTATTCACCAGCTCCTGGATGCATACATGGGGAATTTTATGTCTGTCTGCTACAGTTTTCAATACATTGGGACCAGGTTGGGGCTTAAGTGGATTGTTGACAATGAGCTGCATATTAATGTAAATAAATCACAAGTATATATGACATCTCCTGTCTGCGACATTACTGTCTAGGATAGTGGACCTAATGGTCTTGGCCTGCTCCTCTGATAAGGCATTTTTCCACTAGAGTGGACTAGAGGTCTTTGTTAATTCCATCAAAAGATAATCCATTTATTTACCACTAATTACCAGTTGAACACAGAAATGACCATGCATCATCTGCACTGTCCATGGATTAACTTTTATTTTTCATGTATTGCTACAGATCTAATACAATGTTCAAGCATACGTTTTTCTGCACAAACACAATGCATTTCATTTGCAACACAATTATTATGTATGATAAATATATAATTGACTTTGTTATATTTGTATATTTTATTATATTTGTTTGATGCTGCCTTGTGCTGGGATGACATGCGGGGCTGAAAGAAGAGTGTGAGGTTCAAACCCAAACCAACATCTGTTCTCTCTGCTACCACAAGGCAAGCGGTACCGGAGCGCCACGTCTAGGTCCAAGGGGCCCACCCACACACACCACTGCCACTCTCTGATGTCATCTATGCATAGTCACTTTAATTAACTCTACCTACATGTACATACTATCTCAACTAACCGGTGCCCCCGAACACCGGTTAGGGGGCATGTTGATGTTTCCAGGGTGAGAGTAGTGCACAAAGTGTCATTTGCTGAGGCAGTGATGAAAGTAGAGGATGGAGGGCAAAGGGTGTTATTAGTGCAGGGCAAATTGTATTATTAGTAGGCCAATACAGAGTGAAAAGCAGCAATACACAACGAAGCGTCTAGTCTGCCGGAAAAAACACCTGAAGAAGAATACGCTGCGTTCACCCACAGAGTTTTTAAACCTAGAGGTACAACATCGCGAGACTTTCGTGAACGCTTGCTATAAGAAGACAAAGCAGACCAGACCGTGGTTTGTTGTTTTGAGAAGTCAATGAGAGAAGTGAAAAATTCTTCCTTAGTTGTTCATTTTCTCAAAATCTAAAGGCATAACCCACATTTGAGCCAATGTCTTTAGGAGCAGAAGATGCTATGACTACAACCTAGACAAAGTCAAAAACAGACACGTTTTAATTTGTTGTCAAAAACGACTTAATATTGAAGGAGTGCCTTTGATTTGGCAACATGCACAATTTGACGCGTGACGACCGTTATTTCTGCACATGAGTTTGGCCTCATTCCAAACACGTAAAAGACACACCCTCTCCCCTCAGCCCTCAAATTAAGCGGACACTTCTGATGACGTTTTATGACATCGGACGAGTTTACACTTGCAGGGCAAGGGGCGATTAAAATTATTTTTATTTTTTGTATTTAAATGATTATTTTGTATCTTATTTCTCAGAATAGTTACTGATTACACTACGGGTGGTTTTTACTCTCTCTTACTACAGAGAACCATTGGTTTGGTCTTGAACATAATTTTCTGATAAGTTGAATTTCAAAAGTCGGATAACATCTAGCTCAGAGTTATGGAATAAGCTATTTTCACTTTAAATGTACTTAAATGGTGCAGATCTCGGTTCATTGTAGCGTACGTTCACTGCTCATACGTTTTTGACTCATCCTACAGTTTATACTGTTCTATAATATTTGTTGTTTTGTCTTTGTCTATAGTTTCTCTTAATGCTAGGGGGTTACGAAACAATGGGAAGCACAAGGCCTTATTTTTTAGTTTCTAAACAATTTCGAACAGATTTGTGCTTTTTTCAAGAATCTCACTCAATTTCGGGCTGATGCCAACTTCTGGAGGTCACAGTGGGGCAAAGATATTTGGCTTTCCCATGGATCTGGTCACTACAATGAAAAATACATTTGGTGGTAATATTCTACACTCGGAATGTGATGGTTTGCAATTATAATAGTGATAAAGTTGTACTGAAACTGTTTTCATCAGCAGGTTTTCTTGTCATGGTCCTTAATTTATAAGCATACTTTTTCTCCACACAGATATTATATATGGAATAATCGCGACATATTGTATAAAAATGCTTCTTTGTTTTTAGAATATTGGTTCCAAAATAATATCCAATGGGTGAGCCAACTGGTAAATGCAGAGGGTGTTTTTTCTTAGTTATAAGGAATTCTTATCACTTTACAAGGTCACTGTAACACCTAAAGATTTTGCAATTGTTTTAGATGCCATTCCCTCAGGTGTTTCTTTATTATTCAGGAATGCGTCAAGACCTGACCCTCAGAGCCTACCTTCCATTGACCCTGTTGACTCATCAGTATGAAAGACCTGACCCTCAGAGTCTACTTTCCATTGACCCTGTTGACTCATCAGTATGAAAGACCTGACCCTCAGAGTCTACTTTCCATTGACCCTGTTGACTCATCAGTATGAAAGATTTTTTAAATCTTTTGGTCCATTCAACAACAGAGCAATACGAACCTTGTTTCAGCAGGATGTTGTATCTATACATTATGTCATGCCTTATTGGAACAGATTTATTGATAATAATTTGCAGGAAAAATGTTTGGATGTTGCCACACACATTCCTACTTGTTAACTAAATTAAGGAAGTTTCCTTTAAAATTATTCATAAATATTATCCTGCCAACTACTATATGAAGAAGTTTAAGCAAAACATAAACTCAAATTGTACCTTTTGTAATGACCACCCAGAAACGGTGTTGCATCTTTTTTTGGCAATGTATTCATGTAAGGTATCTGTGGCAAGACATCAGTAGATTTATAATTGAACACATTTATGAAGATTTCACACTATTGTGGATAGATGTACTGCTTGGATTCTTTCCCTATGATAGAAATAAGATGAAACAATTTTATGTAATTCATTTCATTATTCTTTTGGCCAAATTTCATAGTCACAAATGTAAGTTTACAAACAAAAACACCACATTTCTTACCTTACAAAAATAAATTGAACTGTATTTTAAGACAATTAATTACTATACTAAAAAAAACCTGTTGGAATTATAAGTGTATGTATGTCCCTTAAGGTCCTTGTGCAATGTGATATTGTTCCCCTTAGCCCAATTGTCCTTTGTATATTATTTAAATATACTTGTGTTTCCACATGTACTTCCTGTATTGATTTGTTGTTAATAAAAAATTAATTAATTCAAAAAAATACAAAAATATGCTTTTCGGTCTTCATTTGGGGTTAGGCATAATGTTAGTAGTGTGGTTAGGGTTGAGGTTAGGGTTAGGTTTAAGATTTTAAAAAGGTCAATTGTAGATATGGGCGGGGTTTGTGACTTTGGCTGTGGTGCTGGTGACATCCCCTCAGTGGTTGAACTCAACTCCTCCTCTTTTATTATACTTTCCCATACTGCATTGCGGTGAATTATGGACCAAATTGGTAAGCGACAAATGACTCCAGGTTCAGCTGTATTTTAGTTTTATTTGTGTATCAGTAGATTTAACTTGATACACAGCGAAATAGATTTAATTTTCAAACGTATTCATATTCAATTATACTTTACAAGCATTATTAGTGGAGTGTTTAAAGTACAACAATTGCGGCCTTGTAGCAACCTCTCGTTGCCAGCCCACTGCTAGCTAAAGAGCTAATATATTGCTCGCGTTAGCGTCCACAGATCTGTGTTGTTACAGTAGTAGCTAGCTATACTTTTAGAATAAAGTGGCGGTTGGAGTTGATCTGCCAGTGCTAAACTAATAACTTAAATTGTCAGGACAATACTCTAACCTTGACAACATATTCAGAATAAATAATGTTATGTTTGTAGCTTAGACTGTGCTAGCTAAGGTTTGCATTCTCCCATCAACTTCTGAAACTCCAGACAATGTTAGCGTTGGCAAAAATGAAACACTAGCGCTTCGCTAAACTATTTATCGTGGTTATAGTGTCAATGCTAGTAGGAAGTATCATGTAAATGTTCGCTTGGTAGCAGATGACTGACTCTGGTCACTGACATTTTGAATGACCCATCGTTCCCCCACAGACAATGACCTGCAAGGCACGGACGGCTCGGGGAGTCTTGGGGGCCCTGATGTCCGCAGACGCATCCCCATCAAACTCATCTCCAAACCAACCATCAGGAGCAAACCTGCTCCCCGGACACAAAGACCCATGGGCAGGCAGCCCTCCAAACCCCAGGCCGGGGATGAAGGTTAGCCAGCCACAAGTGCTTTCTCATCTCGTTGTTTTAATTTCCAGGGGCTAGGATTGGGATACGGAAACCTGTTGCTAGGTCATAGAAGCAAGCTTTCATATGGGACTACTGTAAGGCAACATATCTGTGTTTCTAGAGAGTTTTAGCTTCAAGCAAGAGGAGAGGTTCGACTGTGGTACCAAGGCTGGGGATGTGTTTGCAAGTCAACGGAAGTTCCCCCAGCAAATGTTTTGGGACTTTAAGGTAGTGTTTAAATTTCTATTGTGGGGGGTGGGGGGTGCAGGAATGCATTCCACCTACATCATTACTGTGTCATAGACCTCTTGGTCTTTTCCCCACAGTTGAATTTGATAGGTGAAAAGGATGACATTCCAGCACACTTTTGTGACAAGTGTGGTCTGCCCATAAGGATCTATGGACGCATGGTATGTCTCTTCGAGCACGTTTTACATAGTGTGTTGTGTCTCTTAATTATTATTTTTTATAGTAAGAGGCTATGAGTGCAGCAGCTTATAATGTTATTATCTGTATTAACTCACCAGATTCCATGCAAACATGTATTCTGTTATGAGTGTGCGTTGCTCCACGAGAAGAAGGGAGACAAGATGTGCCCAGGGTAAGCTCTTGACATTATTTTTTATTTTTTTAACCTACCCACTAGTGCAGGGGTTCTCAACTGGTTTTGCCTCTGGACCCAAATTAAACCAGCTTGTCTCAGTCAATATTTGCATTGTGAAACAAAAAATATCCCTAATGCAATCTGCAAATATATTTTGAATGCTATATTGATAGTAAAGGGAGTAATTATATGACAAGAGAAAAACATTCCCACCTTTTCATTGTCCATTTTTTTTTTTAAATCCCATATTCTTGATGAAGAATGTTAATAAGCTCACTTGTTTGAGACCACAACATCAACCAGATCTGCTAAATAGCTCTGCTAATAGCTATATAAAAAAATACTTTGATTGAACAAAAATGGTAAAGAGATTAAATTATATATATATATATTTTTTAAGTATGTTTATTCTGCCCTTGAGTTGTGTTCCCATGCAAAACTAGACAGATAGCTAACAACTAAGTCCTCAATAAAACTCCCACGGTGTGACTTTTCTTGAATGAATATATTGAAAACGTTTATGTTGTGAAACTGCAAAATACAGAAAAGAATATACTTTAGCGTTCAATTCACACCGACATACTGTAGCTGTACATTAAACATTTGAAGTTGCATAAATACAAAGCACGTGCTAAGGTACCATGCATCTGGCATGATGCCAAACCATATAGCTAATTGTTACTCATATGGTAATTGGCTAACTCCTTTCATTACTCTAATAATGTACAACCATCTATGTAGAATAACAAAGCATATTACACTAGAAACAGTAACAAAACTACAGTATTGTATATTTTACAATTAGTTTGCATGACGCACGAGCAAAGTAATACAGCTAACGACATACATGAAAGGCACTGCAATTTGTGAGTAAATGCAACCAACATTGATATGTAAGCAACTCTATCAATAACAAGATTATCATCACTAGCTAAATGCTTGAATCAAACTTACAAACAAATATTTTCTAAGGCTGAAGCGTGACAAGAAATAACTACACTGAAAGACCTGCACCGTAACATTGTTTTTAGCTGCTTCTATGCGTGCAGAACGAATTCTCTACTTCCTGTTTGCGTAGTCTTTCTAAGTACCAGAAAGCTCCACTAGGGGGCGAATAACACCATGGAACACAATGAAAATGCATCTTAACCATTGTAATAAAATAATCTGTTACCTTCTAACAGGATGGCTGTACAATGTTCATTATAATTTCTACACATGTTCTTACTGGTTGTAGTTGTTTAAGTAAAAAAAAAAAAACTCAGACAGCCATGTCTAGTGACGTTACGTTTGATACCGGAGCCCCGGGGCATGCATCAAAATCGCTAAGCAGTTTGCTTCGAAACAGTGTGCCGAGGCTTGTATCACATTATCAGAAGCACATGATCAATGACGTCCGGTGCTTCGTTTTGTCGAACAACCACCCGATTGGTTTCGGGAGAAGATAAAGTGTGAAGGCATGTGTGATGTCATCTATACCAATTTGGATGTTGTAAATTATTTTGACCATTACGTGCCACTAGTGTACACGGTTGAACAAAGCTTCTTAATGAACCTTTTTTCTACACAATTGGCTAGAAAATGTTTCCCCATTACTACTCGTGACCCATTGAAAACGTCCCACCAGTTGAGAATCGCTGCACTAGTGTATTCAACTGTCCATATACAGGGCTCCCGAGTGGGGCAGCGTTGTAAGGCACTGCATCTCAGTGCTAGAGGCGACCCTGGTTCGAGTCCAGGCTGCCGTCATTGTAAAAAAAAAAAAAAATGTTCATAACTGATTTGCCTAGTTAAATATCTAAAATATACTTTCTGTATGTGCGGTTGCTGACTGCACTTACTAACTCAACCTTTTGTGTTGTTTAGTATGCAGCTCTTCAGCTGCACAGACCCGGTCCAGCGCATCGAACAGTGTCTGCGGGGCTCCCTCTACATGTGCAGCATTGTGAAGGGCTGCAAGCGCACCTACCTTTCCCAGCGTGACCTGCAAGCCCACATCAACCACCGCCACATGAGGGCAGCCAAGGCTTTGGCAAGCCGCCAGGATGCCCTGCACCTTCCCCCATCCACAGAGGTTCCTGACCGCTTCCGCGTGCCCCCGCCTCACCTGCCCAAGACCCAAGGGCACCTCCCGCCCCCTCTCCAACACGGGGGTCATGACCCCTACGGTCAGCCACCACCGGCTTCCCATGATGCACCTCCTCTTTCCCAGGAGACCTTCCGCATTGCCACAGTAACTACACGCGCACGCAGCAACCTCATCACCGTGCCAATCCAGGATGACTCCGCTTCTTCCTCCACCTCTTCCTCCCGTGAACCTCTCCCTCCTGGCCCGGGCCCTGCTCCACCCCCACACCACCATCCTGGGGACTACCCTGGTCAGCCTGTAGTGTCCCATCCCCACCACATGATGGCACCACCGCAACAGCACTATGGCCCTCCACCTCCTCCCCCTCCACCCATCAACCACCCCATGCAGCACCCGCCCCAGGGCTCTGGGACACCCCACATGGTGTACAACCAGGCCGGCCCTCCCCCGCCGATGTCCAACGCACCCCCCCCCATTACCCCCCCGCCAGGACACATCATGGGTCAGATGCCCCCCTACATGAACCACCCTCCTCCAGGCCCCCCACCTCAACACGGTGGTCCTCCAGTCAACGCCCCCCCTCCCCACCACTACAACCCTAACTCCATGCAGCAATTCCCCGAGGACCAGGGCACACTCAGTCCCCCTTTTAACCAGCAAGGGGGTCTGAGCCCTGGGATGTGGCCTGCCCCTAGAGGGCCTCCTCCTCCAAGGATGCAGGGCCCCCCACCTCAGGGCCAGATGCCTGGACCCCATCACCCCGATCAGTCCCGCTACCGCCCTTATTATCAGTAAACTCTCAACTCCCCACAAAGTCAGGGGCATTGTTTGACTTGTCCCTTTTCCTCTCCACTGGTTTGAATAATGTGAACATGAGTCTCTGGGTTCTGTAGGACTGTAATTTCTATGGAAACACTTTAAAGAGACTAGTCTATGGTGAATGTACGTATGTAGCTGTTCACTTTTATTGATATGAACATTTTGGACTGTCAAATGAGCAACGATACATTTGAATCGCTCCTGTATTTGTCTCCAATGGACATGGTTGTATCTTGAAAAATTTTGGTTTGATGACGTCTCAATAAATATTTTCTAACAAAGCGTTAAATCTCATTATTTTTCAATATTATTAGTTGTGGAAACGGTTTCATCCATTTCAGTAGGGGGCAGTGTATGTATGATCTAACATTTGACATTGTGGAGGGAGCTCTGTGTTTTGGTTAATCACATGACCTGGATTTTAACCTTTTATTTAAAGCTTTTTCATCAAACTGTCCCCCTTTTTATGTCAGATGGTACAACACTGTCCTTCAGACAATTGCTTAATTGCTTTTTTCTCATTTCTGGAATGAGCTTAAAATAAAAGTAGAAATCCAGGTCATGTAACATGATTGAACAAAACATGTGATAAAAGAGAAGATGGCTGCTGGGAGAAAATAAATACATTTTGAGAGGGGTGGCACTGTAATTATGTCAAGGACAAAACCCCAAGATTACTTTATTAAAATGTATTTTACTAACATTTGTGACTTATCAACTGTGTTATCCTGACTGGGTGTTGCAGTGTGCTATTTGTCACCCTCCCTAGCAAATGCGTCAGGGGAGGGTTCTGCTACAAAAATGATATCTAGCTAGTAGTGTTTTGCTGTGGAGTATTTGCTTTGTTGATACTAAGGATTGTTGAGGCTATTTGAAAATAAGCAACTTTATTGTATGTCCATAAAAAATGGCTTTGCTACACAGAAGTATACACTGAGTGTACAAAACATTAGGAACACCTTCCTGATATTGAGTTCCACCCCCCTTTGCCTTCAGAACAGCCTAAATTTGTCAGGGCATGGACTCTACAAGGTGTCAAGTGTTCCACAGGAATGCTCTCCCATGTTAACTCCAATACTTCCCACTAATTGGTCTTCACATTATTAATAAACATCTGGAATCAGCCTATAACAGTGTGGCTCTGTTGGTAGAACATGGTGCTTCCAACACCAGAGTTGTGTGTTCGATTCCCATGGGGGACTAATATGAAAATGTATGCACTCACTACTGTAAATCGCTCTGGATTAGAGTGTCTGCTAAATGAAAAAGTAACAGGTTTTGGGTTTCAAGTCGACCATTATAGCATACTTGTTTACATCACTTTGACCTTGGACAATATTTCATTTCGGAACCTTATTTTTGCTAAAAATAATGAGCTCTGTCAGATCTTCCCTCACAAAATTCCATGACTCGGTTCGCAGGAGAATAGACCCTGTTATCAAGCTCATCCCCAGCAAGAGGATAGAACTTCCAATTTTTATTTTTTATTTTTTTATTTTACCTTTATTTAACCAGGCAAGTCAGTTAAGAACACATTCTTATTTTCAATGACGGCCTGGGAACAGTGGGTTAACTGCCTGTTCAGGGGCAGAACGACAGATTTGTACCTTGTCAGCTCGGGGGTTTGAACTCGCAACCTTCCGGTTACTAGCCTTTAACCACTAGGCTACGCTGCCGCCCCGTAATGTTGGACACCTGCTGATGACCTCATTCAGAGACAGACTCTTTTGTTCATTCAAAGTTAATGATTATATAGTCCTGTTTCACTGTATGTACAAGTGGGTAACCTGGACAGGTGTGAAATAGATTTTTTGTATATTCTTCTCCCACTGAGAGTGGGGCCACAGCCAGGGGGTCAGCCATTATTGACAGCGACCCTGGAGCAATTAGGGATTTTACCTTGTCAGCTCGGGGATTCATCCTACAACCTTTTAGTCACAGTCACTGCTCCTTACCACCAGGCTATCTGAAGTGCATTGTATTGCTTTGTACCTTTCCACTGAGAACTTCATCAAAGTTATAACTGAGTAAACATGTTGATTATACAGGATTGGATTTATCAAGAGTAGTAAAACTACATGTGTGTCTGGTATTTACACTGAACAAAAATATAGACGCAACATGTAATGTGTTGGTCGCGTGTTTAATGAGTTGAAATAAAAGCTTATTTCTCAAAAATGTTGTGCACAAATTTGTTTGCATCCCTGTTAGAGAGCATTTCTCCTTTACGAAGATAATCCATCCACCTGACAGGTGTGGCATATCAAGAAGCTGATGAAACAGCTCGATCATTACATAGGTGTACCTTGTGCTGGGGACAGTAAAAGACCACTCCAAAATGTGCAGTTTTGTCACACAACACAATGCCACATATGTCTCCAGTTTTATTTAACCAGGTAGGCCAGTTGAGAACAAGTTCTCATTTACAACTTCGACCTGGCCAAGATAAAGCAATGAAGTGCGACAAAAACAACACAGAGTTACACATAAACAAATGTACAGTTAATAACAAAAAATAAAATAAAAATAGAAAGATCTATGTACAATGTGTGCAAATGTAGAAGAGTAGGGAGATAAGCAATAAATAGGCCATAGAGGCAAAAATAATTACAATTTAGCATTAATACTGGAGTGATGTTTAAGTAGAGATACTGGGGTGCAAAAGAGCAAGAGGGTAAGTAATAATACGGGGATGAGGTAGTCAGGTGTGCTATTTACAGATTGGCTGTGTACAGGTACAGTGATCGGTAAGCTGCTCTGACAGCTGATGCTTAAAGTTAAAGAGGGAGATACAAGACTCCAGCTTCATAGATTTTTGCAATTCGTTCCAGTCATTGGCAACAGAGAACTGGAAGGAAAGGTGGCCAAAGTAAGTGTTGTAAGAATGTGGTGATTGACAAGAGTCGAAAGCCTTGGCCTGGTCGATGAAGACGGCTGCACAGTACTGTCTTTTGTCAATGGTGGTTATGATATCGTTTAGGACCTTGAGCGTGGCTGAGGTGCACCCATGACCAGCTCGGAAACCAGATTGCATAGTGGAGAAGGTACGATGGGATTCGATATGGTCACTGTTTATTAACTTGGCTTTTGAAGATTTTAGAAAGGCAGGACAGGATGGATATACAGTGGGGCAAAAAAGTATTTAGTCAGCCACCAATTGTGCAAGTTCTCCCACTTAAAAAGACGAGGCCTGTAATTTTCATCATAGGTACACTTCAACTATGACAGACAAAATTAGAAAAGAAATCCAGAAAATCACATTGTAGGATTTTTAATGACATTTTCCACCAAATTATGGTGGAAAATAAGTATTTGGTCACCTACAAACAAGCAAGATGTCTGGCTCTCACAGACCTGTAACTTCTTCTTTAAGGGGCTCCTCTGTCCTCCACTCGTTACCTGTATTAATGGCACCTGTTTGAACTTGTTATCAGTATAAAAGACACCTGTCCACAACCTCAAATCAGTCACAATCCAAACTCCACTATGGCCAAGACCAAAGAGCTGTCAAAGGACACCAGAAACAAAATTGTAGACCTGCACCAGGCTGGGAAGACTGAATCTGCAATAGGTAAGCAGCTTGGTTTGAAGAAATCAACTGTGGGAGCAATTATTAGTAAATGGAAGACATACAAGACCACTGATAATCTCCCTCGATCTGGGGCTCTACGCAAGATCTCACCCCGTGGGGTCAAAATAATCACAAGAACGGTGGGCAAAAATCCTAGAACCACACGGGGGGACCTAGTGAATGACCTGCAGAGAGCTGGGACCAAAGTAACAAAGCCTACCATCAGTAACACACTACGCCGCCAGGGACTCAAATCCTGCAGTGCCAGATGTGTCCCCCTGCTTAAGCCAGTACATGTCCAGGCCCTTCTGAAGTTTGCTAGTGAGCATTTGGATGATCCAGAAGAAGATTGGGAGAATGTCATATGATCAGATGAAACCAAAATATAACTTTTTGGTAAAAACTCAACTCATCGTGTTTGGAGGACAAAGAATGCTGAGTTGCATCCAAAGAACACCATACCTACTGTGAAACATGGGGGTGGAAATATTATGCTTTGGAGCTGTTTTTCTGCAAAGGGACCAGGACGACTGATCTGTGTAAAGGAAAGAATGGGGCCATGTATCGTGAGATTTTGAGTGAAAACCTCCTTCCATCAGCAAGGGCATTGAAGATGAAACGTGGCTGGGTCTTTCAGCATGACAATGATCCCAAACACACCGCCCGGGAAACGAAGGAGTGACTTCGTAAGAAGCATTTCAAGGTCCTGGAGTGGCCTAGCCAATCTCCAGATCTCAACCCCATAGAAAATCTTTGGAGGGAGTTGAAAGTCCGTGATGCCCAGCAACAGCTCCAAAACATCACTGCTCTAGAGGAGATTTGCATGGAGGAATGGGCCAAAATACCAGCAACAGTGTGTGAAAACCTTGTGAAGACTTACAGAAAACGTTTGACCTCTGTCATTGCCAACAAAGGGTATATAACAAAGTATTGAGATAAACTTTTGTTATTGACCAAATACGTATGTTCCACCATAATTTGCAAATAAATTCATTAAAAATCCTACAAATGTGATTTTGTCTGTCATAGTTGAAGTGTACATATGATGAAAATTACAGGCCTCTCTTATCTTTTTAAGTGGGAGAACTTGCACAATTTGTGGCTGACTAAATACTTTTTTGCCCCACTGTAGGTCTATAAGAGTTTGGGTCGAGAGTGTGACCGCGGTAGCGAGCTGGTCGTATCTCAGACGATACGAAAGAGAGGTTGAATACGCTAGTAATAGGGGTTGCAACAATTTCGGGCAGATAATTTTAGAAAGAGAGGGTCCAGATTGTCTAGCCCAGCTGATTTGTAGGGATCCAGACTTTGCAGCTCTTTCAAGACATCAACTGTGGGGGTGCTGAGATATTTATTGGCATGTTGACTGCACGAATGTCCACCAGAGCTGTGGCTAGAGAATTGAATGTTAATTTCTCTACCATAAGCCGCCATCAACATCCTTTTGTTTAATTTGGCAGTACATCCAACCGGCTTCACAACCGCAATCCACAGAGGAGTAATTCTGTCCATAATAAAGCCCTTTCGTTGGGAAAAACTCATTCTGATTGTCTGATTGGATGGGCCTGGCTCCCCAGTGGGTTTGCCTGGCTCCCAAGTGGGTGGACCTATGGCCTCCCAGGCCCACCCATTGCTGCACCCCTGCCTAATCATGTGAAATCAATAGATTAGGGCCTAATTAATTAATTTAACTCAGCAAAATATTTGAAATTGTTGCATGTTGCATTTGTATTTTTATTCCGTTTGGAAGAAAGCATACTAAATGCAAGTATACAGGTATTAGCAGTGCAATATCAGCACATCATCATATCAATCATCATGTCAAGCATGTCGTGCATATTTAGCCTATCCTTTATGAGATCTTGGGTTACAAGCCAGTCCAATCATTACTCACTACGTGAGCACATTAGTCTTTGATTATTACTTGTCATTATTAACCATTAAGATCTATCTATATGCCTCTAATTACATTCAATTGCTTCGGGGGCAACAAACTATGAGCTCTGACCTTTCCAGACCCTTCAGTCTGTCACCTGAATGGCAAAGAATGGAGTCTGAACACAGTGTGACCGAAAGACCTTTGTGTACACACAATTCCCTAATGTGTCATTAACGCTACATATTGTGAAGTAATACGTTATGCTTGAGGTTCCTGCCTTAACGTATGCATGTCCTATGAATGATCTGTCTGTTTCTCCAGTAGCATGGTGTAATGAAGTGCGGAAGAACATGGACATCTTCATCATCAAAGTACATGCAGCTGATAAAAAAACATTACTTTTGATAACATTTGTTTTTAAGTATAATATTTTTAAATTATATAATAAATAGGACTGATGGAGTTATTTCATTCGTGCAGCTAACAAAAATGGAAATGTCTGCTCTACCCAAAATTACAACCAATTGTAGCATTACCGCACAAATGGAAGAGGCAAGTGAAAATGGGGAGAGATAAGGAACTTGTCTGTCGACACTGCATTAAAGACCATAATTGGATAAATAAAATTGTGATAAATAAAAATAGATAACAGTTTCATTTAAGGACCAAAAAAGGGACAGCTGTGGCATATAGATTGCACAAATTGTTGGGAAGAGATTTTCGACATATCGATTCCATGGCACATGAACTGATACACAAAACGATGCGGGATTCAAAATTTACATTTTTTTAAATTTTAATTATTATGCTAAATTCTTGCAACCAATAGAATGTTATATAAACTCAGCAAAAAAAGAAAGTCCTTTTTTCAGGACCTTGTCTTTCAAAGATAATTAGTAAAAATCCAAATAACTTTAAACACTGTTTCCCATGCTTGTTCAATGAACCATAAACAATTAATGAACATGCACCTGTGGAACGGTCGTTAAGACACTAACAGCTTACAGACGTACGGTCGCAGTGATGCTTACAGGCAATTAAGGTCACAGTTATGAAAACTTAGGACACTAAAGAGGCCTTTCTACTGACTCTGAAAAACACCAAAAGAAAGATGCCCAGGGTCCCTGCTCATCTAAGGGAACGTGCCTCAGGCATGCTGCAAGGAGGCATGAGGACTGCAGATGTGACCAGAGCAATAAATTGCAATGTCCGTACTGTGAGACGCCTAAGACAGCGCTACAGGGTGACATGACAGACAGCTGATCGTCCTCGCCTTGGCAGACCACATGTAACAACACTTGCACAGGATTGGTACATCCGAGCATCCCACCTGCGGGACAGGTACAGGATTGCAGCAACTGCCCGAGTTACACCAGGAATGCACAATCGCTCCATCAGTGCTCAGACTGTCCGCAATAGGTTGAGAGAGGCTGGACTGAGAGCTTGTTGGCTTGTTGTAAGGCAGATCCTCACCAGACATCACCGGCAACAACGTCGCCTATGGGCACAAACCCAGCGTCGCTTGACCAGACAGGACATGCAAAAAGTGCTCCACTGACGAGTCACGGTTTTGTCTCACCAGGGTGATGGTCAGATTCGCGTTTATCGTCGAAGGAATGAGTGCTCCACCTAGGCCTGTACTCAGGAGTGGGATCGATTTGGAGGTGGAGGGTCCGTCATGGTCTGGGGCGTTGTGCCACAGAATCATCGGACTGAGCTTGTTGTCATTGCAGGCAATCTCAACGCTGTGCGTTACAGGGAAGACATCCTCCTCCCTCATGTGGTACCCTTCCTGCAGGCTGATCCTGACATGACCCTCCAGCATGACAATGCCACCAGCCATACTGCTCATTCTGTGCGTGATTTCCTGCAAGACAGGAATGTCAGTGTTCTGCCATGGCCACCGAAGAGCCCGGATCTCAATCCCATTGAGCACATCTGGGACCTGTTGGATCGGAGGGTGAGGGCTAGGACCATTCCCCCCAGAAATGTCCGGGAACTTGCAGGTGCCTTAGTGCAAGCGTGGGGTAACATCTCACAGCAAGAACTGGCAAATCTGGTGCAGTCCATGAGGAGATGCACTGCAGCACTTAATGCAGCTGGTGGCCACACCAGATACTGACTGTTACTTTTTGACCCCCCCCTTTGTTCAGGGACACATTATTCCATTTCTGTTCAGTCACATGTCTGTGGAACTTGTTCAGTTTATGTCTCATTTGTTGAATCTTGTTATGACCATACAAATATTTACACATGTTAAGTTTGCTAAAAAATAAACGCAGTTGACAGTTTCTTTTTTTGCTGAGTTTATATACACTGCTAAAAAAAAGGAAATAAAAGAAAAAAAAGGGAACACTTAAACAACACAATGTAATTCCAAGTCAATCACACTTCTGTGAAATCAAACTGTCCACTTAGGAAGCAACACTGATTGACAATAAATTGCACATGCTGTTGTGCAAATGGAATAGACAACAGGTTGAAATTATAGGCAATTAGCAAGACACCCCCAATAAAGGAGTGGTTTTGCAGGTGGTGACCACAGACCACTTCTCAGTTCCTATGCTTCCTGGCTGATGTTTTGGTCACTTTTGAATGCTGGCGGTGCGTTCACTCTAGTGGTAGCATGAGACGGAGTCTACAACCCACACAAGTGGCTCAGGTAGTGCAGCTCATCCAGGATGCAACATCAATGCGAGTTGTGGCAAGAAGGTTTGCTGTGTCTGTCAACGTAGAGTCCAGAGCATGGAGGCGCTACCAGGAGACATGCCAGTACATCAGGAGACGTGGAGGAGGCCGCAGGAGGGCAACAACCCAGCAGCAGGACCGCAACCTCCTCCTTTGTGCAAGGAGGAGCAGGAGGAGCACTGCCAGAGCCCGGCAAAATTACCTCCAGCAGGCCACAAATGTGCATGTGTCTGCTCAAACGGTCAGAAACAGACTCCATGAGGGTGGTATGAGGGCCCGACGTCCACAGGTGGGGGTTGTGCTTACAGCTCAACACCGTGCAGGACGTTTGGCATTTGCCAGAGAACACCAAGATTGGCAAATTCACCACTGGCGCCCTGTGCTCTTCACAGATGAAAGCAGGTACACACTGAGCATGTGACAGAGTCTGGAGACACCGTGGAGAACGTTCTGCTGCCTGCAACATCCTCCAGCATGACCGGTTTGGTGGTGGGTCAGTCATGGTGTGGGGTGGCATTTCTTTGGGGGGCCGCACAGCCCTGCATGTGCTCGCCAGAGGTAGCCTGACTGCCATTAGGTACCGAGATGAGATCCTCAGACCCCTTGTGAGACCATATGCTGTTGCGGTTGGCCCTGGGTTCCTCCTAATGCAAGACAATGCTAGACCTCATGTGGCTGGAGTGTGTCAGCAGTTCCTGCAAGAGGAAGGCATTGATGCTATGGACTGGCCCGCCCGTTCCCCAGACCTGAATCCAATTGAGCACATCTGGGACATCATGTCTCGCTCCATCCACCAACGCCACGTTACACCACAGACTGTCCAGGAGTTGGCGGATGCTTTAGTCCAGGTCTGGGAGGAGATCCCTCAGGAGACCATCTGCCACCTCATCAGGAGCATGCCCAGGCGTTGTAGGGAGGTCATATAGGCACATGGAGGCCACACACACTACTGAGCCTCATTTTGACTTGTTTTAAGGACATTACATCAAAGTTGGATCAGCCTGTAGTGTGGTTTTCCACTTTAATTTTGAGTGACTCCAAACCCAGACCTCCATGGGTTAATACATTTGATTTCCATTGATAATTTTTGTGTGATTTTTGTCGTCAGCACATTTAACTATGTAAAGAAAAAAAGTATTTAATAAGAATATTTCATTCATTCAGATCTAGGATGTGTTATTTTAGTGTTCCCTTTATTATTTTGAGCAGTGTATATATGGGGATACAACCTTCCCAGCTCTGCAGATTGTGCAAAGCTGTCATAAAGGCAAAGATGGCTACTTTGAATAATCTAAAATATATTTACATTTGTTTAACACTTTTCTTGGTTACTACGTGATTCCATATGTGTTATCTCATAGTTTTAACTCAGCACACATCGTTACATTACATTTTTCCATTTTGTAAATGATGGCGGATTGATTGATTTCCAGGTTTTTTGTATACGTTTTTTCAAGATGAGTGATGAGAGGAGAATCGTCCAGACGTTTGTGTATCTCACAACCCCCATATGCCATGTCTTGAAATATGCAGACAGACTGATTAAAGGTAAATTTACATGGGAATACTTCTGACAGCCAACTTTCTCGCCTCACCCATACTTTTTTTGACTTTACAGCGTTCCCTGAAAGCATGGTGTCACAAGTGTAGAGAGGAGTAGTAGGACCAGCTGCCACCGGCCAGAAGAGAGATACATGAAATGGGAGTTAGATAAGATAATTGACGGGGCGCTGTAATCTGTACGTCATTTCATTGAGTCTCCTCAGGACTTTGAATGGTTCAGCTTCCGTCAGGGCAGGTCCTTCATGGAAAACCAGACACTGTCACCGAGGTGAAAGACTGGGGCCACACTTAGGTGACGATCGGCCTGCGCTTTCTGCCGGAGGACGACGGACTGGAGATGGGTGTGCGCTGTGTTCCATACCTCCTCAAGGCGTAGGAACCAATCGTCCATTGCCTCGATCTGACTCTGGTGCCTGGGTGCCAGGGCCGGCTGATACACTAGAACACACTGAAATGGTGTGAGGTTAGTGAAGGAGTGACGGAGGGAGTAAGGCAGAAACGCAGCCCACTCCCCCAGCCGGTTGTGACAGTAAATGTGAAGGTACAGTGGCTTGCGAATGTATTCACCCCTTGGCATTTTTCCCTTTTTTCCCCCCTTGCAACCTGGAATTAAAATAGATTTTTGATGGGTTTGTTTCATTTGATTCACACAAAATGCCTACCAATTTGAAGATGCAACACATTTTGTATTGTGAAACAAACAAAAAAATAAGACTAAAAAACTGAAAACTTGAGCATGCATAACTGTTTACTACCCCCCCCAAAGTCAATACTTTGTAGAGCCACCTATTTCAGCAATTACAGCTGCAAGTCTCTTGGGGTATGTCTCTATAAGCTTGGCACATCTAGCAAAACTGCTCCAGCTCCTTCAAGTTGGATGTGTTCCGCTGGTGTACAGCAATCTTTAAGTCATACCACAGATTCTCAATTGGATTGAGGTCTGGGCTTTGACTATCAATCAATCAATCAATCAAATTTTATTGATATAGCCCTTCGTACATCAGCTGATATCTCAAAGTGCTGTACAGAAACCCAGCCTAAAACCCCAAACAGCAAGCAATGCAGGTGTAGAAGCACGGTGGCTAGGAAAAACTCCCTAGAAAGGCCAAAACCTAGGAAGAAACCTAGAGAGGAACCAGGCTATGTGGGGTGGCCTGTCCTCTTCTGGCTGTGCCGGGTGGAGATTATAACAGAACATGGCCAAGATGTTCAAATGTTCATAAATGACCAGCATGGTCGAATAATAACAAGGCAGAACAGTTGAAACTGGAGCAGCAGCACAGTCAGGTGGACTGGGGACAGCAATGAGTCATCATGTCAGGTCGTCCTGGGGCACGGTCCTTGGGCTCAGGTCCTCTGAGAGAGAGAGAGAGAGAGAAAGAAAGAGAGAGAGAATTAGAGAGAGCATATGTGGGGTGGCCAGTCCTCTTCTGGCTGTGCCAGGTGGAGATTATAACAGAACATGGCCAAGATGTTCAAATGTTCATAAATGACCAGCATGGTCAAATAATAGTAAGGCAGAACAGTTGAAACTGGAGCAGCAGCATGGCCAGGTGGACTGGGGACAGCAAGGAGTCATCATGTCAGGTAGTCCTGGGCCATGGTCCTAGGGCTCAGGTCAGTTGAAACTGGAGCAGCAGCATGGCCAGGTGGACTGGGGACAGCGAGGAGCCATCATGTCAGGTAGTCCTGGGGCATGGTCCTAGGGCTCAGGTCCTCCGAGAGAGAGAAAGAAAGAAGGAGATAATTAGAGAACGCACACTTAGATTCACACAGGACACCGAATAGGACAGGAGAAGTACTCCAGATATAACAAACTGACCCTAGCCCCCCGACACAAACTACTGCAGCATAAATACTGGAGGCTGAGACAGGAGGGTTCAGGAGACACTGTGGCCCCATTCGAGGACACCCCCGGACAGGGCCAAACAGGAAGGATATAAACCCACCCACTTTGCCAAAGCACAGCCCCGCACACCACTAGAAGGATATCTTCAACCACCAACTTACCATCCTGAGACAAGGCTGAGTATAGCCCACAAAGATCTCCGCCCCGTAATAGGGTTAGAGGCAGAGAATCCCAGTGGAAAGAGGGGAACTGGCCAGGCAGAGACAGCAAGGGCGGTTCGTTGCTCCAGAGCCTTTCCGTTCACCTTCCCACTCCTGGGCCAGACTACACTCAATCATATGACCCACTGAAGAGATGAGTCTTCAGTAAAGACTTAAAGGTTGAGACCGAGTTTGTGTCTCTGACATGGGTAGGCAGACCATTCCATAAAAATGGAGCTCTATAGGAGAAAGCCCTGCCTCCAGCTGTTTGCTTAGAAATTCTAGGGACAATTAGGAGGCCTGCGTCTTGTGACCGTGGCGTATGTGTAGGTATGTACTGCAGGACCAAATCAGAGAGATAGGTAGGAGCAAACCCATGTAATGCTTTGTAGGTTAGCAGTAAAACCTTGAAATCAGCCCTTGCTTTGACAGGAAGCCAGTGTAGAGAGGCTAGCACTGGAGTAATATGATCAAATTTTTTGGTTCTAGTCAGGATTCTAGCAGCCGTATTTAGCACTAACTGAAGTTTATTTAGTGCTTTATCCGGGTAGCCGGAAAGTAGAGCATTGCAGTTGTCTAACCTAGAAGCATGGATTAATTTTTCTGCATAATTTTTGGACAGAAAGTTTCTGGTTTTTACAATATTACGTAGGTGGAAAAAAGCTGTCCTCGAAATGGTCTTGATATGTTCTTCAAAAGAGAGATCAGGGTCCAGAGTAACGCCGAGGTCCTTCACAGTTTTATTTGAGACGACTGTACAACCATTAAGATTAATTGTCAGATTCAACAGAAGATCTCTTTGTTTCTTGGGACCTAGAACAAGCATCTCTGTTTTGTCCGAGTTTAATAGTAGAAAGTTTGCAGCCATCCACTTTCTTATGTCTGAAACACATGCTTCTAGCGAGGGCAATTTTGGGGCTTCACCATGTTTCATTGAAATGTACAGCTGTGTGTCATCCGCATAGCAGTGAAAGTTAACATTATGTTTTCGAATAACATCCCCAAGAGGTAAAATGTATAGTGAAAACAATAGTGGTCCTAAAACAGAACCTTGAGGAACAGCGAAATTTACAGTTGATTTGTCAGAGGACAAACCATTCACAGAGACAAACTGAGATCTTTCCGACAGATAAGATCTAAACCAGGCCAGAACATGTCCGTGTAGACCAATTTGGGTTTCCAATCTCTCCAAAAGAATGTGGTGATCGATGGTATCAAAAGCAGCACTAAGGTCTAGGAGCACGAGGACAGATGCAGAGCCTCGGTCCGATGCCATTAAAATGTAATTTACCACCTTCACAAGTGCTGTCTCAGTGCTATGATGGGGTCTAAAACCAGAGTGAAGCATTTCGTATACATTGTTTGTCTTCAGGAAGGCAGTGAGTTGCTGCGCAACAGCCTTTTCTAAAAATTTTGAGAAGAATGGAAGATTCGATATAGGCCGATAGTTTTTTATATTTTCTGGGTCAAGGTTTGGCTTTATTACTGCCACTTTTAGTGAGTTTGGTACACATCCAGTGGATAGAGAGACGTTTATTATGTTCAACATAGGAGGGCCAAGCACAGGAAGCAGCTCTTTCAGTAGTTTAGTTGGAATAGGGTCCAGTATGCAGCTTGAAGGTTTAGAGGCCATGATTATTTTCATCATTGTGTCAAGAGATATAGTACTAAAACACTTGAGCGTCTCTCTTGATCTTAGGTCCTGGCAGAGTTGTGCAGACTCAGGACAACTGAGGTTTGGAGGAATACGCAGGTGTAAAGAGGAGTCTGTAATTTGCTTTCTAATAATCAGGCCTTTCCAAGACATTGAAATGTTTCCCCTTAAACCACTCAAGTATTGCTTTAGCAATATGTTTAGGGCCATTGTCCTGCTGGAAGGTGAACCTCCGTCCCAGTCTCAAGTCTTTGGAAGACTGAAACAGGTTTCCCTCTAGAATTTCCCTGTATTTAGTGCCTTCCATCATTCCTTCAATTCTGACCAGTTTCCCAGTCCCTGCCGATGGAAAAACAAATGGTGTTCTCAGGGTGATGAGGTGTTGGGTTTGCGCCAGACATAACGTTTTCCTTGATGGACAAAAAGCTCACCTTTTGTCTCATCTGACCAGAGTACCTTCCCCATATGTTTGGGGAGTCTTCCACATGCTGTCTGGAGAGCTCCTTGGTCTTCATGGTGCAACTTGCTTGGTGGTGCCCCTAGCTTAGGGGTGTTGCAGACTCTGTGGCCTTTCAGAAAAGCTGTTTATATACTGAGATCATGTGATAGATAATATGACACTTAGATTGCATTGTATTTCAAGGCCTTACCTTCCAACTCACTGCCTCTTTGCTTGACATCATGGGAAAATCAAAAGAAATCAGCCAAGACCTCAGAAAAACAATTGTAGACCTCCACAAGTCTGGTTCATCCTTGGGAGCCATTTCCAAACACCTGAAGGTACCACGTTCATCTGTACAAACAATAGTACGCAAGTATAAACACAATGGGACCACACAGCCGTCGTACCGCTCAGGAAGGAGACTCCTAGAGATTAATTTACTTTGGTGCGAAAAGTGCAAATCAATCCCAGAACAACAGCAATGGACCTTGTGAAGATGCTGGAGGAAACAGATACAAAAGTATCTATACCCACAGTAAAACAAGTCCTATATCGACATAGCCTGAAAGGCCGCTCAGCAAGGAAGAAGCCACTGCTCCAAAACCGCCATAAAAAAGCCAGACTACGGTTTGCAACTGCACATGGGGACAAAGATCGTACTTTTTGGAGAAATGTCCTCTGGTCTCATGAAACAAAATTAGAACTGTTTGGCCATAATGACCATCGTTATGTTAGGAGGAAAAAGGGGGAGGCTTGCAAGCCGAAGAACACCATCCCAACCGTGAAGCACGGGGTGGCAGCATCATCTTGTGGGGGTGCTTTGCTGCAGGAGGGACTGGTGCACTTCACAAAATAGATAGCATCATGAGGTATGAAAATTATGTGGATATATTGAAGCAACATCTCAAGACATCAGTCAGGAAGTTAAAGCTTGGTCGTAAATGGGTCTTCCAAATGGACAATGACCCCAAGCATATTTTCAAAGTTGTGGCAAAATGGCTTAAGGACAACAAAGTCAAGGTATTTGAGTGGCCATCACAAAGCCCTGACCTCAATCCTATAGAACATTTGTAGGCAGAACTGAAAAAGTGTGTGCGAGCAAGAAGGCCTTACAATCCTGACTCAGTTACACCAGCTCTGCCAGGAGGAATGGGCCAAAATTCACCCAACTTATTGTGGGAAGCTTGTGGAAGGCGAAATGTTTGACAATTTAAAGGCAATGCTACCAAATACTAATTGAGTGTATGTAAACTTCTGACACATTGGGAATGTGATGAAAGAAATGAAAGCTGAAATAAATCATTCTCTCTACTATTGTTGCATTTATGCACTGAAGGTAGGTGAGGAGTCAAACGCAGGAGAGCAGAGATGTCAGTGAAGCGTATAGTTTAATCAGGGCATGTCCAAAAACATGGTACAGTACAATACCCCAAAACAACGCCCATGGCAAAGTGTACAAAGTGTACTAACTGTACTCCCGTAAGGTGCAAAAACACAATGCACCTTACTATAATAACACACAAGAAATACACTGAGGAAAGCCTCCACAAGCAACAAGAAAAATAATCCCGCACAAACCTAAGCGGGGAAACAGGGGTGAATATACACACAGAATTGAAAGCAAATGAGCACCAGGTGTGAATGAACCAAAGACAAAACAAACGGAAAAGGAAACATGGATCGGTGATGGGTAGTAGGCCGGCGAACCGAAGTCGTGACAGCTATTATTCTGACATTTCACATTCTCAAAATAAAGTGGTGATCCTAACTGACCTAAGACAGGGAATTGTTTACGAGGATTAAATGTCAGGAATTGTGAAAAACTGAGTTGAATTGTATTTGGCTAAGGTGAATGTAAACTTCCGACTTCAACTGAGGAGTGAAGGGCGTTTACCAGCAGCAGGTTCGGCAGCTGTGGCGATACAGGCCTTCTAGCTGACAACTGACAACTGAGATTGTCAGTTGGATATGCTCTCTTCAAGGTTTTGTATATCTTACCAATCATATGAACATCCTTTTCTGACTCAAATATGATACCCTAAAGGTTGCTCTGATGTCCAAAAGATTTCAAATGGAAATGTTGTGATAGGTCACTTTTAAGTTGCTTGTATTTGAAAATATCTACATTGGTCAGTCCAAAATTGATTTTTAATAATGGTTTTTAATCATTATTGTATTTTATTGTTATTATTAATGTAGCCTATTTATGAATCTAAACCAGTTCTTTAAATATGCAAAATGTGTTTTGTTTCATTCTATTGAGACATTTTTGTTGGCTGAATTAAGTTTGGTCAGTCTTTTTAATTGTGGGCTCCATATTTAGTTTAAGATAGGGTTATTCCCGCAGTCTCAGTTAAGGGTTGATTATTCTGTCAACTTGATGTAATGGGATCGGGAGACAGGCGCATGAATGCATAACAGGGTTTTTTAAAAACCCTAATTACAGCGTGCCATCTAAAAGCACGGGGACGACGACCAAACAAACACGCATACAAAACACAAGGTTGAAACCCAAACAGAAGAGCGAGGAGTACCTCAAAAAAATACATGGGCCGCACAATGATACCACACGGAACGAAACCTGTAATCATCTGCACATTATAAGTGGCATGAAAGCCAAAACAACACAGCACAGGTACTCACACGACCAACGGACATTGGAACAATAATCGACAGGACAATGGTGAACAAAGAGCACACTTATACAATTACTAATCAATGGGAATAGAGACCAGGTGTGCGTAATGACACAGTTCCGGAGGGATCCGTTACAATAGGTTATAAGTAGGCTTTTAGTAAAATAAATATCATTAGCCCATTGCTAATATCATTAGTCATTTGTTGGGTATGGTGCTCCAGCACCCCTACTTCCCATGGCTATGGACGATGCTGTGTGATAGAATATACAAACAGCTTCCACTTTGTTGCAAATGTTGCTGTATGTTATTGATAAACACTGGAATGATATTCCAATGACTTTAGGAACACACTTCAAATCATCCATTTCCTGTAGGATTGGATGTAAACTACCTATAGTAGCCACTTTTCTCTTTTAGGTTTATCAGATCCTTATATTCCATTTACTTTAGGAATAAAAAAAATAGCAGACTACAATTGATCCAGTTTCACTTCTTCAATTCCATTTCTTTGGAATCACAACTCCTACTGCCAGTTACATAAAATGTCCCCGAACAAACTGTCCTTAAACTCCAAGGTTGTTTTACTGAGGGGAATATCCATATGACTAATGTGCTCAATAAAAATGTCCAGCAGTCTTCATCTCCAAATGAATGACTTGATAACGCACATAATATGGACTGAATTTATGTCCGAAGAGGGAACACTAAAATAACACATCCTAGATCTGAATGAATTAAATATTCTTATTAAATACTTTTTTCTTTACATAGTTGAATGCGCTGACAACAAAATCACACAAAAATGATCAATGGAAATCAAATTGATCAACCCATGGAGGTCTGGATTTGGAGTCACACTCAAAATTATAGTGGAAAACCACACTACAGGCTGATCCAACTTTGATGTAATGTCCTTAAAACAAGTCAAAATGAGGCTCAGTAGTGTGTGTGGCCTCCACGTGCCTGTATGACCTCCCTACAACGCCTGGGCATGCTCCTGATGAGGTGGCGGATGGTCTCCTGAGGGATCTCCTCCCAGACCTGGACTAAAGCATCCACCAACTCCTGGACAGTCTGTGGTGCAACGTGGCGCTAGTGGATGGAGCGAGACATGATGTCCCAAATGTGCTCAATTGGATTCAGGTCTGGGGAACAGGCGGGCCAGTCCATAGCATCAATGCCTTCCTCTTGCAGGAACTGCTGACACACTCCAGCCACATGAGGTCTAGCATTGTCTTGCATTAGGAGGAACCCAGGGCCAACCGCACCAGCGGTTGGCCCTGGGGGCCGCACAAGGGGTCTGAGGATCTCATCTCGGTACCTAATGGCAGTCAGGCTACCTCTGGCGAGCACATGGAGGGCTGTGCGGCCCCCCAAAGAAATGCCACCCCACACCATGACCCACCGCCAAACCGGTCATGCTGGAGGATGTTGCAGGCAGCAGAACGTTCTCCACAGCGTCTCCAGACTCTGTCACGTCTGTCACGTGCTCAGTGTGAACCTGCTTTCATCTGTGAAGAGCACAGGAGCCCTGCTGCTGGGTTGTTGCCCTCCTACGGCCTCCTCCACGTCTCCTGATGTACTGGCCTGTCTCCTGGTAGAGCCTCCATGCTCTGGACACTACGTTGACAGACACAGCAAACCTTCTCGCCACAGCTCACATTGATGTGCCATCCTGGATGAGCTGCACTACCTGAGCCACTTGTGTGGGTTGTAGACTCCGTCTCATGCTACCACTAGAGTGAAAGCACCGCCAGCATTCAAAAGTGACCAAAACATCAGCCAGGAAGCATAGGAACTGAGAAGTGGTCTGTGGTTATCACCTGCAGAACCACTCCTTTATTGGGGGTGTCTTGCTAATTGCCTATAATTTCCACCTGTTGTCTATTCCATTTGCACAACAGCATGTGAAATTGATTGTCAATCTGTGTTGCTTCCTAAGTGGACAGTTTGATTTCACAGAAGTGTGATTGACTTGGAGTTACATTGTGTTGTTTAAGTGTTCCCTTTATTTTTTGAGCAGTGTACTTTATTATCCCAGAGGGAAAATCTGTCTTGGCGAATTAGTCAAACACTGAGTGTACAAAACATTAGGAACACTGTTTGCCCTCAGAACAGCCTCAATTCTTTGGGGCATGTTTGGCTAGGCATCCTCCTTCCCCTTTCTACAAGGTGTCGAAAACATTCCACAGGGATGTTCCAATGTTTCCCACAGTTGTGTCAAGTTGACTGGATGTCCTTTGGGTGGTGGACCATTCTTGATTCACACAGGAAATGGTTGTGTACATTTTTTTTGCAGTTCTTGGCACACTAACCGGTACGCCTAGCACCTACTACCATACCCCATTCAAAGGCACTTAAATATTTTGTCTTGCCCATTCACCCTCTGAATGGCACACATACAGTACACAATCCATGTCTCAATTGTCTCAAGGCTTAAAAATCCTTATTCAAGCTGTCTCCTCCCCATTCATCGACACTGATTGAAGTGGATTTAACAGGTGACATCAATAAGGTATCATAGTTTTCACCTAGATTCACCTGGTCATTCTATGTCATGGAACACTCAGTGTATCTAATCATTAAGTCATCATGAAGTGCTTTGAGAGACCTTACTGGCCACCCTAGACCCACTTCAGTTTGCATACCGCCCCAACAGGTCCACAGACGACGCAATCACCATCACACTGCATACTGCCCTATCCCATCTGGACAAAAGGAATACGTATGTAAGAATGCTGTTCATTGACTACAGCTCAGCATTCAACACCATAGTACCCTCCAAGCTCATCATCAAGCTGGAGGCTTTAGGTCTCAACCTCGCCCTGTGCATTTGGGTCCTGGACTTTCTGACGGGCCACCCCCAGGTGGTGAAGGTAGGAAACACTACCAACAATGACGAGACCGCCTACAGGGAGGAAGTGAGGGCAGTCGGAGTGTGGTGTCAAGAAAACAACCAATCACTCAACGTCAACAAAACAAAGGAGATGATTGTGGACTTCAGGAGACAGCAGAGGGAGCACCCCCCTATCCACATTGAAGGGACGGCAGTGGAGAAGGTGGAAAGTTTTAAGTTCCTTGGCATACACATCACAAACAAACTGAAATGGTGCACCCACACAGACAGCGTGGTGAAGAAGGTGCAGCAGCGCCTCTGGAGGCTGAAGAAATTTGGCTTGTCACCAAAAACCCTGACAAACCTTTACAGATGCACAATCTACAGCATCCTGTCAGGCTGTGTCACAGCCTGGTACGGCAACTGCACCGGCCTCAACCGTGATGCTCTACAGAGGGTGGTGCAGTCTGCACAACGCGTCACCGGGGGCAAACTACCTGCCCTCCATGACATCTACAGCACCCGATGTCACAGGAAGGCCAAAAAGATCATCAAGGTCATCAACCACCCAGCCACGGCCTGTTCACACCGTTACCATCCAGAAGGTGAGGTCAGTACAGGTGCATCAAAGCTGGGACTGAGAGATTGAAAAACAGCTTCTATCTCAAGGCCATCAGACTGCTAAACAGTAATCAATAACTCAGAGAAGCTGCTGCCTACATTGAGACCCAATCACTGGCCACTTTAATAAATGGCACATTAGTCACTTTATAAAATGCATTCTAAATAATGCCACTTTAATAATGTTTACATATCTTACATTACTCATATCACATGTATATACTGTATTTTATACCATCTATTGCATCTTGCCTATGCCGCTCGGCCATCGCTCATCCATATACTTACATGTACATATTCTCATTCACCCCTTTAGATTTGTGTGTATTAGGTAGTTGTTGGGGAATTGTTCGATTTCTTGTTAGACATTACTGCACTGTCGCATTTTGCTACACTCGCAGCATTAACATCTGCTAACCATGTGTATGTGTCAAATAACATTTGATTTGACTTGATTTAACAGAGATCAGGATGATGATTCCTTCATGGTCTGTGCTAAGTTTACACTGTACCTCTTTAGTTCTACTTCTTACTAACAATGGCTTCTACGCCACAAGACACACAATGGGAAAGTTGAATTCATTGATTCATTTCTTTAGCAAAAGAATGAGGCATCATCTCACAATGTGAAATGTTAAACCTGTGACCTACTTGTTGCGTGTCTGTACTGTACTGACATGTATGTACTGACATGCACATACACAGACTACATGTTAATGTTTTTAAATGTATGAAAATGGTCATGTATTTTGTCTGTAATGTATTTTTAATGGGGATCCTGATAAATCAAAATCAAATCAAACATACTCTGCTTATCTGCAACACTGTTTGAGAGTTATTCACCCCATCTGAAAATGTTTCTAGTTGTCCTGTACCTTTATGACGTATATACCTACTGTGTAGGATTCACAATGGCATTTCTAGAGCAATATGTGTGATCCAAACCAGGCAAATCGATCAGTGACTTTACGGTATGTAAACGTTGAGACACTCATCAATCCTCAACTCTAATCACTATTATAAAACACAATAAAAGTGCACTCTTTGATCAATTGAGGTGTTGCCACACATGGGTATACTGGAAATACCCCATAACCTTCACCAACTTTATCAATCATGGTTACTGTTGTATCACCCAGAACAGTTTGTCAAAGATCTCTACTTAATCATTCATCTCTTATCAGGGCTTTATCTGTGACCAATATATCAAAACCACGTTAGTCATCCTATAATTCTTATCAATATCTCAGTTACAGGACGTTCAAATTTCCAAATACTGTACTGCTCATATTGCTTCATTTCTTGCTGGCGGAAATACTTTGTGCTAAGAAGTACATTTATTTTACATATAAAATACAACAAAGTAAACATTCCTATAAAATCCCTATGTACACATATAAAACGCAACATTGTCAAGCTATTTAAAAGAAACAATAATACTTCTGATTCAATTTTAGAAAATAAATACATGATATGAATGACATTTTCTGATATTTCTTTCAAAATCTTCAAAATTGCCATCGAGTATCTGTTTAACAGTACAAAAGAAATCAAATATATTTTATGTACAATTATTAGCTCAATAAGTGGTATCCTGTATACGTATGGTTACTGTATGGTGTCTGTTTTAGGACAGTATCATGGGTCCTTACGTCTATTATCACCAGAAAGCACAGCGATCACAGGAAATGCATGTCATCCCAGGAAATGAAAGTACCGTACACACCACTACACTCTTAGAAAATGGTTCCAAAAGGGTTCTTCAGTTGTCCCAATAGGATAACCCTTTTTGGTTCCAAATATAACCCTTTTTGGTTCCAGGTAGAACTCTTTTGGGTTCCATGTAGAACCATCTGTGGAAAGGGACAGTCGAAGAACCCTTAAAATACTGACATCTAAGAGTGTAGTTCTGGAACTAGAACTTGGTTTCTGGCTCTGAACCCTGGGGAGAGCAAAGAGATACTACTTTTAGTTTAGATTTTATTTTGTCAGCTCATCTTACTGTACTTTGTACCTAGAGTTTAATGAATTATCTGTACCTACACATGAGTTGCAACATTACAAGAGTTATTTTTATTAATTAACATTTTAATTGCTGATGACTATTCATTACAAATTTAGAAAAGACAATGACAAATAGATTTGATGGGTCTCAGTTACTTACATGCACAAATTTGTCCCTGCTACGCAAACTTGACACACCATTGCATTGGTTGCCATGGATAGTGGCTGTTGTTATAACCTGTAAGACAACATGATACACAAGAATGAGACAAGTTCCTGTGAATTAAACGTTGTAGGCCAAGATAAGGTTTGGCACCTCTTATCTAGTCTGTAAGGGTGGAAACATCAATAGATATTGTATTTTTCTATAGGTAAATGTTATACCTTTTCGCAGATTTTTGTGTTTTCAGAGTTTACTGGATGTTTCTCCAGGATATGCAGCATGGCATCGTGGAGGGTCAGGAAAAACATGGACGACTTCACCTCGTCATCAAAGAACTTACAGCTGTGCAGTTTCTCCAGGATGTACTCTTTGGACACAAGGGACAGATATCGTTAGATCAATCACCTTACCTCTATTGGTTTCAGAGTGATTGAATTCAGCGTTAAAGAGAAAATGGGAGAAGGAATGGATGGGACAGATGGCTCGTCTTAAATCCGACTTACCGTCACATGCCACAATGTAGACCTCAACTTCAACCCGAATGAGCTCTTTGAGTGCCTATAGAACACAGCAAAATATCAGTACCCGGCAAGTAGAAATACTCTGGTAAATATACAATCATCCCCACATTCCCCAGGGTTGTAACGGAAGAGTTTTGTTTCACCGCTTTGAGTCCCTTGAGGGCAGAGATGTCGAGGAAGGAGACGGCTGAGAAGTCCAGGATCAGGCTGTGGACGTCTACTCTGGGGACATGGATGTTGGCAGGAAGCTCAGAGTTCCAGTTCACCTGGACAGGAAGGTCCTTGAAGTCAGTGGGCTGGTCCAGTTCCTCCATGTTGCTCTCATCCTCAGACTCCTCAATGGGACCAGAGCTGGTGAGCAGTAGGCCTTTCTGCACCGGGAGAACCACAACATTACTACAACCTCTTATTGTGAAAACCTGACTACATGTAGAAGGTGATCTTTGGAGTTCCACCCACCATTATGGGATGATGATTCATTTGTTTTTCATATACATGCAACCACAAGACCATTCTGATAAGGCATGTACGGGGACGACTGCCTATAGGTCCTGCAGCATGTGCTTGATGTCTGTTGATTTTGGATTGCTAGAAGTATGTTGTTGCCAGGTTTGAAACTAATGTTTTGGGCTAGATGGATTTATGACATGCTATGGCCATTTAAATGAAACTTTATGACACAGGGGGCTCTTGTAAAGTGTTAACGGGGTAACTTTGTGAGTGGAAGTTATATTTTTATGGGTTTCTAAGGGCAACAGGTAAGTGCACCACTACTCACAGATGTCATCTGCAGCTCTCCTTTCTTTAGAAGTTTCCTGATCGTCCTTAGGGCTTTGTTTCTCTTTCTCAACACCCTCAATGGGTTAAAGCCCACCTGAAAACATATCAAAGTCAAGTTGAACCCTAATTGGCAATTGCACACATGAAAGTGGGAGTAACTGTTACACATGGGCTTTATTGTGAATGGGGCATATTGTTTACCAGTGCCTTGGCCATCATACAGATCAAGGCTAAACTTTGTCTTATCTGCATGCGTTTAGTGTTTAGTAAGGTTCAAGTTAAACTATAGTAACACCGATTTGTATGGGAACTATTGCTATGCAACCTGGTATACTATATTACCTCATACACTGAGATGGTATTGACCTTCATGAGTTTATTTGATCATTCTTTATGACCTTTTTCCATTGGAACAAATCCAATGAGAAAATAAGATGTCTTAATAAGTACACCCATAAATTAATTACCTTGTTGGCCCATGTCATGGAATTGTAAGGCCTACGTGTAAATGTGTTTGGTAGAATTCTTCATTTTACACGTCTAATTGTGTATAATTGCTTACTTACAGCTTCCACCAGCTTGCCTCTGAAAAAATCTATATTGGCAAAGAAGATGGGTGACGGTATCCTGAAGATCTTCACACCCTCTGGCTCATAGATCTGGAAAGAGATATATAAACAATAGAACAAGGACCATGTGTAGACACACCGTCTGGCTCATAGATCTGGAAAGAGATATATAAACAATAGAACAAAGACCATGTGTAGACACACCCTCTGGCTCATAGATCTGGAAAGAGATATATAAACAATAGAACAAGGACCATGTGTAGACACACCCTCTGGCTCATAGATCTGGAAAGAGATATAGAAACAATAGAACAAAGACCATGTGTAGACACACCCTCTGGCTCATAGATCTGGAAAGAGATATATAAACAATAGAACAAAGACCATGTGTAGACACCCTCTGGCTCATAGATCTGGAAAGAGATATATAAACAATAGAACAAGGACCATGTGTAGACACACCCTCTGGCTCATAGATCTGGAAAGAGATATATAAACTATAGAACAAGGACCATGTGTAGACACACTGTCTTCACAGTCTTGTAAGACAAAAAGATATTGGTGAGTGTCTTTAGTCCACATTACAGTTTACTCACACTCATGTAATCCTTGCGGTCTTTGTAGATATCTGTTCCTGTGATATTGGCCAGGACACTGCAACGTGGGCTGGGAAAAAATGCAGGCAGAAATGTCACTATGACATTGTGTTCCAGGGTTGGGGTTAATTCTGAATTGAGTTGTGAATTGGTCTTTAATTCCAAATCAATTATTGAATTTGAACTGAATGTAAACTGGCTCCATCCCACAGGAAGCAGAATTTGAATAGAATTTGAATTAAAGGAAGTAGAATTGAATTCCTTACATCATTACGCACATGTTTATTTTGACATCATGTATGGTTACTATGTTTAACAATTTATTGAAACATTTCATTTTTAAAACGCATCCTCCTAAAAAGAGTGTTAAATAATTAACAGTGGCCTGCAAATATTCTAAGATCATTTTGTTCATAATTACATGTTACATGTTATTAAATATTTGGAAAAATTAATTTCCCACAATGCATTAAATATGAATACTAAGATCTGAGTTATAATCACATTTTTAATGACGGTAATCTGTATTCTTTAGTAAGAGGTGGCAGATGTTTTGGGCAAAATATTTATCAAAGGAATGAGACTCATCTGTTTCTTGTCTCAGTTGAATTTATTTTAAGTGCTTTGAATTCAATTATACTTCCTTTCATTACAATTAAATTCCAATTATGCTTCCTGTGGGGTGTGACCAATTTACATTTGAATCTCAATTCTTGGATTGAATTTAATCAAATTCTGAAATGTCGAATTAACCCCAACCCTGGTGTGTCCACCTTCTAATAACATTGAAAACTGACAAAGAATAAACAAAGACACAAGTTCAACTTTTTTGTTAGGAATTTGGAGATTTGTGCCCATACTCACAACTGAGCCCTGAAGACAACGGTGAGCAGCTCGATCCCTAGACCTACAGCCAGCCCCAGATCCAGCCCCAACAGGATGGAAGCCAGGCAGGTCACCACCCACACCACCTGGATAAAGACATGGAGGGGAGGCAAGACAGGAGGATGCAGGATGGAAAGGATTGGAGGAAATATGAGTTCATTATCACAGTTGGTAAAGACATCATTGCTTGTTTCCATTTTAAGTGCAGTTCAGTGAGAGTGTCTCAGAAGACTCACACAGTCGGGCCGGTCTCTCCTCCACAGGTAAGGGACTTCTCTGATCTGCATCAACATCCCCTTCAGGTTGACTATGACCACCGCCCCCAGCACCGACTGTCAACACAGAGGGAAAAGGTCAGGCAATGACATCTTTGATGATCAGTCACAAGAGTTGCACAAGACTTCCATCTAAATTCCAGTGCTCTTATCAACTTCATGCAGAGTGATTCATTCCGTAATGTCCTAATCTTAGATGTTAAGTCCCCTATATGGGGGACTTTGAGAGGTTCTGGACTGGTTCTTTGTATGTCTATTTAGGCGGAAATCAAAATGTTTCCCTATCATTCAACTCCTAAAGTCAATTATATTGTAAATACTGAGTGAGTTTTACCTTTGGGAGTGGCTCCAATAAGAACCCGATAGCCAAGGTGACGACCATCACGATGAGCGCTGACAGTAGCCCAGCAATCTGAAATGAAGTAACACTATTTTACTCACATTTGGCTATTCACAAAACAACTACAGATAAGC
Organism: Oncorhynchus keta; assembly: GCF_023373465.1. NCBI lineage: Eukaryota > Metazoa > Chordata > Actinopteri > Salmoniformes > Salmonidae > Oncorhynchus > Oncorhynchus keta. The sequence continues at coordinate 17,925,644 of NC_068453.1, forward strand.
ACTTTTTAAGCAGTGCTTCTACACCTGCATTGCTTGCTGTTTGGGGTTTTAGGCTGGGTTTCTGTACAGCACTTTGAGATATCACCTGATGTACGAAGGGCTATATAAATAAATTTGATTTGATTTGATTTGTTTCCCTTTGATATATTTCATAAATTATAATTATTTATTAACTTGGTACATTGTAACTCTGAGTCAATTCTTTCATTCCTCGCTATGTACTGTATGTAGGTCACGAGTCACAACAGACTACATCACATTCTCTCTCCCATTTGTGCAATTCTATCTGGTTTGGACTATGATAAGTTATCAGTCATTATTACACCAAAGATAGAGAGACCCAAACAGGTCAATATTTCATAACGTTTACAGCTACATCTCTTGGATAAAGAACTTGTACAGGAAGGAACTCTAAGTATGGTTGTGTGTCTGTATTCCCAGATAGCCTCTTGGTTTAGTAGTTTACCTGGGTTTTACCACCTGTACTCTCCTGTACCGCACTCCTGGAGAGAGCTGTGCTTGCTGCAAACGACTTAAAGGCTGCTCCAATGATGTTACTGGCCCCAAAAGCTATCAGCTCCTAGAGAGCAAAACAAGGACAAATATATGTTTTGGAACTGTTGATATTAGTTCAAGTCTTATGTTGATAATTTGTATTAGGCTGACAACCCTCATTCACAAGCAACAATAAACACATTTTTCCGTACTGCCTCGGCTTCCAACCCCTCCTCCTAATGTTCTGGTTTTGGGACTCACCTGATTTCCGTCTATGATGTAATCGTGTTTGACTGAGTAGACCTTGGCGACAGAGAAGGCTACAGCAAAGCCCACTATGGCCATAGGGAACGCCTCAACAGCAGTCTGCCCGAAGATCTGCATGTTCGGGCCCATAGGGGACTCATACCTAACAGATTGAGAGGGAGAGATATTGTTAGATTCTTTTCCCATCTATTCTCAGCCATTTTAACATGCAGCAAACATCTTTGTATATGTGCTTACCCCACTGGAATACGGCCGACAACATCAACTTTATAAATCACCCGGAAGTTGAATGCATAGGAAACGCCACAAGCGATGACAGTCTGCCAAAGTCATTACCAAAATCAATTTATCAGTTATTAGCAGGACAAATGCAATCTGGTGATAAAACAGTATATCTGGTTACCTTGCCAACTTTTACACAAAGCTGTGACACACTGCAGGCTTTTAGTACATCAAAATAAGTTCATGTATTTTCCTACAATTCACCTGATTGTCCTCATCTGCCGTACTGTGAGTCAGTGTGAGAATAAAACATCAATACTGTACGTTTCACAAAAGCTGGCTCCTTGCTACAATGGCATTGTACTTTGGATCAATACACTCTTAGAAAAAAGGGTTCCAAAAGGGTTCTTTGGCTGTCCCCATAGGAGAACCCTTTTTGGTTCTGGGTAGAACTCTTTTTGGTTCCAGGTAGAACACTTTTGGGTTTCATGTAGAACCATCTATGTAAAAGGTTATACATGGAAACCTGTAACCAAAAAGGGTTCTTCAAAGGGTTATCCTATAGGGACAGCCGAAGGACCCTTTTAGGCTCTAGATCGCACATTGTTTTCCACCAAGAGTGTACCAAGATAGGAACAAGGGAGTGACTGTTCAGGATAAGAATAACAATGCTTTCCGATGCTTATCTGTGATGATATGATCTGTACTTTGTGCAAGTACATACTCATATTCAAATTTATATTAAATAGTGAGACACATCTACATAAACAGTGCCCTGTATGACGATGCCTTTTTCTTTTCTCTTAGAAAAAATGGTTCTTCGGCTGTCCCCGTAGGATAACCCTTTGTAGAACCCTTTTGGGTTCCAGGTAGAACCCTTTTCTTTTCAGATAAAACCCATTGGGTTCTTTTTTCTAAGAGTTTAAATTCAGTGGTTCCCCGTATGAGGCTGGTTCTCGCCACAATGTTTCCCAATTCTTATCTGTGTATTATCTGTGTATATATAGAGCTGAAGCCCAGGTTGTGATGACATAGTGCCACTCACCATGATAACCTCTATGGGGATGGGAACAGGCAGCTTGGCTTTGTATCTATCGTTGATCTCCTTCACTATGAACACCACCACCATGATCAGTATGGACGTCACCAGGTCACACACGTTGGTCTTCTCGATCTGGACAAAGATCTTCTCCAGGGTCTGAGGAAGACGTCAGTTAATATTAATGACAGTAATGAAGAACCAGTTACAGGGTGTGAGAGTTCAGTCAGAGGTCTCTACACCAAGCCATGACTCATAAATTATAGCTTTTTCTGAAATCTTGGGGGCACTTGAGGAATACATGTGCTTAACTGTGTAAGATAAGATGAGACAATGAGACACTTGTTTATCTTATCAACACAGTGTTATTCCTCAGAGCTGTAGAAACAGATCAGATATGAGGGAGTTAATGAATATATCTCTGTCGTAGCTAAGTCATTGCATATTTGGATATCAGTAGATAAAAATCATACTTTTGCATTGAAAGACATGTGACCTCATCCTGTCTCTCTTCCTGGACTCACATAAACGATGGACAGGGGTCCACTGAGTCCCGGCACCACCAGGCCCAACACAAACTTCAGCTGGGACACCAGGATGTGGATGGCAGCCGCGGTGGTGAACCCAGACACCAGCGTGTCTGACAGGTACATGACGATGAAGCCTACCTGCAGCAGACCCATGGCCAGCTGGGAGAGAAGCAGAGGACTCATGTTAGAATATGGGAGATCACGTCCATAGAGAGGGAGTCGTTGTTCATTTTAGAATCAGATTATAGAGAGATATGAGTAATGTACAGTACATGAGTGATAATGCTGCGGTAATGATGGTGGTTTACCTGCATTATCCCCATGAGGAAGGTGACAGAGGCGGCCACCATTACTCTCTGCTCGTCGCTGGTCAGCCCCTCAAACCCAGTGATGTTGACTGGGGGGCCTTCGTCAGGCACAAGCCTCGTCACCACTGCACCCACCATGAGGCTCAGAACAGGGAACGCTCCTGGAGTGAGTGGGGTGAGGAGAAAGAGAGAGGGAGCGCAGATGATGATGCAAGGGATGGAAAGTGGAGAGGTGGGCAGAGAGAGGGCGGTAAAGTAGAGTAAAAAGGTGTGATGGCTTGTAATGGTCAGAGCAAAACACTGTACACGCACACACACACACATGCACAGTACTTACCTACTGAGATATGTCTGGAAGTGCCAAGGAAGAAGTAGATGATCACTGGGAAGAAGGCAGTGAAGAGTCCGTACCATGGAGGGAGGGAGGCCAGCAGGGAGTATGCCAGACCTGTCAATCAAACAAAAACAATGAACAACAGTTTAGAGTGCATGTTAAATAACTCCACCATAAGTCACAGGAGACTACGACAGCATTCAAGAGTCATCGTGATTCAGGTGTTTTAAGTATCTATTGTCTTTTCTGTGTGTCAATGCTAGTGCTGTGACAATAATGACTGCTAATAAAGATAGGTTACCATCTCTTATTTCATTAAACAACTATTAATAGGTGTCTAGGACCAGATAATATATTTCAGGTGATACCACTATTGGACCTGATTACCATTCCGTAAAACCATAGTTCATCAATATTGTTACTTTATTTTCTTTCAATGATCAATGTTGATGTTTTTGGGACGTTAATGAGGTCTACAGTTCTTTATCAAATGATTTCTCAAAAAGTGCTCTAGGAACTGCTTTGATAGATCTGAAGATGCACACTGGTTGATTGAGGTGGGTTAGAGTGGGTATTAGCTTCACCTTGTAGAACAGCTACCAGTCCAGTGCTGACCCCAGATACAATATCACTCAGCAACCATTCCTTCAGCTGGTAGATTCTCATCCAACCAATGAAAGGCAGCAGTGAGAGTGCTGCGTTCTTAGCGCGCTTGAGGTCACAACTACAGTTAACATACACACCATTTTTAGTTAGTCTCCACAGACATGATTTACTAATAGTGTATAACATCTAAGCATCTTTATGCACAACGTTTAGACATACAGTATATAGGATGAAAGGGCTGATCTTTAAACTAGATGTATGCTTTTGAAGGAAAAGTTACCATATCTTTAAGCAAACTAAAGCCAAATCAGGGCATCTCAGGTAAAATGTCATGTGGGCCCACTAGTCCACACCAAAGAAAGACTAAACTATTAAAGTGAATTGAGTGGTAATAACTAGATGAAGGGCTAGATTCAATCCGTTCTGTCTTAACTGGAAATAACCTAAGACTGCATAACAGTTTCATAGTTTTTATTTCAGCATGTCTGAGGTGTAACTGCTTTAGAGCTGTCAAATCAGCAAACGACTTCGGTCAGTTTACCTGTCACAGACATTGCCATTGGATGTGCTGAGTCGTATTAATTATAATCCCAAGCAGCCTTGTTCCTGGAATGGGTGTTGTAATAATCTACACCTCCAATAGGCTGATCTAAATCAGAAGGATTTCTTTGAATGATATTATTTCTTTTAGCCTATACTTTACAGTTCTAAACTAAACGCGAGTGGGACGGGTGTGGCTTCGTGACAATGACCACAGGAGCAGCCCCTCACCTATTTGACAGCTCTTAATGCAGTTACATGTCCGACACCGCCAACATACCAGCTATGCGGAGTGTCTGCTATTGCCAGTTGATTGAATCTACACAGAAGTTTTGCATCCATGCACTGCAGTCTATCATAAGGCTACCTTCAGTGTTACACAAAACAACACAAGCAAAACAGCAGAAGAAACTTGATGGATTCTTACGTGAAATACTGCTTGACATGGTGCCGCAGGGTCTTATGGTGCCTGTGGATCTTCTCATGTTCGTCTGCGAAGGCGTCCTCTGAGTAGAGTGGCCTGGCGACCACATACTGCTTCATCTTTACCCTCTTCTTCTCGATGAGTGGTGCGGCACCTGTTACTCACAGGGTCTCTGAGACCCATCAATCACATGTTAGTACAGGTTCCTGTCATATCTTTCCCTCCTGCCTTTGAAAGTACCTTGACACAGAAAATTACTGTGGAGCTGCTGCACAACAAAGGTGCAACTACAGTCACACACTAACTAACTACATCAGCCTGTGTCATTAGTGTCACAGCTCTGTGATGTCCAGTGGACCAGCTGCGACTGGCATGGCTGGGCAGGGCCTGTGCTGCCTGTCAGCGTAGACCTGGTTAGAGTGGTCTGGGTTAAATAAGGGTTGTGATACCATTATAACACACGGGAAAACTAGGAAAGGTTGTCCTGTTTTACAAAGAGTTTTAACTAAGTAATACGAACAAAAAAAATACTCTGAAGAAAGTGTTAGGTCACCAACTGCCACAGACGACTGCCACAATCGATTTATCTTTAATAGTAATAAATTAAAAGCAAGGTACTAAAATAATGCATAACACTAACACTTACCTTACTTGTTTATCTGTGTACGCAGCTTCAGTGTATCCAAACTTTGGCTGTCTTTCTCTCTCTTTCTCCCCCCGCACAGAGGAACACCCCGAGATTATCTAGGACCCTTGGGAATGTTGCCATCCATAAATCCTCTCTCCCGGGTTGCTTATCGTTCTTAATTGTAATTATTAACAGCAATTATGATGCAGTCATCACACGCCAGCCCTGCCTTATCCTTGACCATTGTTCTTATTGATAAATGCCCTGGCACATTGCCTCAACTTTCAATGATGAATGAGTGTGTCTGAGAACCCCACTTATGGGCAGGGTGGGGAGGACTGGACAGTGGTCGTGGCTGTACACTGGAGATCAGTGGACGTTTCATGGTAGAGGTTCAGGTTAGGGTTGAGGTTGAGGTTAAACATGGATGAGTATGAAGAGGGGTAACAGTACTACTATACAATAATATCCCGCTCTTAACTTTCAAGCTGGCTTTAACGGCCGTTGGTGGAAGAAGGTGAGGACCAAGGTGCAGCGTGGTACGTGTTCATCTTTTATTATGAATTGAACACTGAATGGAAAAACAACAAAAGAGAATGAACAAAACCGAAACAGTTCTGTCTGGTACAGAATACAAAAACAGCAAACAACTACCCACAATCACAGGTGGGAACAGGCTACCTAAGTATGGTTGACTGCTGCTTCTGATACCAGGCCAAAACACATAGAAATACAACACACAGAACAAAACATAGAATGAAAAACATAGAATGCCCACCCCAACTCACGCCCTGACCAAACCAAAATAGAGACATAAAAAAGGAACTAAGGTCAGGACGTGACACTGGCTAATGTTGTGAGATTCATTGCAGCGACACAGAAGGGATATTACTGTTCATCTGGGGTTGGGGTGTCAGTGCAGGGGATGTATTGTTGTACTTAACAGTAGGTCTTACATGAAGCCTATCTAAAGCACCCATCTGAAGAAATTCAAGAATAACAATGTACAATTATAATAGTAATTGTTTTGTCCAGACTGTTATGACCCAATTTCATCATATCTACAGTACATGCTGACCACTTGTGTCAAACAAAGGCCTACAGCATACCTATTTACAGCCTATCTATATACACCATACATCAGGGGTCCTTAATTACATCACACACAGGACAATTTATTCTTGAGTGAATGGTCGAGAGGCTGGAACATAGTCATAAATAATTTGTACACTGCAAATTTACCCAAAGAAGCCCAAACAGATTTAGTATTTGACAAAAACAGAATAATTTCAAACCTTGATTACATTGGGATACGATCACATATGCCTCTCTAGTTATGCTTGGGAATACTTGGGAACAGATTTCCTAACCACAGGCGGCTCTATGAAAACATATTACATTGACCCAGATCTTGTTGCGTGACCAGTTGATAAGCTACAGGTATCTCTGCTTTATGTTATCATCACAGTTTTATCATAGCAAAATAGTACATGTTTTTGTTGGCTTTCAATGCTGCATTCCAGTCTAGTGAAAATAGCATGTCTGTGGGAATGACCTCATAGTGTGTGTGTGTGTGTGTGTGTGTGTGTGTGTGTGTGTACAGTATGTGCACGTGTGTGTAGGGGAAGGTTACTTAATTCTCTGTTTTTACTGTATATTTATTACTTACAGTACCCGAAGAAACATATTTGGGGTGTATGTTTAACAGGTTGTTGTCTTTATTGTAAAAATCCATAAAAACAAAAATTATGGTGTAACGGTTCTCTTTAGGTGAAGGAGAGTCGGACTAAAATGCAGCGCGTAGATTGCGATCCATGTTTAATGAACAAACAAGGACATAAAGACACTAAGGACAATCACCCACAAAACAACCAAAGAATATGGCTGCCTAAATATGGTTCCCAATCAGAGACAACGATAAACACCTGCCTCTGATTGAGAACCACTCCAGACAGCCATAGACTTTGCTAGATCACCCCACTAGCTACAATCCCAATACATACCAAAACCCCAAGACAAAACACACCACAATACAAAAACCCCATGCCACACCCTGGCCTGACCCAATACATAAAGATAAACACAAAATACTTCGACCAGGGCGTGACAGATGGTTAGGATTCAAATCTGATTGTATGACTTTGTGACTGTGCCAGCTAGTGACCACTAGTGCCTCCAGAACAAAAAACGTGTCTGTTTTGACCTGCTCATGTTTTTGTTTACATTTAATCAAGATAGAGTCTACTAAATCAAAAGAAGCACATCCTCATATTAACATGATGTTCTTGCCTTGTCATGCTGTTTGTTATAGATCGGGCCTTTGTCCTTCAAGGCTTTGACATGTGTGTTGTCAGATTTCTAATGGCTGATGAAGGCTGGATCGCTCCGTTAACGACTACAAGGACAAACAGTTTCCACTGACTCCCTATTACTGCCCTTTCCACTCGTAAAGGCAGATTAAAGAAAAGAACGGTCTCTCACAGAGCAAGGTGAGCTGAGTGACTTGGTTGTGACCCATTTTGACAGTGATGTGATTGAGGTATGTGAATAATTACTAATATAACTGTTAAAAAACTATTTGTGATGGTCTGTCTGCATTTTAGTTTTTTTGTGTAGGGTTTTAAAAGTAAGTAATTTAAAAGTACAATTATTTTTGAGTCGTCATATTTGAGTACAATTGGCTTGTACAATAGTACAATAAAGTACATTAAATAAAGCACAATAAATAAACATTCTCATATATGAATGAATATACTTTCCCATGTATCATTTAGTGAGTTTTCAAATAGTCCGTAAATCATTGAATCAATTAATCACTCCTGATAGGAGCTTGGCATGGCCTACACTGTCATGTATTGTCATGTATTGTCATGTCTTGTCCCTGTGCTTTCTCTTCTCTTCGTTTCCCCCTGCTGGTCGTATTAGGTTACTTTCTCTCTCTCTATCTCTCTCTCTCTCTATCGTTCCGTTCCTGCTCCCAGCTGTTCCTCATTCTCCTAACGACCTCGTTTACTCTCTCACACCTGTCCCCTCTTTTGCCCTCTGATTAAGTCTATATTTCTCTCTCTGTTTCTGCTTCTGTCCTTGTCGGATTCTTGTTTGCTTTGCCCTTGTTCCGTCCTGTCGTAATCTGCCTCTTCATCAGATACTGCGTGTGAGCAGGTGTCTCTATCCTCTACGGCCCGCGCCTACCCGAAGGGACCTGCAGTCTGTTGCCGCTAGCCCTGCAATTCTCCTCTACAACTAGAAGGGGGACTCTCCTGTAATGATAGAGGATTTATGTTTTCCCTGTTTGGACATTAAAAGACTCTGTTTCTGTTAAATCGCTTTTGGGTCCTCACTCACCTGCATAACATACACAACATAATAATAACAATAGAACAACCAATAAACAGTACGGTAGTATTCAGCAGAGAAAACTGAGAACCTTTTACATTGTGATGATAAACAACGAAACGATGCATGTCAGGTTGTCCCCAGGAACAGGTTCCATATGGGAGAATCCTAGCAACTATAACAATCCACAACCACAGGTAGAGATCAGAACACAATAAACCCACTCTTCAAAGACAGAACTATTTAACAATCTCACACCCACAACATGGTTTATAAAGTTAACAGTTGCTGTCAAATATGAATTACTGATCATGTAATCATATTTTTTTTTAAATCATGATGCCATGAAAGTAGATCAGGTGATGGATGCTCTAAGCCCCATTGATACCTGGTGCTGACATGAGTCCTTTGTTCTGATCTTGTTTACGTTCTGATTGTGCCCATATTTCCAGAAATGTGTCGACACGTGGCATTAAAATATGTCTGTTCCCTGTCCCCTGTGTCTGCATTGTGACCAAATGTTCTGGTCACTTCCTTTATGTAAATGATTTCACAACTATTTTCTCAAAATGCTATTCATTTATTTATTGTTAGACACATATTGATGTAATCAGTCAACGGTGCCACCTGTCAATGATTTTATAGGGCGGGAAAAATTATGATTTAAATGGTTTCTCTGTCCAGATCTGTCTACACTTGTAAGATACCCAGACACAATGTGTGTCTGACTACCAGAGATGGACAGGATGATATGATCACAATCAGATCACAATGTGTCTTTTGATTTTCTACCCCTGTCTAAAAAAATGTGGGCACAAACAGAACGTGGACAAGATCAGGACAAAGCTAGAACCAGGTATAAATGCAGCTATCGTTTCACAATCATTAAGAATGGAGCAACCTGTACGTACTGAAACAGTAACCAGCTTATAGAAAGAACACCTTGATCTGAATAGATGCAGCAGTCAAATAGTGAGGTAGTTGCTCACTGAAATAGACTGAATGTGATAAAAAGGTGTGTGTGAGTCTTACAGTAGTGACTATGTTAGAGACTGAACGGAAAGCAATGCATATTTTTAAAGCTGGCTTTACACTATTCAACCCACGGTACAAGTTCTTGCCTCTCCCATCTAGTAAGACTGTACTCCTCCAAGTGATAAAATGAAACAACTCTTAAAAACAAGTGTTGAATATACCTTATTTGAGAACCATGTTCAGACTCAGTCAGCCACTGTAGTCCAATGTGGTGAAGAATGAATGCCATTTGTGTGTGTGTGTGTGTGTGTGTGTGTGTAAAGAGTGTAGTGAATTTCCTCCTCTTCTTCCGAAGAGGAGAGGCGAAACGGATCAGAGGACCAATACGCGGCGTGGTAATTGTCCATGGTTCTTTTTAATACGTTAAGGTACACATGAACAACTGACTACAAAAAACAAGAAATGTGAAAACTCAAAAACAGTCCTATCTGGTGCAAAGACAGAGACAGGAACAATCACCCACAAACACACAGTGGAACCCAGGCTACCTAAGTATGATTCTCAATCAGAGACAACTAATGACACCTGCCTCTGATTGAGAACCATACTAGGCCGAAACATAGAAATTCCCAAAACCTAGAAAAACAAACATAGACTGCCCACCCAACTCACGCCCTGACCATACTAACTAAATACAAAACACAGGAAATAAAGGTCAGAACGTGACAAAGAGGATGTGTACCTACGGTGATAAATGCCTTTACACAGTGCTCCAGTAGGCGCCAGATTTGAAAACAAAGTAAACATCATCCCACAATTAGTAACACAACACTATCAAGCTTACTTCACAGCAACCCACACAGGAACATCAGGGGAACGCTAGGGCCGTAGTCTGCACAGACAACTCATACCTCGCACATGGCCAGAGGCAGATAAGGATATTTTCATTGACTGGGAAAGGAAATATGACATTAAATGTAATATTCCACAAAGCTTTAAATGCTTGCAGTCCATATTTAGACATGATTAAAAGAAAAGCAACTTTACAGTTCTGCTCTTGGTATTGCTAGTACACATTTTTTACAACAGTCTGCCTTTTATTGTAGAGTTGATGGCTGAGAACGCAACGTTGCATCATTCATCTCTTAATAAAAAACAAGCAACCAAAACCCTTTAATCCAAAGAGGAAGAAGCGAAGAAAAATATGTCCCTGAAAATAAACCAATGAAGTGAGGAATTTTGTATCGAATTTGATTAACAAAGAATAGAATTGATCATTTGCTACGTGACGCTTATTTGATTGAATAGAAGTTTCATAATGGTTAGAATGCAAGCTACGCAAAAACAACTTTATATCGGAGTTGTGCCTGTTGTCAGAGATAGGCTCATCATGGATATTAGTATGGACATTGTCAGAGATAGACTCATCATGGATATTAGTATGGACATTGTCAGAGATAGACTCATCATGGATATTAGTATGGACATTGTCAGAGATAGACTCATCATGGATATTAGTATGGACATTGTCAGAGATAGACTCATCATGGATATTAGTATGGACATTGTCAGAGATAGACTCATCATGGATATTAGTATGGACATTGTCAGAGATAGACTCATCATGGATATTAGTATGGACATTGTCAGAGATAGACTCATCATGGATATTCATCATTGTCAGAGATACTCATCAGATATTAGTATGGACATTGTCAGAGATAGACTCATCATGGATATTAGTATGGACATTGTCAGAGATAGACTCATCATGGATATTAGTATGGACATTGTCAGAGATAGACTCATCATGGATATTAGTATATTGTGGACTCATCATGGATATTGTCAGAGATAGACTCATCATGGATATTAGTATGGACATTGTCAGAGATAGACTCATCATGGATATTAGTATGGACATTGTCAGAGATAGACTCATCATGGATATTAGTATGGACATTGTCAGAGATAGACTCATCATGGATATTAGTATGGACATTGTCAGAGATAGACTCATCATGGATATTAGTATGGACATTGTCAGAGATAGACTCATCATGGATATTAGTATGGACATTGTCAGAGATAGACTCATCATGGATATTAGTATGGACATTGTCAGAGATAGACTCATCATGGATATTAGTATGGACATTGTCAGAGATAGACTCATCATGGATATTAGTATGGACATTGTCAGAGATAGACTCATCATGGATATTAGTATGGACATTGTCAGAGATAGACTCAAACTCCTTGCTCCAGCTGAACGCTTACTCCACGCCCGCGGATGTTATTTTCTTCTCAAAAAATAAATGACTACTTTAAAATGTAGATTGCTTCAATGGCGCTGCCCATGCTGGTACAGACGCTATGATTGCACAAATACAAAGATGACTCTTCTATATATCTCTATGGCCTGTTGTTCACACACTTATCTACTCTCTCATTGGCTAGAATGGTCTCACCTGATCTCGCCGCGTTCTGCCTACCTTCCATCTTTGAGGACATGTATTTCCATTGTTAGAGCAGTTACTTGAATATCTTGTCAATATAATAGACAATCTTTGTTTAAACACACTTCAACTTTTCCTGTATGACATCACTTCCTGTGCAGGGAATGGGTCGAGGAGAAGAAGTCTGTGAAGGGATCTGGGATGTAGTACCACTCTTGTTTCTGGACTCCATTTAACTAAGTAGGTCACAAATAAAACAGAAGTGTCTCTTCTTTCCTCTTCTGGGTTCACGGGAGTGCCCATCTCAGGAGGGAGGAAACTGAGTGCTTATAACAGATCAACTGCGACTGCACGGATGAGCAGGACTTCTGTATTTATGCATTTGTTCTTCTGAAAGCCCTCGACACAAACACAAACAATGGTCCTATTGTTGAAATGCGTACAAGGAAAAGGACAATGCATAACTCCTATTGTAGTTTTCCCCTATTTATATGATTACACTTGTAAAGGAGAAGGGCCTTGACATAGCAGAGAGGTTACAATAATATATATCAGTTTATTATTCATTGATCTAATTAAGACACTTTACTGTTGTTAAAGAGAGATATCAATGATCGGCTGCCTCAAATCACCCTCTTAGTCCACTCCAAAGTCCAAAGTTATACTCAGTTGGCGAAGAGCAGCTTCCCCTGAGTTTGAGCTGTAGTCTGGGGAAAATCCATTGTCAGTGTCACCTGATTTGACCGTGGTCCCTTATGGAAAATAACTTATGCTGTTTGATCCTCTGTTCACAGAGAACACAGATACAGGGTCAGCTCTTCTGCGTTTCTGTGTTAGTTGGAGAGTCCATGGATTGCCTATGGATGAGCAGAGAGTCTCGGATGAATAACGGACAACATAATGGCTGTCAAACATTCTGATGCGATTGACAATAAAAGAGAACGGAGTGATGAAAATAGTTCTCACTCTATGCTGGTTGTCATAGGTCTCAATTAGGTCCTCTTCCTCAGTAAAAGGCGGTGGCTCCGTGCAATCCTGCATTAGAGAAAGCTGAGCACAGACAAAGATAAGATGGCAAGGTTAATATAGTCTTTAGTCAGTTGTTTGAGCATCAATTCAAATCAGAGAATAAACCACTGATTTCCGGGTCCCTCACCCCCTCAACCATGGCATCCTGCATGCTCCCATTGGCTGTCTCCAGTTTGATGAAGAGGATGGCGTCGTGGACAGAGAGAAAGAGGAGATCTCGTGTCACCTCCTCATCGAAGAAGGACAAGGCTTCCATTTTGCGTACAATTTCATCTGGAGTGTTAGATGCCAGTTACAGAGACCAATAACAACAGCAAAGAACCCAATACAGAAGGCAGAGCTGTCCAGTGCTGAAACAGACTGGCACAGACACCACCAGTTATCAGAATGTGAACCTCCAAGCAGGCCAACAAAACACAGCCATTATTATGGTTGTTATTATTATCATTTTGGGGCAGCAGGTAGCCTAGTGGTTAGAGCATTGGGCCAGTAACCAAAAGGTTGCTGGATCGAAACCCCGAGCTGACAAGGTAAACATCTGTCATTCTTCCCCTGAACAAGGCAGTTAACCCACTGTTCCCCAGTAGGCCGTCATTGTAAATAAGAATTTGTTCCTAACTGACTTGCCTAGTTAAATTTAAAAAATATGACATGGACATTTTGATAGTACAATCTGCTTTTAGTTTATTCTAATCCACTTGGCAGCATTGAACAAACATTACACAGCAGAATTCTTTGTAAGAAAGTGATAGCACTGTCCCGATAACACTGCTTACTATGCTCAAGACTTTAAATAGTGACATATACTGTATTTTTTTTAACCCAAACCGTACCGTCACAGCCTGCAATGTAGACATTGACTCCAATGCGTAGGAACTCTTTAATGACCTGTAGAGGACAGAGGGGGATAGATTAGTGTGACACCAAGCCATTTATCTCACAGGGTTAAGCTTTGTAATCACTAAACACACAAACCTTCTGATGAAACGCATTCCTGCCCCTGAGATTGCTACAGTAAACAGAGCAGACACAGGGAAATATTTAAAGTAGTATTCTCACGTTGTTGAACCGGGGAGGACCACCCTCCTCAGTGAATTTCATAAAAATTAAAATTGTGAAACATGAAAAAAAGTTCCTTTCCTTTTTACATTAAACTATACTAAATATATTCTCGTCACCAAATAATTGATTACTACACACTGTTTTGCAATGAAGGTCTACAGTCATGGCCAAAAGTTTTGAGAATGACACAAATATTAATTTTCACAAAGTCTGCTGCCTCAGTGTCTTTACATATTTTTGTCAGATGTTACTACGGAACACTGAAGTATAATTACAAGCATTTCATAAGTGTCAAAGGCTTTTATTGACAATTACATGAAGTTGATGCAAAGAGTCAATATTTGCAGTGTTGATCCTTCTTTTTCAAGACCTCTGCAATCTGCCCTGGCATGCCGTCAATTAACTACTGGGCCACATCCTGACTGATGGCGGCCCATTGTTTTATAATCAATGCTTAGAGTTTGTCAGAATTTGTAGGTTTTTGTTTGTCCACCTGCCTCTTGAGGATTGACCAGAAGTTCTCAAGGGATTAAGGTCTGGGGAGTTTCCTGGCCATGGACCCAAAATATTGATGTTTTTATTCCCCTAGCCACTTAGTTATCCCTTTTGACTTATGGCAAGGTGCTCCATCATGCTGGAAAAGGCATTGTTCGTTACCAAACTGTTCCTGGATGGTTGGGAGAAGTTGCTCTCGGAGGATGTGTTGGTACCATTCTTTATTCATGGCTGTGTTCTTAATGCAAAATTGTGAGTGAGCCCACTCCCTTGGCTGAGAACCAATGGTCTCAGGATGCTTTACTGTTGGCATTACACAGGACTGATGGTAACGCTCACCCTGTCTTCTCCGGACAAGCTTTTTTCCGGATGCCCAAAGCAATCGGAAAGGGGATTCATCAGAGAAAATGACTTTACCCCAGTCCTCAGCAGTCCAATCCCTGTACCTTTTTCAGAATATCAGTCTGTCCCTGATGTTTTTCCTGGAGAGAAGTGGCTTCTTTGCTGCGCTTTTTGACACCAGGCCATCCTCCAAAAGTCTTCGGCTCACTGTGCGTGCAGATGCACTCACACCTACCTGCTGCCATTCATGAGCAAGCTCTGTACTGGTGGTGCCCCGATCCCGCAGCTAAATCAACTTTAGGAGACAGTCCTGGCGCTTGCTGGACTTTCTTGGGTGCCCTGAAGCCTTCTTCACAACAATTTAACCGCTCTCCTTGAAGTTTCACTAAGGTAGTTAATGCAGCTAGCTAGTTTAGCCTACTCAAACACTTAGCTCAAACAGAAAGGGATGCTATGTTAGCTAGCTGGCTATATCTATCAAACACTGGAACTCTCCAAGTCAAGGTAATCTTTTGGTTTTATAAATGTATTGCCACCGGGGCCCACCGGTGTAACTGCTAAACTGCTTGCTGACTGTACACTGTACTTCATGATTGTAGTTATTAGTAGCTATGTTGACTATGACTTTGATGTTAGCTAATATGGTGACAATGATGTAGACTGTGTGTAACTGTTAGCGGTTATGATATGAAGGTTTGGCTTGGAAAGTTTTTTTTGCCTGGTCACAGATAGCTGATGTGTTGTGCACTGAAGTCGACAAGTGATGGGAAAAGGTGAGAGGAGGAGAGAGCATAGATGTGAAAATGAATTATACAACGGGCAAAATTGTCATGCATTTGTATTCGACTACTATTCATTCCAAAGATTCTGTTGAAAAACATTTCTTAAACGGAAGCAAATGTAACAAAACAGGGATAAACATACCTGAATTGGTCCAAAAGAAACTAATTAGCAACTGTTGGTCTAATCAATACACCCTAAATCAGCTAGATGCATTCAAGAGCGTGCGATACAGTATTGAATGTGTCATTGTCACCTTGATTACTCTCATTTCTCTCTCGACCAGTGCACCTGCATTGTAAACTGTCATTCACAGGCTAGGTTGTAGCAACCTCATGATGGGGGTAGGGGAAATGTTAGTATCATGTAGCCTAAACTTATCGATATTACATTGAGCTGGGTGAATGGAATACGAATGGCAATCATCCAGTATGCTGTAATAGTAATAAGGCCATGCTATTAAAAAAAAAAATTGGCCTCCCTCATCTTAAACGTCACTGACTGTCACTGAACCATACAGAGGGTATTTATTCCTTTAGTTTTGTCATTTGTGCATTGTCATTGTCATGAGCCTGGGCACTGTGTATAAGCAGTGACATGATGCCTCGTCATATTTTCAATGATGGCCTCGGAACAGTGGGTTAACTGCCTGTTCAGGGATTTGAACTTGCAACCTTTCGGTTACTAGTCCAACACTCTAACCACTGGGGTGGCTACCTGCCGCCCCAGAAAGATGACTCACTATAACACTGTAGTAAGGGATATTTTGTCTTTGAATGAACTTTGGCCTGTAAAATCTATTCTGTAGATTATCATATGGATGGTACCAGTGGTAGAGTCCGACCTACCAGTCTGAGGGACTTGACTGCCACCACGTCTAGGAAGGACACGGCTGAGAAGTCCAGTACCAGGCTGTGGATCTGGACCTTAGGTACCGATACCCTGACTGGTAGCTCCAAGGCCCAATCCACACGGACCTCCACCTCTGGCACAGGCCAATCCCCGTCCTCCACCTGTCCGGACTCCCGCCCACTGTCCTGCTCGCTCTCGAAGCCCTTGTTGTCGACACCCAGGGAGACCTCGGATACCACCTCCCCGGTCTGGGTGAACAGAGGTTCAACCAATCAATCAATCAATAAGTCAAATGTATTTCCACAACCTATCTTAAAATCCTAACTGGTTACCAGGTACTGTGCTCACATTACAGAGCAAAACTAAATGAGTGCAAAGGGTTGAAAGGAGACTGAAAGATGGAATTTCCCTGTTTCAAAAGATTCTGAGCTGAACAGACGAATGTTATCAATAATCAGATTGTATCGTACCTCTGTCGCCCTCAGTTTCCCTTTCTTTATGAGCTTGTGAATCTTCTTGAGGGCCTTATTCCTCTTCTTGAACACTCTGACAGAGTCAAACCCCACCTGCATGTCAAAGGTCAAATGCACAACAAACTTTCATCTTGCCTGCTTGTAGAATGATAAGGCCTATCCACAATCTATACAATGTCAAGGGGAAATATAATGAGCTCACTCACCGTGACTCTCAATCGCTCTTTGAAGTAGTCAATGTTGGCAAAGTAGATGGGAGCATTGCACTTAAAAATCTTAATTCCCGGAACTTCTGCAATCTGACAGAGGAAGTGCTCATTATTGCATTTATTTCTGGCATCCATTTCTGGTATATATTAATTAGAGTTCAAACATATCAGATGTCTTACATTCTTGTAGTCTTTCATGTTCCTGTATATGTTTGTGCCGGGTATGTTTCCAAGTGTAGAGCATGCAGGACTATGGATGAGGAGGAAAATATATATTTTTATAAATTAAATATATTTGTCTTAGTGCCATCCTAATCATTTATATTTTGTAGACAGAAAATATAAATAATGACACTTTAAACTAGAACACATCAAGCATATGAATCCTAGAATCTCTTAGCAGTTATTTTGTTAATGCTTATTTGTTTTACATTATACATCAGTGGGTTTGGGAAGGTTGATATTTCTAATGACACGAGCTGAAGACTTCAAAGCCATCCTAATAGCCTTTGATTACAGAAGAGGCCTGCTCAGTGTTACCCATAGTTTCGTTGACTGACGTCTGTAGACTCTTATCTACACAGCGATGAAGAGCACATGGTCAAACACGCGAGCCAGGGAAATCTTTTCATCTTCTGATTTAGGGTTTATAATACAGAGTAAATACTGTAGTGTACACAACAATATCAACATCAAAATATGACATCTAATCTAGGCCTTCACAGAATGCATCTAGTAATGTATGTGATTGGTTCCATTGCATTGTGTTACGTGCTGTAGGTGTTATGTGTCACTCACAACTGTGTCCGGACCACGACAGTTCCCATCTCAAACACCAGGCCAGCCAGCAGTCCCACGTCTAGTCCCAACACCACAGAAGCCAGGCAGGTCGCCAGCCAGATGAACTTGGAAAATAACAAGTTTCAGTTTTAACTTATGATGAGATCCAGCAGAGAAAGTCCTAGTACAATTGTTACATTGAAGTGAAATACAGTGGATTGGGTGACATCAACACACTACGGTATCTTTACTGCCAGTAATTACATGTATAGTTATTCCATGAATCCATGCATGTATTCCAAGTTGATCATGCTTTCATGTCATCTACTTCAGGTGATTGAAAGTGGATGGTGCTCTACACTGTTGCTGAGTGTCAGTGTTACTCACACAGTCTGCTCTGTTCTGTCTCCACAGTGTGGGCACCTCTGTCACCTGCATGAACATTCCCTTCAGGTTGGCGATGACGATGGCCGCCAGCACTGACTGTGGGACCCATACAGAGCTGGATTAGTGTGTTAGTCTACAGTAGGTATTCCCAAACTGATATGCGCAATGCCGTTGGGTACGTCAAATAACCATTTTCAAACAGTACATTTATATTTTCCAACAGGGCTATACATTTGGGTGAGTTTTTTTTCTCGTCTGAGTAGCCTCGTTTCACTGACAAAAATAAAATGAAACCATTTAGTGTTCAGCGAAATAACAACACAGCGTCAAATACAGGTAGCCTAGTCAAATAATTAACATCCAATCACATTAACCGAAAGGTTGCTAGATCGAATCCCCGAGCAGACAGGGTAAAAAAAAATCTGTTGTTCGGCCCCTGAACAAGGCAGTTAACCCACTGTTCCTAGGCTGTCAAGTGTAAATACGATTTTGTTCTTTACTAATTTGCCTAGTTAAATAAAGGTTAAAAAAAAAAAAATTATAATAATAATAAACCGTTACTCTGTCGCAGGAAACCTTCACTGTTGTGACATTTAGAAACGAAACATGACAATTTGAAAAATAAACCACAGAGGTTTTTTGAGCGAGAATAAAGACTACTTTCAAGTATTAAGACATGTATAAAAGATACCATTAATAAGAAGGGGCTAGAAGTGTCTTATATGGTGAGCTACTGAGTGGATAGGACAGGCAAGCCCCATACTATTGTGGAGGACTTCATTCTTCCTGCTGCTGCGGATATGGCTGAGACAATGCTGGGGAAAAGGCCAACAAAAAAACTATACAAACAATGGCTTCATCAAACAACACATCAGTGACATGGCAGGAGATGTTTTGAAACAATTCCTGCTTTGCATACAAGCCAGTGAATTATATGCGTTATACCTGGATGAGTCAACAGACATGTCGGGCCTGGTACCCTGGTATATGTCCGTTATATTTATGGGGGGGTCAATTAAGGAAGACATCCTCTTCTGCAAACCACTGGAAACCATGACATGAGAAGATAATTTTTAAAGTACTGGGCAGCTTTGTGACATCAAATGGACTTCAAGCTGTGTTGATATCTGTACTGATTGCGCAAAAGTCATGACAGGGAGACATAGTGGAGTGGCAACGCGCGTGCCATCAGTTGTTCCTGATGCCACTTGGGTACATTGCAGCATCCACCGTTAGGCTCTTGCTGCCAAGGGAATGCCTGACAGCTTGAAAGACGTTTTGGACACTACAGTGAAAATGGTTAACTTTGTTAAAGCAAGGCCCCTGAACTCTTGTGTATTTTCTGCATTACACAATGACATGGGCAGCGACCATTGTAACACTTTTACAACATACAGAAGTGCGCTGGTTATCAAGGGGCAAAGTATTGACATGTTTTTTTGAATTGAGAGACGAGCTTAATTAAAGTTGTCTTTTCTGACCCTAATTGTCACTTGTCTGACAGCTTGCATGATGACGAGTTTCTCACACACTGTCCTTTTTGGGTGATGTTTTTTCTCGCCTGAATGATCTGAATCTAGGACTACAGGGACTCTCCGCAACTATATTCAATGAGCAGGACAACATTGAGGCTATGATTAAGAAGGTGGAGCTCTTCTCTCTTCTCTTCTCTGTTCAATGTGTCCGGAACAAAATTGAGGCAATGATTAAGAAGTTGTCGTTCTTTTCTGTCTGCATTAACAAGGACAACACACAGATCTTTCCATAATTTGTTTTTGGTGTGCAAATTAACTCAAGCTTACGGACAATGTCAAATGTGATATAGCGAAGCACCTGAGTGAGTTGGGTGCGCAATTACGCAGGTACTTTCCCTAAACGAACGACACAAAGAACTGGATTCGTTATCCCTTTCATGCCCTGCCTCCAGTCCACTTTACCGATATCTGAACAAGAGAGCCTCATCAAAAATGCAACAAGCAGTTCTGTGAAAAATTAATTTAATCAGAAGCCACTGCCAGATTTCTGGATTGGGCTGTGCTCAGAGTATCCTGCCTTGGCAAATCGCGCTGTTAAGACACTGATGCCCCTTGCAACCATGTACCTATGTGAGAGTGGATTCTCGGCCCTCACTAGCATGAAAACTAAATACAGGCACAGACTGTGTGTGGAAAATGATTTAAGACTGAGACTGTCTAATACAGCCCAACATTGCAGAGTTATGTGCATCCTTTCAAGCACACCCTTCTCATGAACCTGTGGTGAGTTATTCACAATTTTTGATTAATTAATAAGGTTTTATATGTAAGATGGTTAAATAAAGAGCAAAAGTATTGATTATTATTATATTATTATTTGTGCCCTGGTCCTATAAGAGCTCTTTGTCACTTCCCACGAGCCGGGTTGTGACAAAAACTCATACTCATTCTCACGTTTAATAAATGTATCCTATAGTGTGTGTGTGGCAGGCTTACAATGATGGCAACAAAACAAACATTTGAGAGTGCGCTGACCCTGGTGCTCGAGGGGGTACGCAGCTGGAGGTTGAATGTTTGAAGGGGTACGGGACTTTAAAAAAGTTTGGGAACCACTGTTCTACAGCAATCCCATTTCACACTCTGCATTATCATTGGATGTGGTTGATGAGTTGACCCATTATGCAGCTTGGATCTCTTCCTCACCTTCTGCAGGGGTTCCAAGAGGTTCCCGAGAGCCAGGATCACAATCATTACCATCACAGCTGAGATTATACCAGCCACCTGTAAGAATAGTACACACGTTTGTAACGGCACCCTGTTAGTGTGTGTGTGTGTGTGTGTGTGTGTGTGTGTGTGTGTGTGTGTGTGTGTGTGTGTGTGTGTGTGTGTGTGTGTGTGTGTGTGTGTGTGTGTGTGTGTGTGTGTGTGTGTGTGTGTGTGTGTGTGTGTGTGTGTGTGTGTGTGTGTGTGTGTGTTTTTCTTGCCTATAAGTACTGTATAGTGTACCTGACTCTTGCCACCGGTGCTCTCCTGTACAGCGGTGCGGGACAGTGCAGTGCTTGCCACAAAGCCGGAGAAGCAGCCACAGAACACATTACTGAACCCGAAGGCTATCAGCTCCTAGGATACACAGGGAGACAGCCTGGTCAATCTACTGCAAATGACACATGGAGCATCACACACGTTACAGCTGAGAAACCAGTGTCAATCTGCAAATGTTGTTCTTCAACATACTGTACCGGTGCTCTGCTGTGATGTCATAGAGACTAGGGCCTTGATTTAGAAAACATTTGCATTGGTGCTAATTTGCAATATACAAATCCGGTTTTGGTAGGGAGTGTTGAGTTACTGTAAACCCATTGAACGAAGCATTTAAGTGATACTTACTATAATAACCAACACAGTGTTTTAGTGGTGTCCTGACTATGTGTGTGTTTGCGTGGAGTGACTCCAAAAAATAGATATTGGCCACAATGCTCACATTGCTTCAGAGAGACATTAGGAAGGTCATATTAAACTCTTGGTTATAGACACTCTCACATCACAGGTCGACTCCCACAGTGTGAGAGAAAGTCTGCTTGGGGAAAGAACTTGATTGGCAGGAAGTTTGGAACGTACCACACACACACACAAGCATACACACCTGATTGCCATCGATGGTGTAGTCGTGTTTTGCAGCGTAGACCTTGGCCACAGAGACAGCTACTGCATAGCTCACTACCGCTGTAGAGAAACTGGAGCCCAGAATGTTCCACAGCAGCTCTGTGTTGGGAGGCTGAGCTGGAGCAAACCTGTGGGACAAACACCTCACAAGTTACATTGGAAAACATCATATATTTTACAGTTTTGATATTGTGTTTGATTTAGGAAATGTACAGTAGCCAATTTAACTGTATTGAACTCATATTGTTGTTTAAATAGTCTTTCAGTTATGTTTGGTATTGTTAGGAATGTTTCTCTATGCCATTTGTTAATATTATTGTTGGAACCATTTGTTAATACTCTGACGATAACACTACAAGCCAAGGCAGTCTAGTTTGGACAGCGCCTGCTGAATGACTTAACGAGGATGACCATAGGATTCTAAGTCTGTCCATAAAAAACTCCAGAACATCCTCTGCTTTGGGGACAGGAAACAGGAAGTGCCACAGGAAGGGCTCTCACCCCCTGGGGATGCTGTGCACAATGCTGGCACCGTAGCGCGACTCCAGCTCGGTGGCGTAGGAGATCCCAGCGGCAACCACAGTCTGGGAGAGAGGGGGGTCGATTGGGGTGGAGATAGAGACAGTTGGACACAGGAGAGGCGAGACATGATGGTTTACTGTACACTTAAACATGTATCACACATGTAACACACACATATGGGACACAGGAGATACGCACATATACAGTCATTTCATCTTTAGGTTATAGTTATTTTATCACTTAGGATGATGTAACTTGGTGGAGAAGGTCTAAAAACACCCCATTAATAGTAGCCCATAATGTCCTCAGAATTCTATGTCTACATGTTTGGATATTCTGCATTTTATAGAATCTCAAACACGGATCGTTATCATTTCACAACAGTAAAATATTGACTGTGAGCCATTCCACTTCCTACCACAATCACTTCGATGGGGATGGGGACAGGAATCTTGTGCCGGAATTTGGAGTTGACCTCTTTTACGGCCATGACGATGACAATGGTGAGCAGCCCGGCCACCAGGTCAGCTCTGTTGGTCTGTCTGATGTTGGTAAACACGTCGATGAGCATCTAAACAGAGGAATTGGTCATATGTGGTGATCTTTATGTCTGACTCTATCCCTGAGATGTGCCTTTTGTTCAATGCAAAGTAGGCCTTCGAATGAACCTAGTTGGATAGAATGACCACTAAATAGAAAGCTCTTTCGTTGTTATTTTGCCAATAACCACGTGTTGTTTAATGGATAGAAAACTCTAGGATGTTTTTTTCTGAATGAATTCTCCGACACTAACAGCCAATCAAAAGGAATCTAGACAGATGTTCTTCTACAGTGTGTATTCGATTATTGGACCCTCACGTAGAGGATGGAGAAGCAGCCGCTGTGGTTGTTAGTGGGGACGGAGAGGACTATCTTCAGCTGGGAGATGAGGACGTGGAAGGCAGCGGCCGTGGTGAAGCCGCCCACCAGGGGGTCTGACAGGTAACGGACCAAGAAGCCCACCTGGAGCAGCCCCATTACCACCTGTATGGGGAGGAACACCTGGTCACCATGGAGATACAGTAGACCATATGACTTGACCAGCAAAAACTCTTATATTAATATGAACAAGATGGTGTCAGATCATTGTGGGACATCAATGTCTTCTTCTTTGCACTGAATCTTTAACTCAATAATTACCTGGAACAGCCCGACCAGCACAGTCATGGAGGACGCCACCATGATCCTCTGGGCCTCCATGGCCTCCACGTCCACCACAATCCCATCAGCCTCTGTTCCATTTACACCGGTGCCATTCCCAGGAAGCAGGAAGTGGTCATCGGGGGCGATGGTCAACACGACGGAGCCCACCATGAGACAGGTCACAGGGAACGGACCTGAGGGGTGGAGAACAGGCAATGGAGACACCTGATAAGTGCACGCGCAATTGATGCCACCTTTGTAAATGCATTGTTACATATTTGACTTGATACGTCTCTGCCTCATTCATTAAACGTCCAATCACAGGAGATGGATGAGTTCATTAGTGATTGGTCAATGGTCAGTCCAGGTGTCAGTCAGGTGGAGGGGTGGGCCCTACCTACAGAGATGTGTCTGGAGGTGCCCAGCAGGAAGTAGGTGAGGATGGGGAAGAAGGCAGAGTAGAGTCCATAGACTGGAGCCACGGACACAAGCAGGGCATAGGCCAGGCCTGAGACACAAGGAAATAAACCACAGAAAATGAGCAGTGTTTGTCTTCTCACATGAGAATTGACGAGGGGCAACTGCAGTCTGACATGTTTACTCTGTCAAGATTGATGACTTTCAGTTTCAACAACCTGTTATTTCAAAGAGCACTAAACAAAACTGTCTAAGCATGAAATGGTTCAAAGCAGCTTGCCATGGGTGATTACAACAGTGAGGAAAGAATGCCATATGGTCACACTGGAAAATCAAAAAGTTGCTATTTGTGGAATCTACACATCGACTACAGTTGGTTTAGAGAAAACTGGGACGCACACCTTGTAAGCTGCACACCAGACCAGTGCTAACACCAGAGATTACATCGCTGGGAAGCCACTCTCTTATTGGGTATCTGGAGAGCCAGTCAATGACAGGAAAGACTCCTTTCACAACCTTCAGGGCCTGCCTACCTGAGCAGCTGCATTGGAAAAAACAGATATTTAATGTCAAACATTATTACAGTCAGCATAGATACAGACAGACAGATTCACTTCTCACAGACCAAACATACAAAATGTTGCCTGTTTTCCTTTCAGTAAGACTATTAACATCTTGTCCAAACTGACCCACAGGTGCGGCTGAGTCTCTCCCTCAGGGTCCTCTCCTCCCGGGCCTGCCTCTCGTTGTCCTCCTCAAACGTGGGATTGGAGTAGATGGGTCTGGACACGGTGTATGGGTACAGGTTCTCTGGAGAGTGGGCATCCATACCGCTCCACCTGCTGAGGAGACAGACATGATGGCGATGTTTACATGGAACACAACCAGTGAGCACCAGTGCCTTCCCTTATGAAGTGTAAACATCTTGAGTTAGAAAGAGTTTCTGAAGATTTGCTTGACAGAGAGATATACAAATGGGATAGAGCTGGTCTTTTTTAATTTTTTTTACAATCTTTATTAAGAGCTGTCATTTTATTGTGAGGAACTGCAGTTTTATCCGATTTTTGTCCTCTGTTATGTGAGTGATCTTACAGACCTATTCAATCAAACCTGGCACTTCCAGGGTAGTGAGAAAAGCCTGTTTGAATGTATATGCTCTTCTCGCTTTTATTTCTCTCTGCTTGTCACCATATAGTTTGGGGAATGGCACACATAGCCAGCCAGTGAAACCTTTGCTTTATCTTATCAAGTGTGAATTATAATGACACAACGATTTTGTGACAATAAAAAAAATGAGGGACCTGATATAGTGACTGCAGAAAAAAACAGGTGTCAGATTTAACAGGGGAGCTTCCTCCATGTTTTTATCTAAGATGCAATTTGATTTGTATCTTTCTAAAACAGTCAATAAAATATAATTCATTACATGATGTCTGAATTTATCACCAAGATTACTCTAAGGTCAAAGGTCAAAAACACAAAACAGGACAGTACTATAATTTAGGCACAGTCATGTTAGGCTACAGTATCCATGATTTCTATAGTAGATAATAATGTTTTTCTTCACACATTGTGATGTTTTTCAGGTTCTGTTAGAGGGAAACCCCCTCATACATGGTGTCATTGATTGCTACAGAGTGTTACAATGGGACAGTTAGACAAAGTTTTGGTCATAAGATCTCCCTCTGTGTTTTTGACCCAGTAGAACTGCTTGTTGGGTTTCAGCATCGCACCATAGCCAAGAGCATCCTTAGCTTGATCTCACCCCAAAGCTGTCACTAAGGAACAGGGTTACCAACGACATAGCGGTGCCAGGCTAAGAATACATCCAAAACTCAGCATAGCATAGCCTAGCCTAGCTTAGCCTAACTAGGGTAAAATCTGGGGAAAGCTAACCACAGTTAGGAAATTAAATTTTTAAAGCACATTAGTCTGCGAGTGAATAAGACACACTTTTGTGACATAGGAAAACACTGGATGGCCGGATAGGGGTGGGTCTGATATTCTACACCTACACCTAATATGACACCAGAGGCTTGAGTGAAAGATGGAGTTTGTGTTCAACACAGAACAAACTCTCTCTTTCATTAACTGTATATTCACGAGTCAGTGGATCAGAGCCAGAGTTGGGGGCTTGTCCCCTAATCAAAACCATTGTAAGTCGCTTTGAATCAAAGCATCAGCTAAATGGCATATATTATTGTAATTGTTATATAAAGGCCACCACCACAAGGTTTTGAAAAGGTGCACTACAGACCAACATAGATATCCTTCTTTGATAACCTCTAATCATTTTAATTCAGTGTCCTATTTTAGGATATTGCTTTAATTATTTTCTGATTATGTCTGAAGAACTGTGTTCACAATTTGATGATGTTTGTCCATTTTGTTTGGCTGGATGACCACACAGTTGCATAAATATTTACAAATCCATGAGTCACAAATTAAAACATAAAAAAAAAAATTATACTTCTACAAAAGTATTGTGTCATAATCACTTACCTGATCTCCTTGGGTAGTTGCTCTATATTCCAGAATGTTGCTCCTTTTCAGAAGTGAATAACAAAAGTACATCCCACGAATTGACCACAAACATTACACATCCTCTTACAAACAGTCTAGGGCTAATTCTTCAATGTCATATTCTCCTTCTCACTCTCTCTCTCTCTTTGTTTCTTAGAGCCCCATCCCTGTGTGTGTTTGTGTTTAAGGCTTATATGAGGGTGGGGGCCGGGGGGAGTTGGGGAGCAGAGGGGTAAGGGGTATGTGTGTCTGAGTGTTGCCGGTGGAGGAAGCACAAGGGAGCTATAGAATCTACAGAGCACAACAGAAAATTCTGCCAAGGGTGGCTATGTGTGTGTGTGTGTGTGTGTGTGTGTGTGTGGGTGCGCATCTATAGTTCATGTTGACCTGTGGAGGTGTAACTGATTACTGAAAGTGGGACTGAATGCACTGAACGTTATTTGACCCTGTCCTTAGCACAGAATGTTCAGTAAGATCCCTCACCACTACAATACTAGAGCATGAAACAGTGAGTAGACTATTTTACACATATTGATACAAGTATCATCACAGTGAACTTGATGCTCTTGTCTTGATTGTTTTCATGATACGCCTTGAGCCAGTAAAGAAGCACTGTCCAGTCTGTCATAGAAGTTACTTGCCAAACGCTATGTTTTGATAAGATCAAATGGGTTTGTTTTGTGCCAAGCCCTGCTGTGTGTGTGTAAGTGTGTGTGTGCTATTTTCTGATTATGTCTGAAGAACTGTGTGCACAATTTGACCATAATGTTTTTCCATTTTGTTTTGTTATTGGATGACCACACAGTTGCACTTTTTTTTCATAAATAAGAACATTTAAAAAATGATTCTACTTCTACAAAAGTATTGTGTCATAATCGCTTACCTGGTCTCCTTGAGTAGTTGTTCTATATTCCAGAATGTTGCTCCTTTTCAGAAGTGAGGTTTGACCACAAACACTGAAAATGAAACATCCTCTAACAAATAGTCTCTCTCTCTCTCTCTCTCTCTCTCTATCTCTCTCTCTCTCTCTCTCTCTCTCTCTCTCTCTCTCTCTCTCTCTCTCTCTCTCTCTCTCTCTCTCTCTCTCTCTCTCTCTCTCTCTCTCTCTCTCTCTCTCTCTCTCTCTCTCTCTCTCTCACATGGCACATTTCCACTGAGGATTTGCCCCAGTGTTTTACCCAAATGGCTCAGACCTTTCTGTTTCCCTCTATGCGGGCTGGCACCCATGTCTCACTGGGCCATGGCTCCGGTGAACCTGCTCTGACTTGGTGCCAAAGCAATGCCCTGGGTACCTTTCAGCTGTCATTTACATAACAATGGCTAACTGAACTTTAACACCTTCTCACAAAGCAAAAGTCTTGAATGATACGTATGTTGTTGATTCTGCTCGCCACAAGTCTCTAGTGTCAAACTCCTGATGGAAACACTGGTGGTACCCTGCTGTGGGGGTAAGTCTAGATGGAAAAACCACCATGAGAGCCTCATCCCTGTGTGTGTGTGTGTGTGTGTGTGTGTGTGTGTGTGTGTGTGTGTGTGTGTCTATAATTCCTGTTGACCAGTGGAGGTGTGACTGATTACTGAAAGTGGGACTGAATACACTGAGTGTTACTTTACCCTGTCCTTGGACAGACTGAACAGTGCTTCTTTACTGGCTCAAGGCCTATCATGAAAACAATGTCATTCCTTTTCCAGTATAGCCGTTGTGATGGACCTTGCTGGACATTCTGTGCTATGCCAAACGCTATGATTTGATAAGATCAAATGGTTTTGTTTTGTGCCAAGCCCTGCCATGTTACTACAGTCAGCTAGCTACACATCTGAGACCTGACAATGTGTGTGTGTGTGTGTATGTGTGTGTGTGCACGTACTTGTGTGTCCGTGTGCCTGTGTGTGACAAATGTGTGTGTAGAGGGTAGGTTTAAAGATGAATTTGATTATATTTGGCTGGTTGGGTTTACCAGGCAGGTTAAGAGGATTCAATATTGAACATCATAACGTTATGACAGAGGTGTAGCAGTCAGGAAAGCCCAGGTCTTTTTCATTAACAGCAGCTTATCACTCTTCATTCTCCACAAGGAAGCTGTTGTGTGAGAGACTCGCTAAATCATTCCCAACCCACCAAGCATTTAGGTCTCTGATCTGGGTATAACTCCTCCTTGCCGACCCCCAAGCACTGAAAGGTCTATGACACTCATATTCAAACAGCATGTTTCTAGCCAAATGGCATACACAGGGGTGAGTCACAATTATACTGCAGTATGCCATGCAGTATGCTCTTTTGTACAGATACTACTGCTGTCAAATTTGTCAGTCTTGATCAACTGACCTCTGATCTTGAACTCCCTCTAGTGGATACTCAAAATACTGGTAAAAAAATGTTCAGATTGAAAATAACCACACTGATTTCATAAAATTAAAATAAAAACCTTTATTGAACTAGGCAAGTCAGTGAAGAACAATTTCTTATTCACAATGATAGCCTAGGAACAGTGGGTTAAAACCTCCTATGGCTGAGATCGGCTAAGATCCCGTTAACGGGATCGATTTGACAACAGCCAGTGAAAGTGCAGGGCGCCAAATTCAAACAACAGAAATCTCATAATTAAAATTACTCAAACATACAAATATTTCACACCATTTTAAAGATAAACTTGTTGTTAATCCCACCACGGAGTCCGATTCCAAAAATACTTTACGACGAAAGCACACCAAACGATTATGTTAGGTCTGCACCTAGTCACAGAAAAACACAGCCATTTTTCCAGCCAAAGAGAGGAGTCACAAAAAACAGAAATAGAGATAAAATTAATCACTAACCTTTGACTTCATGTTACATAATACATGTATGTTTTGATCAATAAAGTTCATATCCAAAAATCTCAGTTTACATTGGCGTGTTACGTTCAGTAGTTCCAAAACATCCGGTGATTTTACAAAGAGCCACATCAATTTACAGAAATACTCATAATAAACATTGATAAAAGATACAACTGTTATGCATGGAATTTTAGATCCCCTTCTCCTTAATGAAACCGCTGTGTCAGATTTCAAAAAAACTTTATGGAAAAAGAACACCATGTAATAATCTGAGTACGGCACTCAGACAACAAACCAAGCCATACAGATATCCGCCATGTTGTGGAGTCAACAGAAGTCAGAAATAGCATTATAAATATTCACTTACCTTTGATTATCTTCATAAGAATGCACTCCCAGGAATCCCAGTTCCACAATAAATGTTTGATTTGTTCGATAAACTCAATCCTTTATGTCCAAATACCTCCTTTTTGTTTGCGTGTTTATTACACAATCCAAACTCACGACGCGCGGGCCAGGCGAAAGTCCAGGCGAAAGTTCAGATGAAAAGTCATGTTACAGTTCGTAGAAAAATGTAAAACGAAGTATAGAATCAATCTTTAGGATGTTTTTATCATAAATCTTCAATAATGTTTCAACCGGAGAATTCCTTTGTCTGTAGAAATGCAATGGAACAGAGCTAACTCTCATGTGAACGCGCGTGATCAGCTCATGCCACTCTGGCAGACCTCTGACTCATTCAGCTCTCATTCACCCCTCCTTCACAGCAGAAGTATCAAACAAGATTCTAAAGACTGTTGATATTTAGTGGAAGCCTTAGGAAATGCGATATGACCCCATAGACACTGTATATTGGATAGGCATACCTACACATGTCAGATTTCCCACTTCCTGGTTGGATTTTCTCTCAGGTTTATGCCTGCCATATGAGTTCTGTTATACTCACAGACATCATTCAAACAGTTTTAGAAACTTCAGAGTGTTTTCTATCCAAATCTACTAACAATATGCATATATTGCCTGAGTAGCAGGCAGTTTACTCTGGGCACCTTATTCATCCAAACTACTCAATATTGCCCCAAGCCATAAGAAGTTTTAACTGCCTTGTTCATGGGAGGTCAACAGATTTTTACCTTGTCAGCTCTGTGATTCAATCCACCAACCATTCGGTTACTGGTCCAACGCTCTAAACACTAGGCTACCTGTAGCCCAGGATTAGTCTGGCTGGGGCCGCCATGCTTCACCTCATCTGGATGCTCTGAACACATGAATCATATCACGTGAGTTATGATTGTAATGTAATGTGGTTTTGTTCAATATTGTTCAATATGTGCATCCATGGCCTTAGGAGGCAAATGAGAATGGTTATGCATGCTTGTTAAGTTATTCAACAGTCACCAAAGGAAACAGAGTCAAGAGGGCCCATAAATAGTAGACCTTTTCCAGAAAGACAGATTTAGGGTTAAGTATGCTTTTGTATACTTTTTAGCCAGTAGTTCTGAAAGCAGTGCTCATGAGCCTAAAATGGTCCCCGAAAATTGCGTACTACGTCAAATATATGCATGTACAGTGCCTTCGGAAAGTATTCAAACCCCTTGACATTTTCCATATTTTGTTAGGTTACAGCCTTATTCTAAAATGTATTAAATCAGTCTACACACAACACCCAATAATGACAAAGCAAAAACTGTTTTTTTAGACATTTTTGCTAATTAATAAAAAATAAAAATCACATTTACATTAGTATTCAGACCCTGTACTCAGTACTTTGTTGATGCACTTTTGGTAGCGATTACAGCCTCGAGTTTCTCCCATTCTTCTCTGCAGATCCTCTCAAGCTCTGTCAGGTTGGATAGGGAGTGTTGCTGCACAGCTATTTTCAGGACTCTTCAGTGATGTTTGATCGGGTTCAAGTCAGGGCTCTGGCTGGGCCACTCAAGGACATTCAGAGACTTATCCTGAAGCCACTGCTGTGTTGTCTTGGCTGTGTACTTAGGGTCATTGTCCTGTTGGAAGGTGAACCTTCACCCCAGTCTGAAGTCCTGAGCGCTCTGGAGCAGGTTTTCATCAAGGATCTCTCTGTACTTTGCTCCGTTCATCTTTTCCTCGATCCTGACTAGTCTCCCTGCCACTGAAAAACATCCCCACAGCATGATGCTGCCACTACCATGCTTCACCGTAGGGATGGTGCCAGGTTTATTCCAGATGTGATGCTTGGCATTTGGGCCAAAGAGTTCAATCTTAGTTTCATCAGACCAGAGAATCTTTTTTCTCATGGTCTGAGAGTCTTTAGGTGCCTTTTGGCAAACTCCAAGCAGGCTCTCATGTGCCTTTTACTGAGGAGTGACTTCTGTCTGAATACTCTGCCATGAAGGCTTAATTGGTGGAGTGCTGCAGATGGTTGTCCTGGAAGGTTCTCCCATTTGCACAGAGGTACTCTAGAGCTCTGTCAGAATGACCATCAGGTTCTTTTTTATTTTTATTTGTTTATTTATTTAACTTTTTAGGGGGTGGATCAGCTTTAATATTGCGGATAGATTGTTGCCTCCATCAATGTAATTGTCTGCCTAATTTCCAATCCCTCATGTATTCTCTGGGGTAAATATATATATCATACATACACATACCCATATACATACATACTTTTTGGAATATGCCTTTATTATTCCCTGCAAACCCTACCACCAGTCCCCCAATTGGAGTAAACGAATAAACAATAACACTTAGGCTTCTACCTTCAGTTTATACATATTAAAACACACTTTACAGACACAATCTATTTTACAATAGTTATATTTTGTTTGTTTTTAGTCCTTCCTTTTAGACCATCAGGTTCTTGATTAATGGAAACAGGATGCACCGGAACTCCATGTTGAGTATCATAGCAAAGGGTCTCAATATTTATGTAAATAAGTTCTGTATTTTGGTTTTAATAAATGTGCTAAAATGTCTAAAAAACTTTTTTCCCTTTGTCATTATGGGGTATTGTGTGTAGATTGCTGAGGATAAAAATAAAAATAAAATCCATTTAAGAATAAGAATGTAACGTACATTTGTTTTCGGGAAAAAGTCGAGGTGTCTGAATATTTTCCGAAGGCACTGAATGTGCGTTATTGCTCACTCTACTGTATGTACATCTTGCTAGCTGTCGCTCAAATGGCAAGGGGCAAAAGCTCATTGGCTGGAACTCTAATGGCTAGGGGCTGACCCCACGTGGGGTAATGTAGGGGAAGTTGCTCTGCACAGCTTCCACCAAAAAGTAAATTTCAAGCTTGGAATTTTGTGGATAATTGAGTTAAGACAGTAGTTCTGCTCGTAGAACTACACATTGACACATCTAGCTCAAAGCGGGAGGTTTATAACATACTTATTAGTTGGCAAAGTTCCAGAGAGTGTCAGCTGAGATTTACCCATCATTTCCCTGAGCGCAAAGCCTTGATTTACCAATCAAATGAGGACTAGCACATATCCAGTTGTGCTACTCAACATGGTGATATTGACTCTGGTCTTGGTCATATGCCAAATGAAGAATATTGACTTGTAATTTGATGATGCCAACCAGAAGTTAAATTGTACTTTTACTAATGGGATACCACAAGCACTTTCTTACTGTATAACAAATTGTGTACTTCATGACCAATATTTTGGTGTCAAAAAGCATTAATTTAAATAAATGTACACAGTACATTTCTAATCATGTCATCTTTATTTTTTACAACCTTTTAGGAACATTTATTTAACATCAATGTCTGTTTTTCAGGACAATTTCAGGACATTTTGTATTTTCTGTCCTTAAACAAACTTTTTTTTTAAAACTATTACTCCAAAGTAATATAAAAACTTTACTAGAAGGGGGTTATTCATTCAAAACAACGTGGTACAGTACATAGTACATTTCAGATCATGTCACCTTTGAGTTACAGTATCCTTTGACAACTGTCTATGTACATTTATTTAACATCAATGTCCATGTCTTTCAGGACATTTTTAGGACAATTGTATATCTTGTCCTTAGGCACACAATCAAACATTTCCTCAGAGCTTAAATATTACATGGGTCAAGGTTCATTGACGTGGGAGGGGGCACAGACGGCTTGCCGAGCCAATGGAGATGACTTAGCGAGCATCCTCACCCAAGAGGATTACACAGCATTCCAAAGCATAACAGAAACACAGCAGTTTGATATGTGGATCGGACTCTACTGGAAGACTTCTACCAGAATGTGGCAGTGGACCAATGGGGACCCCTTCCCATACTGTGTGTCTGAGCCTCAACTGGGTGCTAGTAACTGCTGCTCCTTGACCCGTCAGGGCCATGGACAGACTGAACACGCCTCCCTGGACAAGATAAACAGCTCTCTGAAGAGTTTATTTCCACTGGAAGTAAGACTGACATATTTTATTGAACAGACAGAGAGAGGAAAAGATAGGAAGAGGTTGCATCAGAGGGCACTAGGCTGGATTCAAAACTTTTCTGACATTATAGACATCTTTTCCAGAGGCTGTGGCATTAACACTAGACCAGCCGGGCAACAAGACTGCCATCTTATTGGGGTTGTTGGGGGATATAATACAGGGACAGCATTTTAGCCCCAACAGGGTCCCACTACAGCAAACACTGTCACATGTCAGACATAGAGATGCTCCATGTAGCCTACTCCAGCCACCTCTCTCCCCACTCTCACTAGGAACAAATGCAAATGTGTGTTCATTTTACATCTGCCCCTGAAATGCCCTCTACTTCTCATCCTGTGTGTCCCTAACCTGCCGCAACTCCTCCAGTGCTCTTTCCCTCTCTCCCTCTGTGTGGGTGTATCTGATTGTGTGAGTGGAGTTCCATAATCAAGACCTCTACAAATACTCAGCCCTGCCACTTCCACGCTGCCAGATCGTAGCCTCTGCTCATTCCGTCTGCTCTAACTCTGGTCTCTGTCACCAGTCCCTCGTCTCACCAGTCCTGCTTCCCTGCCCTGGACCCTGCCCTATTGCTTCCTTGGATCCGCTCCGGATCTGCTTCACCTGCCCTTACTACCCTTGCCCCAGCCGCAGTTCCTGGTCCCTGCTACCCGTCCGAGCTCCCCCTGGCCTGCACCCCATCCCCCCTGCTTTTCAATAAATACCTTGGTTACCTTATCCCTGTCTCCCTGTCTGAGCCTGCACTTGGGTTCAGCTGCTCCACCCCGCGTAACCGTTTATGTGGTTTCTATTATGAGATAATCATTCCATACTTGTAGACATAGAATACAGAGGCTTGAACTACACAGTTAAAGAAATGTACAGTCTTTAAAAGGACAGTGGAAGAAAAGCTACCTATTTATGGTAAATAAGCTGAATCCCATGAGTGTGTGTTACCATTCCTATGTGTCACAAATGCCAGGAGTGGTGGGTGCAGAGTCAAATGCAGATAGCAGAAGATACTGGGGAAACAGACTTTATTAGGATTCCCAAAACGAACGCCCAAAACAACAGGCGAAAAATCAACAGAAAATAGTCCAACCCTACCCAGGGCACAAAACGAACAGGAACACAAACACACACAACCTGACTAACAGAACATTCCAGTGAGAGTCTTTGTACTGTTGTGTTTGTTTTCTTAGGTCACTGTGGGTCTGGATGAAGAGGACCAGCCATGATGATGCAACAGGAGAGGGATGGAAGGTCCAGGAAAACTAAAATAGTCAAGCTCTCTGTAAATAATCCTAGTACCTCATAATATTACCGTATATAAATAACATTTTAGTTCATCAGACAAAGCATTTTCTTTAACTATAGATAGTTTTTGCTCATGAATGAAAAATATGAAGTACTGTAAATGTATATTAGGAAAGATTTAGACTTTGTACTGTTCTAACAAACTGTAATCCAACATTTGTTGGTGTATGAATGTAATGTAATTCATGTTTGTTGTACATAAGGGCATTTTGATCAATGAAGAGAAGAGGAATAAAAAGGACTTTAGTGTTGTCTCAAGACTGTAGTTAATTAAAACATGTACTGTATGGTGACAGTGACGGATTTTCATAGTGTAAAATTCTTCATATTGATGTTACACACTCACTTATGGATGGAACTGTTGACATTCTTAAATAAAATGTTTGATTTATTACATTATTCATCTCATATGCATACGTATATACTGTACTCTATATCATCGACTGCATCCTTATGTAATACATGTATCACTAGCCACTTTAACTATGCCAATTTGTTTACATACTCATCTTATATGTATATACTGTACTCGATACCATCTACTGTATCTTGCCTATGCTGCTCTGTACCATCACTCATTCATATATCCTTATGTACATATTCTTTATCTCCTTACACTGTGTATAAGACAGTAGTTTAGGAATTGTTAGTTAGATTACTTGTTGGTTATTACTGCATTGTCGGAACTAGAAGCACAAGCATTTCGCTACACTCGCATTAACATCTGCTAACCATGTGTATGTGACAAATAAAATTGGATTTGATTTGATTTGATTTGCGACAATAGTATTACCATTATTTTCACCCTCCAGCAGCTATTAGTCAGAAACACAGTCTCAGGGACAGCAGGGGAGAGGTGTGGGGTTCTTGCCCTTATTCATGTGGTTGGTTATTAATGGCTGTTAAAACTTCTCTGGGATATATGGGACGCTAGCGTCACACCTGGCCAAAAGCCAGTGAAAATGCAGAGCGCCAAATTCAAATAAATTACTATTAAAAAAATAACACTTTCATTAAATCACACATGTAAGATACCAAATTAAAGCTACACTTGTTATGAATCCAGCCAACATGTCAGATTTCAAAAAGGCTTTTTGGCGAAAGCAAACAATGCTATTATTTGAGGGTAACACCTCCGTAAACAAAGAGAGAAAGCATATTTCAACCCTGCAGGCGCGACACAAAACGCATAAATAAAAATATAAATCATGCTTTACCTTTGACGAGCTTCTTTTGTTGGCACTCCAATATGTCCCATTAACATCAAATGGTCCTTTTGTTTGATTTATTCCATCTAAAATGTCCATTTATTTGCAGCGTTCGATCCAGAAAAACCCCGGTTCCAACTTGCGCAACGTGACTACAAAATATCTCAAAAGTTACCTGTAAACTTTGCCAAAACATTTCAAACTACTTTTGTTATACAACTTTAGGTATTTTTTAATGTCAATAATCATTAAAATTGAAGACGGGATGATCTGTTCAATACAGGAGGAAAACAAACTGTAGCTGGCTTTCTGGTCACGCGCCTCTATCTAACAGTACACTTGAAGTGACCCTCGTTCTGAACAGGGCTACTTCTTCATTACACAAAGGAAAAACCTAAACCAATTTCTAAAGACTGTTGACATCCAGTGGAAGCGGTAGGAACTGCAAGAATGTCCCTTAGAAATCTGGATTCCCAATGAAAACGCATTGAAAAGAGTGACAAAAAAATCTGAATGTTTGTCCTTGGGGTTTCACCTGCTACATAAGTTCTGTTATACACAGACATGATTCAAACAGTTTTAGAAACTTCAGAGTGTTTTCTATCCAAATACTAATAATATGCATATCTTATCTTCTGGGGATGAGTAGCAGGCAGTTGAATTTGGGCATGCATTTCATCCCAACGTGAAAATACTGCCCTGTCACCAAGAAGTTTTAATTAATCACCTTGATAAACCAAACACCATGAATCAGTTAGTGAAGGTTCAAAAGATTTGAAAACCTACATTTCATTTATCATATTGTTACTTAGCATTTATCTAAATTCACATAGACAGGTAAGTTCAACTACATCCTAACTACTTGTAACACTAAGTTCCAACTAAATAAGTCAAACAGGACCTATGGGCTTTTGAACATCCAGAATTACATGGCAATTTGTTAACACAATTGGGGATTAGGCTGCCATAGCTCTGCAGGTACCACAAAAAAAAAAAAAGTTTAAGTCCTGTTTTCTAACAATCGCTGGAAGCTCTATGATACTCATAATCAAACAGCAGGTTTCTAGCCAAAAGGCATAGACAGGGGTAGTTGTAATTATAATGCTGCATGCTATGCAGTATGCTCTTATT
This sequence comes from Oncorhynchus keta, assembly GCF_023373465.1. Lineage (NCBI taxonomy): Eukaryota > Metazoa > Chordata > Actinopteri > Salmoniformes > Salmonidae > Oncorhynchus > Oncorhynchus keta. The sequence continues at coordinate 17,963,366 of NC_068453.1, forward strand.
GTATGATGCACAGTACAGGATACTGCTGTCTATCTTTTTATTTATTTATTTATTTATTTATTTCACCTTTATTTAACCAGGTAGGCTAGTTGAGAACAAGTTCTCATTTGCAACTGCGACCTGGCCAAGATAAAGCATAGCAGTGTGAACAGACAACACAGAGTTACACATGGAGTAAACAATTAACAAGTCTTGAACTGGTCAATATTTTTCAGACTGAAAATAACTACTCTAATTGATTGGTCTGGCTGGGGGCCCCATGCTTCACCTCACCTGGTTGCTCTGAACACTGAGGTGAGAGTTATGATTGTAATGAAATATGTGGTTATCATATTGTTCAATAGGTTTGTCCATGGCCTTAAAAAGGCAAATGACAATGGCAACGCATGCTTGATAAGTTATTCAGCAGTCACCAAAGGAAACCTAGCCAAGAGGGCCCACAAATAGTACCTCTCCCAGAAAGACATCTTTCAAATAAAAATCAAATCACATTTGATTTGTTACATACACATGGTTAGCAGATGTTAATGCGAGTGTAGCGAAATGCTTGTGCTTCTAGTTCCGACAATGCAGTTATAACCAACGAGTAATCTAACCTAACAATGCAACAACTACCTTATACACACACACGTGTAAAGGGATGAAGAATATGTACATAAAAATATATGAATGAGTGATGGTACAGAAATGCATAGGCAAGATGCAGTAGATGGTATAGAGTACAGTATATACATATGAGATGAGTAATGTAAACACAAAAGTGGCATATTTTAAAGTGGCTAGTGATACATGTATTACATAAAGATGGCAAGATGCAGAGGATGGTATAGGGTACAGTATATACATATGAGATGAGTAATGTAGGGTATGTAAACATAAGTGACAGTTTAAAGTGGCTAGTGATACATGTATTACATAAAGATGGCAAGATACAGAGGATGGTATAGGGTACAGCATATACATATGAGATGTGTAATGTAGGGTATGTACACATTATATTAAGTGGCATTGTTTAAAGTGGCTAGTGATATGTTTTTCCATACTTTTTTCCATTATTAAAGTGGCTGGAGTTGAGTCAGTATGTTGGCAGCAGCCACTCAATGTTAGTGATGGCTGTTTAACAATCTGATGGCCTTGAGATATAAGCTGTTTTTCAGTCTCTCAGTCCCTGCTTTGATGCACCTGTACTGACCTCGCCTTCTGGATGATAGCGGGGTGAACAGGCAGTGGCTCAGGTGGTTGCTGTCCTTGATCTTTATGGCCTTCCTGTGACATCGGGTGGTGTAGGTGTCCTGGAGGGTGGGTAGTTTGTCCCCGGTGATGCGTTGTGCAGACCACACTACAGATGCTCTCGATTGTGCATCTGTAAAAGTTTGTGAGTGCTTTTGGTGACAAGCCGAATTTCTTCAGCCTCCTGAGGTTGAAGAGGCGCTGCTTCACGTTCGTCATAACAATGAGACCAAGGCGCAGTGTGAGATGAATACATTCTTCTTTATTAAAACGAAGAACACTAAACCAACTAACAAAATAACCATGCCTCTAATTACAACAAGTGCTGACATGCAACTACACATAGACAATAACCCACAAAACCAAAATGGAAAATGGCAACCTAAATAGGATTCCCAATCAGAGACAACGATAAACAGCTGCCTCTGATTGGGAACCAATTCAGGCCACCATAGACCTATCTCTGTGCATTGAAATGGCCATTGATAAATGCAATTGTGTTCGGTGTCCATAGCTTATTCCTGCCCATACCATAACCCCACCGCCACCATGGGGCACTCTGCTCACAACATTGACATCAGCAAACCGCTCACTCACACAACGCCACACACGCGGTCTGCCATCTTCCCGGAACAGTTGAAGCCGAGATTAATCCGTGAAGAGCACACTTGTCCAGTGTGCCAGTGGCCATCGAAGGTGAGCATTTGCCAACTGAGGTCGGTTATGACACCGAACTGCAGTCAGGTCAAGATCCTGGTAATGGATGACGAGCACACAGATGAGCTTCCCTGAGACGGTTTCTGACAGTTTGTGAAGAAATTCTTAGTTTCATAAACTGTCCGGGTGGCTGGTCTCAGATGATCCCGCAGGTAAAGAAGCCAGATGTGGTCTGATTACATGTGGTCTGTGAGGCCGGATTGCGTTGGAGGCAGCTTATGGTAGAGAAATTAACATTCAATTATCTGGCAACAGCTCTGGTGGATATTCCTGCAGTCAGTATGCCATCTGCACGATCCCTCAAAACTTTGGGGGTCTGTGGTATTGTGTTGTCTGACAAAACTGCACATTTTAGAGTGGCCGTTTATTGTCCCCAGCACAAGGTGCACCTGAGTAATGATTGTGCTGTTTAATCAGCTTCTTGATATGCCACACCTGTCAAGTGGATGGATTATCTTGGCAAAGGAGAAATACTCTTTAACAAGGATGTAAACAAATTTGTGCACAAAATTTGAGATAAATACGATTTTTGTGCTTATGGAGCAGTTCTGGGATCTTTATTTCAGCTCAAAATACATGGGACCAACACTTTACATGTTGCGTTTATGTTTTTGTTCAGTATAATATGACCCCACTGTAGAAAGGGGATACTTTCATGGACACGGTGGTGTTATCTGTTTTGCTCTATGACCCTCACATGTGTCTAAATGATCCATGGTATGACCTTCTAAAAATAATTCCATATATCAGTTTAGAACCCCCCTTCCCCAACAGGTTAGACATTTAAGAATTTTAAATGATACTAACAATATATCAAATTATTATGACATATTTTGCTACAACATATTTATAACAGATCATTTACTCAATGCACATAAGTGGACTCTCCCTTTCAGGTTGTTTGATTTACCATATAGGGACATAAACACAGTCTTGGTGGTTCCATGTCCAATAAAGCAGCCCCCCCACACCATTCTGATTCAGAGGGGTTGGGATAATTGTGGAAGACACATTTCAATTGAAGGCATTCAGTTGTACAACTGACTAGGTATCCCCCTTGCCCTTTCCATTTCACTCTTTATAGAAGGATCTTTCAGCAAGACAACAGGGAGGAGGCTTGATGATGTTGACTGACACAAGGGTGTGTTCAAAGGAGGAGGAGAGCAGATCCTCTTCATAAACACTCCAGCCACAGTACTTCTCCACCTGTCTGCTCATCAAAACCAAACATGCCTTGGAGAGAAAGAGAGGAGGAGCCAAAAAGGTACGCTTCATTTTACTTTTACTAATGGGATATTACAAGCACTTCATCACTGTATAACATCTTATATCATGACTGACATGTTGGTGTCAAAAAGCATTATTTTAAAGTTAGTTCATCTGGATTCACCTCATTGGTCTATGTCATGGAAAGAGCGGGTGTTCCTAATGTTTTGTACAGTGTACATTTCCATGGTGATTTGAACTCTCGTCTTGGTCATATGCAAACCAAAGAATAGTAAGTTGTAATTTGATGATGCCAACCATACATTGTAGTGTTTATGTAAAGTATTTAGTAAATGTTGATCTTAGGTCATGTTGATCTTACACGATCTTAACAATTATTTGATAAGATATTATACCCCTATTGTCTATTGATGCACCAGTGATTCGATTCAGGCAACATAATCAAAAAATCCCCATCAAAATCTGTCAGTTTAAGCTAGAGATATCTGTTTATTTGCATGGCCTGCATCTCAATCCTCCTTCTCCGCCTATATCACACTTCCATATCTGTGGCGGAGCTAAACCCCTGTTTGTCAGTCCAGGAGACATCCTGAAAATCGGTCTTCTCATAAAAAATGTCTGTAGCATCTGAACGGTTAGGACTACAACCAATTGGACCACTCTATAGAAAGGGGAGACTCTCATGAACACAATGTTCTTTTGCTCTATGACCCCCATATTGATTGTGGCTTGTAGAATGTTGTCCCTACTCCTCTTCAATGGCTGTGCGTAGTTGCTGGATATTGTCGGGAACTGGAACACGCTGTCGTACACATCGATCCAGAGCATCCCAAACATCTCAATGGGTGACATGTCCGGTGAGTATGCAGGCGATGGAAGAACTGGGATATTTTCAGCTTCCAGGAATTGTGTACAGATGGTGGCTGATGCGACATGGGGCCGTGCATAAGGTGATGGGACATAAGGTGATGGAACATAAGGTGATGGCGGCATATGAATGACACAACAATGGGCCTCAGGATCTCGTCAAATTGCCATATATAAAAAGCATTATTTTAAAGTTATGTAGTAAATATGTTTAGTTTGGATCACAGTGGCTCTCATAATGGGATATTTATCAAGCACAAAACAAGTCAGAAAATGTGTTTCGTGGCTGCATATGTAAACTGAAACAGCATACTAGCAACCATTTTATCAAATCACTAATCACTTGATCAATGACATAGAGAACTGTTTGTTTCTATTCTATACGGGTCAAGTAAAAAAAAAAGGAAATCTGCATGCAAAATATATTGTTTTACTTAAATATTCAACGGAGCATTAATTTCTGAACCTGAGCCAGATTGGGTGAAGTTGATCTCAGGGATCAGGGATCAGTCCTTAGTCCGAAATAACTTTAGGTTCACACGGTCTGCAGCAAACCCCATTACAATGACACACAATATTATGTATCACTGACATTAATATCTTTATGCGTTTGAGTTTAAGTTTATTTGATTTTTTACATGGACAGGGCACATTAATCAACGTTTCAGTAAAAGTGCCGGTTTTAGCCAGTCGGCTAATTTTCAACCGCAGTCTCTGGGCAGGTTATTTAAAACAATTACAATAATAGACAATAGCAACATAGGACAAGCAATACATAGCATACAGACATAGCAACATATAACAAAAAGCAGCAAGACAAAATTCATAAAAGCAACAAAGTGTTTCCACACCTCACAAGCTACAGACAACATGGAAAGCGGCAACACACAGCTAGGGACCATGTTCACAAATCTGATTGACCTTTAGCCATGTCTTCAAGCATTTTGTGAAAGTGTGATATGTGGTACAGTTATGTGTGTCTGATGGCAGTGTATTCCAGACATGGGAAGCTCTCACAGAGAAAGCGGATTTACTAAAGGTGCTTTTCCTTAAGGGAACTATACAGTCACCTCTCATTGCAGACCTTGTGGATCTGCTGCCATATGTTTGGGTTTTCTGTTTAACAAAAGTACTGAGTGGAGGGGGAGCCAGGCTATTTAGGATCTTGAATACAAGACATGCGTCGGTGTATTGCACAAGATTTTCCCAACTCAGGAGTTCATGCTTTCTGAGGATGTAACAGTGATGATGGCTATTGGGCTTCCTATCAGGCACTTTGAGAGCCTGTTTGTAGACAGACTGAATCGGTCTTAATGTTGTACAGCAAGCTTGGGCCCAACTAGTCAAGCAGTATGTTAAGTGGGGGAGTATCATAGATTTGAAATACAGTTTTGCTACCTCTGTAGTCAAACAATTTTGTATAAATCTGAAATTAGCTAGGTTCAATTTGGTTATTTGAATTACCTTTTTCACATGCTTTTTAAAAGAGACGTTGGAATCAAGTATGATGCCAAGGCACTTAAAATCAGATACCAGCTGGAGCTTCTCCCCTGACACATAGACATCTGGCTCAGTAGCATCTGTTGCCCTCTTTGTAAAGAACATGCAAACAGTTTTTTTCACATTGAGATGCAAACACGAGTCACTGAGTCACTTTGTAACCTGGACCATTACAGTAGTGAGTTCTTGTGCAGCTTGTTGTTTGCTCTTTGCATGCGCATATATCACTGTATCATCTGCATACATTTGAACTTCAGACCCAGTACAGACAGAAGGCAGATCATTCATGTACAGGCTGAACAGGAGGGGCCCCAGTATTGACCCTTGGGGCACGCCCACATCATAGCTAAGATTGGGCGACAGCTCATTGCTCACTCTGACACACTGAGTTCTGCCTTCAAGGTATGATTTCATCCATCTCAAGGTGTCGGGGGAAAAGTTGAACTTGGTCAATTTTGTGATGAGAATCTCATGGTTAACAGTATCAAAAGCCTCCCTTACGTCCAGAAACACAGCCCCAACAACGCCCCCTTTGTCCATCTTGGACTTCACATTTTCCAGAAGAAAGCAGTTGGCCGTTTCTGTGGAGTGTTTCGCTCTGAAGCCAAACTGCATGGAGTGTAATGTGAAGGGGCTGTTGTTGAGGTGGGCAATCAGTTGTTCTACTACACACTTCTCAACAACCTTTGACACCACAGTTAGTATACTAATGGGCCTGTAGTCACTCACGTCAGCAGAGTCGCCTGATTTAAAGATGGCCGTTATTATGGCCAACATCCATACCCTTGGAAACACCCCGAGACCAATAGATGTGTTGTTGACCTTAGTAATGGGGCCAATGAGTGACTCTTTGTAGTTTTGAAGAAAGGTAGAGTCCAGTCCAAACCCATTTTTGGCTTTAGAGTTCTATAGTGAGCTAATCACCTTGTTCACTTTTGACTCAGAAACTCCCTTATGATGAAGACAGGTTGAGCATCATTTACTAGCACTGAGCCCAAGAAACCAGTGGAGGGGTTCTGTGTCAGTACCCTGACAGAGACAATAAAGTAGGAATTGAAGGTTATTGCTATTTCGACTGCATCCTATTTAAGATTGTTATTCACCATGATTTCTAGTCTTTTTGCAGTGTTACTATGGTCTTTCCCTGTTAACTTTTTTAGATTCTCCCAGATCAGTTTAGAATTTCCCTTTGCTTTACCAATTATGTTAATAAAAACATTTGCCTTGGCCTGTCTGATTTCTTTCATCACCTTATTTCTCAACATGGTAAACGTACGTCTGTCATGCTCTAATTTGGATTTTAGGGCTAATTTTAGAGCATAATCTCATTCTTTCATCAATTTCCAGATTTCTCCATTTGGCCAGGTTTGGATTAGATTTTCTTTAGGAAACCATTTATTGTAGTCTGGATTGTGGATAGAAAAACTTGACTACAGTTAATTCCCTTAATTACGTTTTCAAAATTCACTCTTAAGTAATAATAATAATAATATATGCCATTTAGCTGACGCTTTTATCCAAAGCGACTTACAGTCATGTGTGCATACATTCTACGTATGGGTGGTCCCGGGAATCAAACCCACTACCCTGGCGTTACAAACACCATGCTCTACCAACTGAGCCACAGAAGGACCAAGTATTCTTAGTTGATCCGGCTTTCTAACAGTAGAGAGGTTAAACCTGCTCTTAGACAGCTTTCTGGCTATAAGTGTCAGATTATGATCAGATAGCCCAGTAACCATACTGAATGATTTAGTCACTCTCTATGGTTTATTACTGAACACCAAATCAATCTGTGTTTTAGAGCAACAAGTCACCCTGGTTGGCCCTTTAACTAGCTGTGTAAGGTCAAAGGTATTAGTGTCCGTTTGAGAGTTTTCCTACAAAACTTGTCTTCATAATTAATGTTAAAATCTCCTCTTTCCCAAAGTCACATTCCCTAAGCATCTTACTAAACTGATCAAAAAACACACTTTTGGTGGAAGGTGGCCTATACATTCCAATAAGGGTAAAAGACATTTGGGGAGACAGTGTAACGTTCAGGCCAATACATTCCAGTTCATTATCACATGACCACTCAATTTGTTTACATCGGATATGTTCTTTAATGTAAATCATCACACCTCCTCCTCTTCCTTCAATCCTGTCTCTCCTGAAAACATTGTAGCCAGGCACAATCACAGCAGCATATAGAGAGGTTTTATGGAGCCACGTCTCTGAGAGGCAGAGGAAGTCAAGGTTGGAGTCTGTGAGTAGATGTTGAATTTGATCACTTTTTCAAATGACACTACGAATGTTCAAGTGCCCCCCTAGTAGTCCCTTGGGCTTAGCTCGTGGGTCCCAGAAGACTGGAGAGTGATTGACACATTGAAAAAAGTTACATTTTCTGTGTTTTCTCACTGCTGGGTTTAGGCCGTTTTGTTTCGTTTTGATTAGGGGCAGTTCGGTAGCGCAACTAACAATCCCTCCCGCCTGCACTGGATGCGGGGAACTAATTAAAACAACTTGCGTACCAGAAGCAGAGTCAGGGATCACATATAGTGACTTGGGTATGTTTGAAGAGTCCAAATCTATCCTGGAGCCGGGTGAGTTGAGAGAAACCATGGGACCATAGCACTCCGCTTTCCACTCCGGTGCTATCGCTGGCTCGGGGATGTTGGGCCCAGGATTGAGTTGCACATCCCCGGAGAGCAGGAGGGTAGTGAACAGGTAGTTTAATAGTTTCCCATAAATGTTGGACTTGTGTTTGTTACGCCTAAGCGGTTCATTGGAATAGGGAGCGAGATAGACTTGGCCATTATTCAGAACATTATGGTACGCTGTGTACTGTCCGCTCCCGTGGAACGGTGAACCAATGTGTTTGGTGTTGATATTCTCCGGTAGTAGATTTGTGTCATGCCAGCAAGGACACACTGAGATTATCAGTAGAGCAGCTACATAACTGACAATCATGGCAGAGTACTGGAGATAAAACACATAATTGCGCTTTAACTCTTTGCATGAGTTACTTAGCTGGGGTCGGCGTACACCTGATGGTTTAGATAAAATTACAGCATTCGAATGAGAAGCGGCACCTGCCGCACCACCCTGTCTTCCGTCCGCCATCTTTAATGATGCCTCATTAGAAATATTTGTTCCAGAGGATGCCGAGGAAGAATTTGAGCAAAAATGTTTTCCTGTTAAAGGTGACAGGCACTTGTCAAGTTAGTGCTGAAATCACTAAAAGCATTCAAAACAACATATGAATATTTAAAAGCATCACAACACAACAAACTGTTAAAAGACATTTGGAGGATAAAAGGGGGAGGAGCAAGGTTGAATCAAGTCACTTCGGTCACTCGTTCATTGTCAAATGAGCCAGAGTATCATACTCTATTTGCCTAGTTAAATCCACTGGCTATATCCATGGCACCCAGAACCAAATCAGCTACTCAATGTTAAGGCTGTCACGAGATAATTATTTTTTCCAATTGGTAGGTATAGTCTTGTCTCATCGCTGCAACTCCCGTACAGACTCAGGAGAGATCCGAAACACGACCCCGCCAAGCCACGCTGCTTCTTGACACACTGCTCGCTTAACCTGGAAGCCAGCCGCACCAATGTATCATAGAAAACCCTGTTCACGGGAGCACGTGATGCCGTGGAGCTGAGCAGACGTTGACAAACCGAGCTCTTCAAAGTTATTCTATTTTTACCTAAATAACAACGTTGAAACAATATTCTAATATCGGCTGATAAATTGTCAAGTACTTACCTTCCCAAAGAGCCATGGACCTCCGACCGAGAGGCAAGAAGGACGACCAAAACGTTTTTGATTCCCAAGATAATGATAACGCTACAGCTAGCAAGATTAGCATTCGCCCTCATAACTCAGACGACAGTTCCAGACTGTTGCTCTCAGCAGCCTCTTGTGAGCCTGCCAACATGCTGGCTACTCTCCTCCGGGAAATTCAGGATGGTAACAGAGGTCTTTTTCTGAAAATTGATAAGAAATCGGCTGAACTCCATTCTTCCATTGACGACCTGAAATCCTCCATGAATGATCTCCTTTTGAGAACGACTGAGGCAGAGTTGCGCATTAGCACAGTTGAAGATACCATCGCTAGACATGACCAGGTCTTGATACAACTGCAAAAGGACAATGCCTACCTCAAACACAAGGTAGATCAGATGGAGAACCAGAGTAGACGTAGTAATATCCGTGTGGTGGGATTGAAAGAGGACAGCGAGGGCCGTGACCCGGTCCGTTTCTTCACTCAATGGATCCCGGAGGTCCTAGGCATAACCAACTTCACCAAGCCGCTGGAAATCGAACGCGCCCTCAGAACATCAGCGCCGAAACCCCGGCCAGATGAGCCGTCCTGATCAGGTTCCTCCGTTTCCAAGACAGAGAGAAGATACTGCAACTCGCAAGAGCCAAAGGGGACATCACCATCGATGGAAAGAGGGTCAGCCTTTTCCCGGATATGAGCGCGGACCTCGCCAGACGTCGCAAGCAGTTCAGACCTGCCGCCAAAGCACTGAAGGAGAAGAACATCACCGGCTACCTCATCCACCCTGCTCGGCTGAAAGTTCAGTACAAAGGCCGAAGCCATCTCTTCAACACACCGGGAGAAGTGCACACTTTTCTCAAAGAACTGAGCAACGTCTGAGTCTGAGCCAGGACGGTCTCTCTGGGGGATAAAATGCAGTTTGTTTGTTTTCTCTTATCCGGATTGAACTGCTGGTATCTCCCGGTCACTATAATTTACTTGTACATTTTCAACTAACCGTATCTTTCCGGGGTGAGTTCTATTACATTTACAGGAGAGTATATTTTAGTTTAGTCCATATCCACTGGGCGAAGCAATAAGTGGGCTTAGGCCCACTGCTTTCCCCCTAATTTATGTTAATCTTTCGAAAAGAGACTCAAGCAGCCCTTACCGTGGGCAGTAAATATTCAGCCATAAATATCTATTCACAACGTTTGTTTTCAATTTAGAGAGCTCGCAGGTTTTAGTTTACGCCAAGGTTTAGCTAGTAAGAGAAAGATGGAAAGCGAGCAGCAACGTATCTCTACAAGTGTATTCATGTTTGATTGTTAGGACTGTTGTTCTAGTCTGACAATCGGGGTGGGTGGGATTTTTATAATTTTTTTCTTCCTTTTTTTTTCTATGTTTATTGTTTCCTTCCTAAAGAGACACACAGGTCACTTTTGTGCTCAAACCAAAGTTGAAACATTTCCTAATTATCTGCATATGATATATTTCTATTTAGTTACATATTTGAAACGCAAACTATGCTTAATCCACTAAAGTATGTCACATTCAACGTAAAAGGTCTTAACAGCCCGATTAAAAGGAAAAGAGTCTATACATGCCTTAAGAAATTAAAGGCTGACATTGTGTTTTTACAAGAAACACATCTTACAGCCAGTGAACACAATTAATTGAAGAGGGAATGGGCAAGTTTTTGCATCCTCTTTTAACTCCAAAGCAAGAGGAACTGCAATTTTGATAAGTAGACACATCCCCTTCTGCGTCAACAACACATCTCTGATCCCTCTAGCAGGTTTGTTTTGGTGCAGGGGCATATGTTTTCAGAGTCTTGGACCCTATTGAATATTTATGCTCCTAACTTCGATGACCATATGTTTATTCAGAATGTCTTCCTTCAGGTTTCTCAAGCACCACCAGGATGGCTACTGGTTGGAGGAGATTTTAATTTTTGCTTAGATACAGTTCTTGATAGGTCTTCTGATAAACCCTCACTTCTTACCAAAGCTGGCAAGCTCACCATGTCAATCATGAAAGATCTCAATTTACTAGACATCTGGAGACAGTTGCACCCACAGGATAGGGACTACTCTTTTTATTCACACCCACACAAGACACACACACGCATAGATAACTTTTTACTTTCGACACAACTGTTTCATAGAGTGTTAGATGTCGAGTATCTCCCCAGATTGCTTAGTGACCATTCTCCTCTGGTATTATCAATCTCCATTCCTACCAAGGTAAATGGAGCATATAGATGGAGACTAAATTCTACACTCCTAAAGCAACCTGAATTTTGTGCATTCATCAAAGAGCAGATCAATATTTTTACTTTGATAAACAAACCCTCTGCTCCTGACAGCTTCATTCTTTGGGACACATTGAAGGCCTATCTGAGGGGACAGATTATTTCCTATACTAAAGGGCTGAAGAGAAAACACGGTGCGGAACTGAGTGCCCTTGAATCTGAAAACTCAGAGCTTGAGAAAACCTACCAAAGAGGCCCGACTAAAGATCTATACAGGCTTTTGGTAAATAAAAAACTTAAATATAATATTCTGAACACATATCAAGCTGAGAGGGCCATCACTAAATCAAAACAGCGTTATTACGAGCTTGGAGAGAAAGCTCACAAAGTATTGGCATGGCATCTGAAAGCAGAGGAAACTAAGAGGACAATTAATGCCATAGAAACTCTTACTAATGAGATATCTTTCGACCCTACTGAAATTAATAATACTTTTAAGTAATACTATGAAGACCTCTATACTTCCCAATCAAGCGATGATCTATCAGAGATCGACTCCTTTCTATCCTCTCTCAACCTCCCATGCCTGTCAGGGGAAGACAGCGAGCGCCTGAGTGAACACTTCTCAGTTCCTGAATTGTTGGAGGCCATTAAATACTTACCTTCTAATAAATCTCCTGGGAAGGATGGCTTCTCCAGAGTTCTATAAAGAATTTAGGGAGCTGTTGGTCTCCTACCTTATGGAGGTACTTAAAAAAGCCAGAGAAGACAACTGCTTTCCAGAGTCCTTCTCTCAAGCAGTGATTACTGTAATCCACAAGAAAGGGAAAAACCCGATAAAGTGCGCCTCCTATAGACCAATCTCTCTCCTTAACACAGATTGTAAACTGGTCACCAAGATGCTATCTAAGAGACTGGAGTCATGTCTTCCCCTGTTGGTCAACCCAGATCAGACTGGCTTCATAATTAATAGATTGTCCTCCAATAATCTCAGAAGGTTCTTTGATATAATTCACCTTGCTAAAAAAAACAAAATACCTAGTGTCGCAGTCTCCCTCGACGCTGAAAAGGCCTTTGATAGGGTTGAATGGCCATACCTCTTTCACGTCTTGGAAAAGTTCGGTTTAGGTACCGTGTTTGTAAATTTGATGAAATCACTCTACAAATCTCCTAAAGCTAGGATTGCTACCAATGGGATTACTTCCTCCTCTTTCCCTCTTTATAGGAGGAACAGACAAGGTTGCCCAATTAGCCCCCACCTCTTTGCCCTCGCCATCGAACCGTTGGCTGAGGCTATTAGAATGTGCCCTGACATACATGGCTTTGAGGTGGGCCCCCATACCCATAAATTATCACTCTTTGCGGACAACCTTATCTTATTTCTAACAAACTGTCATGTATTGTCATATTATGTCTTGTTCCTGTTCTTTCTCTTCACTCAGTCTCCCTCTGCTGGTCGTATTAGGTTACCTTCTCTTCCTTTCCTTCCCCCAGCTGTCCCTCATCTTCGCTAACTACCTCGTTCACCCTTTTCCCACCTGTTCCCTTTTTCCCTCTGATTAGGTCTCTATTTCTCTCTCTGTTCCTGCTTCTGTCTTTGTCAGATTCTCGTTTCAGTTTCTCATGCCAGAACCAAACTATCGTCTTGTTTGCTTCACCCTTGTCCCGTCCTGTCGGAATCTACCTGTTCTTCTGATGCTACATGTGATCAGGTACCTCTGTCCTCTACGACCCGCGCCTACCCAGAGAGACCAGCAGTCTGTCGCCGCTCACCCAGCTATTATCCTCGGCTGCAAGAAGGGGACTCTAACCCAGCTACTGTCCTCTGCTGCAAGAAGGGGACTCTTCTGTCATATTCAGAGTGACTTTATTATTATTTTGTCGCCCTCTCTGCGGGTTGTCTATTTTGCCATTTTTATACATCTGAAGAGGATCTATGTCTTCCCTGTGATTTGACATTAAAAGACTCTGTATCTGTTAAACCACTTTTGGGTCCTCACTCACGTGCATAACAGAAGAATCTGACCAAGAATGGACCCAGCGACTTCGGATCCTCTCCACTCGGCCGTCGAGATCCAGGGAGCGATGCTAGGCAGACACGAGCAGGAATTGTCTGTTGCTCGACATGCCGTTGAGTCCCTGGCCGCCCAAGTCTCCGACCTCACTAAACAGATTCACCATCTCCGCCTCGATCCACCGGCCACTTCCAGGGCTTCCGAATCTCCGGAGCCCAGAATCAATAACCCGCCGTGTTACTCTGGGGAGCCCACTGAATGCCGCTCGTTCCTCACCCAGTGTGATATTGTGTTTTCTCTCCAGCCCAACACGTACTCCAGGAGCACAGCTCGTATCGCCTACGTCATATCTCTCCTTACTGGACGGGCTCGTGAGTGGGGCACGGCTATCTGGGAGGCGAGGGCTGAGTGTACTAACCAGTATCAGGACTTTAAGGAGGAGATGATACGGGTTTTTGATCGTTCTGTTTTTGGGGAGGAAGCTTCCAGGGTCCTGTCTTCCCTATGTCAAGGTAATCGGTCCATAACAGATTACTCTATTGAGTTTCGCACTCTTGCCGCCTCCAGTGATTGGAACGAGCCGGCTTTGCTCGCTCGTTTTCTGGAGGGTCTCCGCGCAGAGGTAAAGGATGAGATTCTCTCCCGGGAGGTTCCTTCCAGCGTGGATTCCTTGATTGAACTCGCTATTCGCATAGAGCGACGGGTAGATCTTCGTCGCCGAGCTCGTGGAAAGGAGCTTGCATTTTCCGTTGCCCCCCTCTCCGCATCACTACCATCTTCCTCCGCCGGCTCGGGTGCTAAGCCTATGCAGCTGGGGAAGCTGCAGCTGGGGGGTATCCGCATCTCGGCTAAGGAGAGGGAACGGAGAATCACCAACCGCCTCTGTCTCTATTGCGGTTCCGCTGGTCATTTTGTCACTTCATGTCCAGTAAAAGCCAGAGCTCATCAGTAAGCGGAGGGCTACTGGTGAGCGCTACTACTCTGGTCTCTCCTTCAAGATCCTGCACTACCTTGTCGGTCCATCTACGCTGGACCGGTTCGTCTGCTTCCTGCAGTGCCTTGATAGACTCTGGGGCGGAGGGCTGTTTTATGGACGAGACCTGGGCTCGGGAACATGACATTCCTCTCAGACAGTTAAGGGAGCCCAGGGCCTTGTTCGCTTTGGATGGTAGTTCTCTCCCCAGGATTCAGCGTGAAACGCTACCTTTAACCCTCACTGTCTCTGGTAATCATAGCGAGACCATTTATTTTCTAATTTTTCGTTCACCTTTTACACCTGTTGTTTTGGGCCATCCCTGGCTAGTGTGTCATAATCCTTCTATTAATTGGTCTAGTAATTCTATCCTCTCCTGGAACGTCTCTTGTCATGTGAAATGTTTAATGTCTGCTATCCCTCCTGTTTCCTCTGTCTCTTCTTCACAGGAGGAGCCTGGTGATTTGACGGGGGTGCCGGAGGAATATCACGATCTGCGCACGGTGTTCAGTCGGTCCAGGGCCACCTCTCTTCCTCCGCACCGGTCGTATGATTGTAGTATTGATCTCCTTCCGGGAACCACTCCCCCCCGGGGTAGACTATACTCTCTGTCGGCTCCCGAACGTAAGGCTCTCGAAGATTATTTGTCTGTAGCTCTCGACGCCGGTACCGTAGTCCCCTCCTCCTCTCCCGCCGGAGCGGGGTTTTTTTTTGTTAAGAAAAAGGACGGGACCCTGCGCCCCTGCGTGGATTATCGAGGGCTGAATGACATAACAGTTAAGAATCGTTATCCGCTCCCTCTTATGTCTTCAGCCTTCGAGATCCTGCAGGGAGCCAGGTTTTTCACTAAGTTGGACCTTCGTAACGCTTACCATCTCGTGCGCATCAGGGAGGGGGACGAGTGGAAAACGGCGTTTAACACTCCTTTAGGAACAATAGATTGATCCCTATGTTTTTCCAGAATAGTAACTTTAGACCATGGTCTGATAAGGGGATCACTCTTCTGGAACATTGTTACGAGGAGGGAGTTCTTATGTCTTTTGATCAGCTGAAACAGAAATACCACTTGCCTAACAGGGACTACTTTAGCTACCTACAACTACAAAACTTTATTAGGGTGACTCTCAAGGGACAATGGAACCTACCTAAGATGTCACCTATTGAACAACTCTGCCACGCAGACCAACCACTGTTCAAGACCATTTCCCGTGTATACGATGCTCTTATGTCAGGACTAACACTGCCTGGGCTAGATAAACCCCGACTTAGATGGGGAAAAGATCTGGGTATTGATCTTGATGAGGATCTATGGAGTGACGTATGCAGGGATGGTGTTACATGCACATTGAACTCCAGATACAGACTGATCCAGTTTAATTTCCTCCATCAGCTCTATATCACCCCATCTAGACTGCACAAGTTCAACCCAGATATCTCCTCCCTATGTTTTAGATGTGGCTCAGATGAAGGAACATTCCTCCATTCCACTTGGCAGTGTTCAAAACTACACGGTTTGTGGCAGGGGGTATGCAATACCATATCCTCAATTCACGGGGTTGCATTCCCTTTAGACCCGGAGGTCTGTCTACTGGGTAACTTTACTAACACCAATCTTAGGCAAAGCCATACTATAAAGCTAACAGAAATATTGCTAGCGATTGCCAAGAAATGTGTTGCCTTGAAATGGAAATTGGATTACTCCCTGCCAGTTGCAATATGGCTATCGGAAGTTAATAATTGTATCCCTTTGGAGAAAATCACTTACTGCTTGAGAAACAAGTTAAAGACATTTTACAGAATTTGGCAACCTTTTGTTGACTATATGGAGAATCTCCCCCCACATCTCATTGATTGAATCTATATATAATCCTCACATAATGTTTCACACGTAATGTATAATATGTAGCCTACGGCAGGTGATCCAATGTCTCGTTATTTTTTTTTTCTTATTGTATGTTTGTTTATATTATTATTATATATTTTTTTTACGCTCGTCTGTTACTGTAACTTTGTCCTATCATTGTCTAATATCTTTTTACTTTTGTTTTGAATGTTCTTAATTGGAAAATGCCAACAAAAAAAAACACAAAAAAACAAAAACCCTTCACCTGGCGACCGTGTCAACGTGCATGCGCCTGGCCCGCCATAGGAGTCGCTAGAGCGCGATGGGACAAGGATGTCCCGTCTGGTGTGGTGGTTAATTTCTGTGTTACCAAATGAGGAGAGAGACAAACTTCACACACCAGTCAGAGTTAAACTTAAACTACATCTTTAATAATAAGTGCTTTGCAATAGCAATGACTTTCAATGATGCACCATTTCTAATGAACCATTGAAAGTGACAACACAAAAGTACAAAGATCTTTAATAGCCAAGATACACCCCTCTCAACCTACATGACGAACAACAGATACATAGAATGGTCACAAGGTTAAGATTTGTATGAAAGGTATCTATAACACATAGCAGACAGCAACTGCTATGTCAACTGCTATGTCAACGGTTTTCATTGTATAGACCAGTGTCTGATCCTCCTACTCCAAACTGGAATCGTCTCAACCTGGTACGGTATAGCACAAAAACATTACCTCATGTTATCTGGAATGCTCTTTAGGTTTTATCACCCAAAGACATCGTAAATCTCCTCTGTCAGTGTTATCTCATAGAGGCCCTCCTCAGTAAAACACACACACAATTGTTAACAGAATACTATATTCTGTCGAGTAAAACAACCATTCTAATACAATACAAGTATTATAACATAATCTTGCAATTTCCACGACACCGGACAAACCCTCCCCTAACCCAAACGCACATGGGCCTTATGTGTCTCCCGGTCACGGCTGGCTGCAACACAGCCTGGGATCGAACCAGTATCTGTAATGACACAGCTAGTGCCACTCGGGTGGCCCTAGACTTCTTTTCCATAACAGTTTGCATTCAAGATCTCTTTTCTCAATCATAAATTCCTAATATCATCTTGTTACTTATACATATTTATAAAATATTTTCTGAAACAGACAAACACCTTGAGGACCCTTCTGCATCTTTTCAGTGGCTATGTGGCTCCCAACAGTGTTGGCAGTGTTTCTGGGTAAGAATTGTATTCCCATCAATAGTTACCTTTTTTGCTCTACTGTGACACATGTCCATGTTTTTCGATCTCACTATCTATGTCCAAGTTATACATGTGTAACAGACACAACATACACATTATGTTTTGTGATCCTTCTTTTTACAGGATGAGAATGTTTAGACTGTGTTCTTTGCCCAGGTGCAGCCCCTGACCTCTTCTTCAGTCAGCAGTCCTTGGATGAGTCCTTCAGTGACACAAGAGCATTTGAAACATGTGAGTGTACATGCTTATATGCTATATAACACTTATCCTTCATGCTGATCTAGCTGCCAAAGCACGGCATCATGGCTGGAACACTGTGGTCCTTCTGTAGCTCAGTTGGTAGAGCATGGCGCTTGTAACGCCAAGGTAGTGGGTTCGATTCCTGGGACCACCCATACGTAGAATGTATGCACACATGACTGTAAGTCGCTTTGGATAAAAGCGTCTGCTAAATGGCATATTATTATTATTATTATTATTAACACAGAAGTCCGACCAGTGGAGGTGGGCTGCAGAAGTTTTGTGGCAACATCTACAACCAGACTGCTTAGAGACCTGGCAATTAAGGGCCAGAGCCAGCGTTCGGCAATCAAAGCTGTATCAGAGGCGGCAGAAGGCAGCAGTCAGTGGCTCTGGATGAAGAGGAAAGACCCCAGCTGGGCCCCGAAGTGAGAGGGCCAGGAGGTATGCGGTCAACAATGCTTGACTCAGGGAGGAGGACGCCCCTGCCATGCATAGTCCCATGGGATGTTGGCTATCAACAACAAGGCAACTCCTATGACTAATTGGGAATGGGACGCAAGCGTAGGATTGATCACCCTGTCGCTGGCCGCCTTTGGGGAGGGTGTATAGTGTGAAAGGCCGAAACACCCTAGGAACCAAAGGTACACTACTGACGATGCGCTCCCCAAATTTCACCACGCTCACTGTTCATTAACTCTTGGAAGTGCTTGCACAAAGGATAGTAACATCTCATCCTGTGTTCTTGGAATCTGAATATCTGGACTTGTCCAGTGACTGCTGAGAAAGATCAGCTGACAACAGGGGAAAGTCCTTGTGGTGGCACGGAGAGACGGCTGACAGGAGGGAATAGACCCCACTGGGACAGTCATGGGGTAGCTTCCCATTTCCGTAGTTTCCCATGCTTCACAGTATGTTGGAAACACCCGCTTTAGCTACAGAAAGTCAACATACGAGAATACCCCTAGAGTCTGCGAGAGCGGGGGCGGAAGATGACTCATCGTCTGACAACATGGTAACGACTGGACTGGAAACGACTACGAGTAATGAGAGCACAGCACAAGAGAACAACTGTCACAAGTTCTGCTGCAACAGTGGGCCACAAACAGATGCAGGTATGTGTCTGTGGTTGGAGGAAAGTTACATCACACCATGGGTTGAGGATCCACCAGGGGAAGAAGGGGTGTTTGGGTAAAGAGAGACAGAGAACTCGCATTGATGACTTTCTGCGAAAGCGATCAAATCAGTCGAATGAAGCACAGCAACTGGACGCAAACCATAGTTTGCAGTGCATCAGTACCACTGTCATGGAGGACGTAAACTCAAGCACCGAAGTAGCAACTGAGGTGGAACCAACAACAGGAGTGGAACTCACCCAGCCTCCCAGACCTGCAGTCGAGAGGAGACTACCAGGGCACAGACCGTATGTGAAGTGGCCTGGCGCCAGTGACAAGAAGTTGTGGGAAACAGTGAATACAGACCTTACCTTGACCCTCGAGAAACTTCGAGGCACAGTGGAGAAGAAGTTGGAGAGGATGGGGGACATCATCTATGAGTACGGGACAAAAAGATTTGGAGTGGAAGAGGCAAAAGGCGGGAGAAAGGTTCCAACCCCACCAGTTTCCAGGAGGCCACAAGAAATCAAGCGCCTCGTTCAAGAAAGGCGGCAGCTTAAGAAACAGTGGAAGAAGGCCTCGGAAGTGGAAAAGGAGGGCATAGAGGCACTTCAGGCTGATACAAAACCCGGTTGGCATCCCTCCGTAGAGCAGAGAACCTACGGAAACGCAGAAGGAAGAAAGAACAAACTAGAACTCGATTCTATAAAGATCCCTTCAAGTTCCTTAAAAGTCTCTTCACAAAGGAAAAAAGTGGAGCTCTAAAAACAACAAAGAAACACCTAGAGGAGCACCTGAGAACAACAAACTTTGACTCAAAGCGACATGAACATCTGGCCATCCCATCAGATATCTCACCTATTGAACCCCCGGAACATCATATTGAGACCAGCCCTCCGACATGGAAAGAGGTGGAAAACACAGTTCGACGGGCAAGAACAGCATCAGCCCCGGGGCCAAATGGAGTCCCGTACAAAGTGTATAAGAACGCACCAGACGTCCTGAGGTTCCTCTGGAGGCTTATGAGAACAGCTTGGCAGAAGAAGATAATACCCAAAGTGTGGCGTAGGGCAGGCGGGGTCCTGATCCCTAAGGAGAAGGATGCAGTGAACATCACCCAATTCCGCCCAATCTCCTTACTGAATGTCGAGGGTAAAATCTTCTTTAGGGTCATTGCCCAGAGGATGGCCTAGTACCTGCAAAGGAATGCGTACGTCGATACATCTGTACAGAAGGCAGGAATATCAGGGTTCTCTGGCTGCTTGGAACATTCCAGCATGATCTGGCACCAGATCCAAATGGCCAAGGTGGAGAAAAGGGACCTCCATGTAGTCTTCCTCGACCTCGCCAATGCATTTGGCTCTGTGCCCCATGAACTCCTGTGGTCTGCCTTCAGATTTTTCCACATACCGGACACCATCACAAACCTGGTGAAGTCGTACTTCCAGGATCTGCAGTTCTGCTTCACCACCTCAGAGTTCACCACCTCATGGCAGTGCCTGAATGTAGGTATAATGGCGGGATGTACCATTTCTCCGTTGGCATTCACAATGGCAATGGAGGTTATCATCAGATCCTCAAAATGGGTTGCTGGTGGACAGCGAGTCGACTCTGGTTTCCGCCTCCCTCCACTCAGAGCCTACATGGACGACATTACAACATTGACCACCACTGTCCCATGCACCAGGAGACTGCTCAGAAAACTCGAGGAGAACATCAGCTGGGCCCGTTTGAAGATTAAACCATCCAAGTCACGCAACATCTCGATTGTGAAGGGAGTACTCTCTGACCTGAAATTCTTCATCGGAGATGACCAAATCCCAACAGTGTCTGAGCAGCCGGTAAAAAGCCTTGGAAGGTGGTATGATGCAAGCCTGAAGGACAAAGACCAGGTGCAACAGCTGCACAAAGACATCAGTAGTAGCCTACAGTCCATCGACAACACCCAGCTACCTGGAAAGTTAAAGGCCTGGTGTCTGCAGTTTGGTCTCCTACCCCGGGTGTTGTGGCCCTTAGCACTGTATGAGGTTCCAATCTCAACAGTGGAGAAGATGGAAAGAGGAGTCACAGGCTACTTAAAGAAGTGGCTCGGAGTTCCACAATGCCTTACCACCATAGGCCTCTATGGAGATGGTGTCCTCAAGCTGCCCCTCACCAGTCTAACAGAGGAATTCAAGTGTGCAAAAACCAGGCTCCAGATGACACTGAATGAATCTCGAGACCCAGTGGTGAGCAACAACGCGCCGACCTTGGCAACTGGGCGCAAATGGAGGCCAGGAAAAGCAGTCCAGGAGGCAACAGCAGCTCTCAGACATGCTGACATTGTGGGTCATGTTCAGCAAGGGAGAGGAGGCCTTGGGCTAACTAGCCGTGCTGCTTGGAGTAAGGCCACTGCACCAGAGCGGCGGAAGATGGTAGTGCAGGAAGTACGCCATCAGGAGGAGGCTGCAAGGTGGGCCAAGGCAGTCTCTCTTGCCAAACAGGGACAGTGGACTCGATGGGACAGTGTGGAGAAGAGGAAGATCAGCTGGAAGGATCTGTGGGCCATGGAAGCGAGGCGGTTGAGCTTTTCCATCAGAGCAACATATGACGTCCTTCCAACACCAGTTAATCTTCACCAATGGTATGGTGAAGATCCGGACTGTGCCCTCTGTTCCATGCCAGCCAACCTCAGGCACATTCTCACAGGGTGTAAAACAAGCCTCACCCAAGGACGCTACACTTGGCGTCACAACCAAGTCCTTAAAAACCTTGCGTCCGCCCTGGAGGACAAGCGAGCTGCCACCAACTCCTTACCACCCACAGCAGCATCACACTCCTTACGGACAAACTTTGTCCGCGAAGGGGCTAAACCACCGAAGAGCGGCTCTACACCATTAGAGCGAGACCAGCTGTGCTTGGCCCGCGACTGGAAAATGCTAGCTGACATTGGCCGGCAACAGTCAGTGGCTCTGTATGAAGAGGAAAGACCCCAGCTGGGCCCCGAAGTGAGAGGGCCCGGAGGTATGAGGTCAACAATGCTTGACTCAGGGAGGAGGACGCCCCTGCCATGCATAGTCCCATGGGATGTTGGCTATAAACAACAAGGCAACTCCTATGACTAATTGGGAATGGGACGCAAGCGTAGGATTGATCACCCTGTCGCTGGCCGCCTTTGGGGAGGGTGTATAGTGTGAAAGGCCGAAACACCCTAGGAACCAAAGGTACACTACTGACGATGCGCTCCCCAAATTTCACCACGCTCACTGTTCATTAACTCTTGGAAGTGCTTGCACAAAGGATAGTAACATCTCATCCTGTGTTCTTGGAATCTTCATGGTTAAGTGTAAATCAATCTAAAATTGTAATATTTAGCATGGACAAGAACATTTCTGTCACTATTGTGGTAGTATTTTTAATTTACTTGTAATCTAATTGAAAACCACATTTGCCCCTATCCAACAGCTTACTGCTCACAGGGAATCAAGGTTGACAAAGACTTTAGTGGGAAAGACCTTCTGATGGTGTATGAACGGGACCCCCATTATTGCCAGCTTGTCTGCACTCAGAACCCTCAGTGTTCCTGCTTCAGCTACGTGGTTAAAGAGTATAATCTATTTGAGTATTTGGGTTGCCTGTTTGGGTGGTGGTCGCACCACTTGTTTTGGTCAATAGTTGAAGGATGGGGCTAGAGAAATATCACTGCTCTCAAATGCAGAGCTATGGATTCAAGGACTGACAATGAATGAGATCAAAATTATGACCAGTATTTGTTTACAATGACATTGATTACATTTATTTTAATGTTAAACAGAAATGACATAAGAAGTGCATCCGTATTGTCTTTTACTTTCAAAACAGATTCTACTGCTTTCAAAAGTATTCCTTTGGTCAACCAACTATGAAAATCTATCCAGGAGTCACATCTGGTTACACTAGGAAGGGCTGCAGTGAAGGTAAGGACCAATATAACAAACTGTACACATATTACTTACAATTCTTAAACATGTTTTCAGTGTTCACATTGTCGATGAGTTGTAAATGAGCTCTAAATTGAGATGGAGTGATCTAGCTCAACAACATTACTATGAAATTAGGTTTATTGAGCTTCAAATAACTTCAGTTCCCTTATAAATCCAAAGTAGTTTTATATTAACCATTGATCTTAGGTGGGTGGATCCAAAACGAAAACCTTTTTACATAAAAAAAAAATCATCCATAGAGGGGTCCTTTGGAGGAAGGATTGTTGAAATAAACTGTATTTGACATTTGTACCTTAAAGCATAATTGAGAAATATCTTACTGAAGTTTGAACATTTATGACATTTTGGCCTTACACTGGCTTCCTTTAAGACTCCAAGTGGAATTATGTTTATCGACATTTTTTCAAATTAATATAAAATGAAAAGCTGTAATCTCTTGAGTCAATAAGTATTCAAACACTTTGTTATGACAAGCCTAAATAAATTCAGGAGCAAAAATGTCCTTAACAAGTCACATAATAAGCTACATGGACTCACTCTTTGTGCAATAATATAGTTTAACATGATTTTTGAATCCCATAACGCTGAAAGTAGCAGAGATCCCAGTCTGGAACTTTGATATGGACGTAGAGTATATTATGAGTTGCACCCCATTTTGCCCTCAGAACAGCCTCAATTTGTCGGTACAATTCATTGGGGAATCTACAAGATGTCGAAAGCGTTCCACAGGGATGCTGGTCCATGTTAACTCCAATGCTTCCCGCAGTTGTTTCAGGTTGGCTGGATGTCCTTTGGGTGATCACTCCTGTGTTTTGTCTGTCCACACAGGCCCAGCTGTAGAGATACCAGTGTTTACTCTGGTTAGTGAGGGGAGGAGCATGGCCGAAGCCCAGCAGTTCTGCAGGAATTACTACGAGGAACTGGCCACCATCTTCAATGCTGAGGACCAGATAGCAGCTCTGAGAGCAGTGTCAGCACAGAGTCTCATTGACGCTGTCTGGGTCCACTCCCAATACCATGCCTTTTGGCCCAAACTGGACTATTTGAATACACCAAATGCAAAGTGTGTTATTCATGGACAAAGTGCAAAAGTATGGGTTTTGAGAGATTGCACAAGTTCATGGCACTTTGTGTGCCAGAAAAGTAAGTTGATTTTGCATCCATTCTCTCCCTTGTCTGATATTTGTAAACTATTACTCCAAAGTAATGTAAACACTTTACTTGAAGAGGGTTATTCATTCTTAACACCTTGGTACAGTACATAGTACATTTCAAATAATGTCACCTTTATGAGTTACAGTATCCTTTGACAACTGTCTATGTACATTATATGACATCAATGTCCATGCCTTTCAGGACATTTTTAGGACAGTTGTGTATTTTCTGTCCTTAGGCACACAATCAAACAATTCCTCAGAGCTTAAATATTACATGGGTCAAGGTTCATTGACGTGGGAGGGGGCACAGACGGCTTGCCGAGACAATGGAGATGACTTAGCGAGCATCCTCACCCAAGAGGATTACACAGCATTCCAAAGCATAACAGAGACACAGCAGTATGATATGTGGATCGGACTCTACTGGAAGACTTCTACCAGAATGTGGCAGTGGACCAATGGGGACCCCTTCCCATACTGTGTGTCTGAGCCTCAACTGGGTGCTAGTAACTGCTGCTCCCTGACCCGTCAGGGCCATGGACAGACTGAACACGCCTCCCTGGACAAGTTAGACTGCTCTCTGAAGAGGCCGTTCCTTTGCACTGGAAGTAAGACTGACTTCTTTTATTGAACAGATAGAGAGAGGAAAATACCGGCAGAGGTTGAGTCAAAGGGCACTAGACTGGATTCAAACCTATTCTGTCACCATAGACGTGTTCCAGAGGCTGTGGCATTACCACTAGACCAGACAGGCCACAAGACTGGGGTTATTGGGGGATGTAATACAGGGACAGGGATGGCATTTTACCCCCAACAGGGTCCCACTACAGCAAACACTGTCACATGTCGGACACAGAGAGGCTACATGTAGCCTACTCCGACCACATTTCTCTCCCCACCTTTCAGATATATACGTGGTCATGTGGTTTCTATTTTGAGATAATAGTTCCATTCTGGTAAATATAGAACACAGAGGCTTGATAATAAACAGTTTCAAAGAAATGTAGAACCTTTAAAACTTCTTAGGGCTAGGGTCTTGTTTCCTGAATTTCCGTCTGACTGATGTGCCCAAAGTAAACTGCCTGTTACTGGCACTCCCTGACCTTATTCTTTGTTTTTTTTTATTATTTTGGTTAGGTCAGGATGTGACATGGGTGATATGTGTGTTTTTGTCTTATTCTAGGGTGTTTGTACTGTCTAGGGGTTTTTGTAGATTTATGGGGTTGTTTTCATCTAGGTGTTTATGTTTTTGTCCATATTCAATTAGAGGCAGGTGTTTATCGTTGTCTCTGATTGGGAACCATATTTAGGCAGCCATCTTCTTTGGGTATTTCGTGGGTTATTGTCTATGTTATACGTTAGCACATTGTTTATATAGTGGTCACGATCGTCTTATTTGTTTTGTTATTTTTGTTTAAGGGTTCTTCGCGTTCTTCATTAAATCAAGAAGAATGTATTCTAACCACGCATTCTACGTATTCTAACCACAAATGTATTCTAACCTTTGGTCTACTCCATACGACGATCGTGACAGTTACTCAGGCCCAGAAGCCAGGATATGCATATAATTGGTAGCATTGGATATAAAACTGTTAAAGTGTCTTAGATTATAACAGAAATGATATGTCAGGCGAAAATCCGATGCAAATCCGACCAGAATATTATTTATTTTTTTTAGCTCCCATGCTCTTGTTATGCAAACCAATTGTTTCTATGTAACTCTGTCACCCAGATTGCAATTCCTATGGTTTCCACTAGACGTCAACAGTCTTTATTCAAGGTTTCAGGCTTCTTTTTTGAAAAACAAACAAGCATTTTGAGTTTTCGTTAGGGGATCACCTGAAGCAAATCATGTCACGGTTCATGAATCCACTGCCTCCCTTTCTCTCTCTCGTGTTTGTGTGGGCGTGGTTCCCAATCTCGGCCTGATTGTCTGCGCCAGCTGGAACCACTTATCTTCCCTTTATATGTTCTGTAACCAGTGTTTCTTGTTGTCAGATCGTTGTTACTTCCCTGAGGTTGTGTTGTGTGTCTGTGCTCTTCTCTCGCCGTCCTTGTGTGGATTATCTGCTGTGCTCCTTCCTACCCATCCGGACACACTCCCCTGGATTTCTCAGCACGCTATCATTGGAAGATGCGCCCTAGTCCCTGGGTCGGATTCTGTCTAAGTACAGTCTGTCTGTCCTGTTGCTGTTGTAAACTGTATTCATTAAACCATCGTTGCTTGCATCTTGCATCCGCCTCTGTGTTGTCACAGAACGATCTGACCAGACCATGGATGCAGCGAGTTCAACGAGTCTGACCGAATTCATTTCCCGCAGTATCACGAGAATGGATCAACAAGAGGAGAACATCTCCAGCACCGGTCAGGCAGTACAAGCCCTTGCGACGCAGGTAGCCCAGCTGATCCAACAATTACACCATCTGAGGGGTTCCGCCACGCCACCTACACCGGCAGTTCAACCCGCCCCGCCAGAGCCGGATTCCCAGCTAGAGCCACGGCTACCGACACCAGAGGGTTATTCAGGTGATCCTGACTATTGCAGAGCCTTTCTTACGAGATGTTCCATGCATTTCTCGTTGCAGCCACGGACCTTCAACCGTGAACAGTCTAAGGTAGCATTCGTACTCACACTGCTATCAGGCAAAGCGGCCCTTTGGGGAACGGCGGTGTGGGCGAACCAGGACCCATGCTGCACCTCTTTCCAGACACTCTCCGAGGAGATGAGAAGGGTCTTCGATCGGGCCGTGGCGGGTAGGGGGAGGCGGCCAGACTACTCGCTGACCTTCGCCAAGGAGACCGTTCAGTATCGGAATACTCCATCCAATTCCGCACTCTGGCCGCAGAGTGTCAGTGGAACGAGGAGGCGCAGTGGGACATGTTCCTGCATGGGCTGGAGGACCGGATCCAGAAGGAGATTTATGTTCTGGACCTTCCCAGGAGTTTAAACGGACTAGTGGAACTAGCCTTGAGGGTCGACGCTCGTCTGAGTCGTATTGGCCGCCGAGCATGCCCTAACAGACCGTATAACGACACGGAGGGCGGGCATGCCAGCGGCGGGAACACGGCCAGTTCAGCCTCCGCTCACGAACCCATGCAGCTGGGAGAGCTCGCCTCTCCCGGGAAGAGAGGGAGAGGCGGAGATCCCAGGACTCTGTCTCTACTGTGGTAGAGCGGGCCACTTTATCCACTCCTGCCCGGTAAAAGATCAGGCCCGGTAGTAAACATGAGGCTACTATCGGGTGGTGTCACCACAGAGAAGACCTCATCATCTACTCTCCTCCCGGTAAGACTAAGATGGGCCACCCACACGCACGACACCCAAGCCTTACTGGACTCAGGAGCAGAGGGTAATTTCATGGACTTCAAGCTCGCTCACAAACTCCAGATTCCTATCACCTCACTCACGCACAAGATATCCGTCAACGCTCTCAATGGTCAAGAACTCCCCAACATTTCTCACACCACTGAACCTATCACACTCATCACTTCTGGCAATCACACTGAGACACTATCATTTCTACTCATGGACTCACCCCTTGCACCATTAGTCCTCGGCCACCCTTGGCTCACCCAACACAACCCCAGAGTTGACTGGGGTCATAACTCTATATCCATGTGGAGTAACAAGTGTCTTGAGTCCTGTTTAGTGTCTGCCTGTTCGTCTGTGTCTGATTCTGTGTTTCTAGAGGAGGCAGTGGATTTGTCTAACGTGCCCGTTGAATACCTCGACCTGAAGGAGGTGTTCAGTAAGTCCCGTGCTGCTTCTCTTCCTCCGCATCGTCCCTATGACTGTGCAATAGAATTATTGCCAGGTGAGTCTCCGCCTAAAGGCAAGTTATATTTACTCTCTGTTCCTGAGAGGGAGGCTATGGAGAGATACATCTCTGATTCTCTGGCATCTGGATTCATTCGTCCTTCCTCTTCTCCAGCGGGGCGGGGTTCTTCTTTGTGGGGAAGAAGGACGGATCTCTGCGTCCTTGCGTTGATTACCGTGGGTTGAATAACATCACAGTGAAGAATACCTATCCCTTACCGTTGATGTCCTCAGCCTTTGAAAGGTTACAGGGAGCATCCGTGTTCACTAAGTTGGATTTACGTAATGCATATCATTTGGTTCGCATAAGGGGGACGAATGGAAGACCGCGTTTAACACCCCCAGAGGGCACTTCGAATATTTGGTCATGCCTTTTGGGCTATCCAACTCCCCAGCGGTTTTCCAGGCACTCGTCAATGACGTGCTGAGAGATATGATTGATCAGTTCATATATGTTTACCTGGATGACATACTGATTTTTTTCTTCTTCTCTCCAGGAACACGTTCAGCACGTCAGACGAGTGCTTCAGAGGTTGTTGGAGAATGGACTTTTGTCAAGACGGAGAAATGCATTTTTCATGCACAATCCGTTCCATTCCTAGGTTACATCGTCTCGACTGAAGGTATTCGCATGGATCCTGACAAGGTTAAGGCTGTGGTGGATTGGCCAAGCCCAGATTCCCGTAAGGCCCTACAGAGGTTTCTGGGATTCGCCAATTTCTACCGGCGTTTCGTTCGCAACTTTAGTCAGATAGTCGCTCCTCTTACCGCCTTAACCTCCCCAGAGTGACGTTCAGGTGGTCCGATACAGCCGAGGCTGCATTCGCCAAACTCAAGAGCCGCTTTGTTTCGGCTCCCATCCTCATAGCTCCCGATCCCTCGCGTCAGTTCGTAGTAGAGGTGGACGCTTCAGAGGTGGGGGTAGGTGCGGTACTTTCCCAACGTTCCTCTTCTGACGACAAGATGCACCCTTGTGCGTTCCTTTCCCATCGGTTATCACCTGCGGAACGCAACTACGACATTGGCAACAGAGAGTTGTTGGCAGTGAAGTTAGCACTGGAGGAGTGGCGCCATTGGTTAGAGGGTTCGGGGGTACCTTTTATAGTTTGGACCGATCACAAAAATTTGGAATATATCAGAACCGCCAAGCGACTCAACTCCAGGCAGGCGCGGTGGGCACTCTTTTCGGACGTTTTGACTTCTCTCTCTCGTATCGCCCGGGTTCCAAGAATGTCAAACCCGATTCCCTTTCTCGCATTTTTGACCATTCCGAACGCCCATCCACTCCCGAGTGCATCCTACCCGGGACCCTAGTAGTATCCACACTCACATGGGAGGTTGAATCGAGGGTCAAAACGGCCTTAGAAGGGGTCACGCCTCCGCCCGGTTGCCCGCCTAATCGGTTGTTTGTGCCGGAGGGTGTCGGTCCGATGTTATTCGGTGGGGGCATTGCTCCAACGTAGCGTGTCATCCAGGAGTCAGCCGCACTAGCTTTTTGGTTAAGCAACGCTTTTGGTGGCCACTGATGGCTCGTGACATTCACAGTTTTGTCTTGGCTTGCTCGGTTTGTGCCACTGGGAAGACTTCTAATCGACCCCCAGATGGGTTACTCCAACCGCTGTCGGTCCCTTCGAGACCCTGGTCCCACATCGCGCTAGATTTTGTTACCGCCCTCCCGCCCTCCCAGGGCAAGACGGTGGTGTTGACCGTGGTGGACCGGTTCTCGAAGGCAGCTCATTTTATTCCCTTGCCTAAATTACCATCTGCCAAGGAGACAGCGGTAGCTGTCGTCGATCACGTCTTTCGCTTACATGGCCTGCCGATGGACGTAGTTTCTGACAGGGGGCCCCAATTTGTGTCCAAGTTTTGGCAAGAGTTTTGTAGGTTACTGGGAGCGAGTGTCAGCCTGTCTTCAGGGTTTCATCCCCAGAGCAACGGTCAAACGGAGAGGGCCAACCAAGATTTGGAGAGAGTGTTGCGATGTTTGGTTTCTAAGAATCCCTCTTCCTGGAGCCAACAACTCTCTATGGTTGAGTACGCTCACAATTCGTTGCCAGTGGCAGCTACGGGTCTCTCTCCGTTTGAGTGTAGTTTAGGTTACCAGCCACCTATCTTTCCCAGTACGGAGTCCGAGGTCACTGTTCCTTCCGCTCACGCTTTCATCCAGAGGTGCCGTCACGCATGGAGCAGAGCCCGTGAGACTCTTCTCCGGGTGGGGCGCGCACCAAGGCTAAGGCTGATCGCCACCGGTCGAAGCCTCCGGTATACGTCGTTGGCCAAAGAGTGTGGCTTTCTACTAAGAACATTCCACTCCGATCCGTTTCGAACAAGCTTGCCCCCAAATTTATCGGCCCGTTCAAAGTCATCAGGATCATTAGTCCGGTGGCGGTCCGGCTCAAGCTTCCTCCAGCGTATAGGAGAATTCATCCTACCTTTCATGTGTCTAAAATAAAACCTGTGTTTCAGGCACGCATTAACCCGCCGGTCCCGGTTCCCCCGCCGCCACGACTTGTTGATGGGGAACCCACCTTTTCTGTCAATCGTATTTTGGACTCTAGAAGGAGGGGACGCGGATTCCAGTACCTGGTGGACTGGGAGGGTTACGGCCCGGAGGAGAGAAGTTGGGTACCTGCTAGGGACATTCTGGATCACTCCCTTATCGATGATTTCAATCGACAGGTAAATTCGCCTGGGAACGCCAAGAGGCGTTCCTAGGGGGGGGTATTGTCACGGTTCATGAATCCACTGCCTCCCTTTCTCTCTCTCGTGTTTGTGTGGGCGTGGTTCCCAATCTCGGCCTGATTGTCTGCGCCAGCTGGAACCACTTATCTTCCCTTTATATGTTCTGTAACCAGTGTTTCTTGTTGTCAGATCGTTGTTACTTCCTGAGGTTGTGTTGTGTGTCTGTGCTCTTCTCTCGCCGTCCTTGTGTGGATTATCTGCTGTGCTCCTTCCTACCCATCCGGACACACTCCCTGGATTTCTCAGCACGCTATCATTGGAAGATGCGCCCTAGTCCCTGGGTCGGATTCTGTCTAAGTACAGTCTGTCTGTCCTGTTGCTGTTGTAAACTGTATTCATTAAACCATCGTTGCTTGCATCTTGCATCCGCCTCTGTGTTGTCACAAATCAGTCTTTCGGCGTGCGAGGGAGAGGGTCGATTTTCCTTTCCTGCGGGAAGAAAAGTAATATTTATTGTAAATAAGCTGAATCTCATTTGAGTGGCTGTCTGATCTTATCATTCCTATGTCCCTCTAGAAAAGAGAATGAAGCAGACCATTGTAAGGATGTCTCTGAAATCTATCTCAGGAGCTGACCTCAATGACCCGGTGGTAAAGGAACAGATGTTGGAGCAGGTACAGTAGTCCTACATCTCCCACATCAGAAATCAACATCATCCTCACTCATTTCACTCTTCTCATGACATCTCATAGTATTACATTTAGGATGCTCAAATGTTTCATCTAGTTTGATCATATCTCATAGATCAGAAAGGAGTTGACTAAGAACGGGAACTTCATCCAAGGCTTAAACTGGAGAGAACTGCCCAATGGGGATGTTTTTCGCAAAACAGTTGAACTTGGAAGCCCTGAAGAAGGTAAGCACTTATGTGTTACAATTATAAAAGTACCTCCTTATGTTGTCTGTTCAGAGTTTCTT